>NC_052050.1:66996673-67305839 GCF_903992535.2 Arvicola amphibius | reverse complement strand
AGGCTAGTCAGGAATGAGAGATCAACTCCCCATTAAATCCTGAAACTAGAACACTCATAACTAGAGGAGATATAACCCATGCATATCATATACATATGTGGAAATTATCATACTGACCCCATTAATGTCCACGATTAACCCTGTCTTGAAAAACCAAAACCAAAAACAATTTTAAATACTTTTTTTTTTTTTTTGAGGGGGATGGGGGTTAAGGTAGAAACGGTTTCTCTGTGTACCCCTGGCTGTCCCGAAACTCACTTTGTAGGCCAGGTTGGCCTCAAACTCAGAGATCCATCTACCTCAGCCTCCTGACTGCTGAAATTTGAAATTAAAGTCCCGGCCACAAAAATACTCTTATTCTTTTTTTTTTTTTTGGTTTTTCGAGACAGGGTTTCTCTGTAGCTTTGGAGCCTGTCCTGGAACTAGCTCTTGTAGACCAGGTTGGCCTCGAACTCACAAAGATTCGTCTGCCTCTGCCTCCCGAGTGCTGGGATTAAAGATGTGCGCCACCACCGCCCCGCCCAAAAATACTCTATTATTTAAAAAAATTAATAAACAGTAAAAAATAAATGAGAGGACTGTCCACAAGGTCACAACTGTTTCTCATTTTAAACCCATTACATTAAACTCAGAAATTCACTTGCTACAGCCTATTACCTACTGGGATTATAGGCAACTGAGCCACCATTTTGGGCTAGTAAAACCATAAAAAAGAAATACAGCGTTCTGTAAAAATCAAGCATATCCTACAACTCACTGCCACATGTATAGCTTTAGTCTATCTCTTTGTCAGAAAATGTCATAGAGTGTCCTACAGTGAGGTTTGTGTTAGGAAAGACCCCAAGATATAAGCCTGGGAGACGGGACACAGCAGTGATTCATGGCAGGACTCTGTACACGACAGCATGGATGAACTACAGCCGTATCAAAACGGACAAAACCAAAACAGCAACTCCTGGAAGAGTACCTGGAATGGGATGCCATTTCTGAAAGCCTGAACACAACACATGTGTATTAACCTGGTTTCTAAGAGCAGAGAAAGCAGACATCTTTGTCCCTGAGATGAGGGACTGAAGGGGAGAGCATCTAATGGACGCCAGTCAGTAGTGAGCAGCGGAGTTTTGGGGTGACTAGGGGAGGATGCTCAAGGATTTTTCATTCCATGGCATATATGAAATGTCATATACTGAAAACACAAAAGCAGGAAGAAAGACGGGCACAGTGCGCCACCTGCCACCACTGCAGTGAGCACAAGCACCAAGGACTTACTGGTCCAGAGTCTTGTAGTAGATGTCCAGGTCCTTGTTCGCCAGCTCTGTGGTTCTCATGACAATCATCATTTCTCTATACTTCTCCTCGGCATCCCGAAACTGAGGTTCTCGGAGCTCCTTCTTAAAGTGAAGAATTTCTTCTTCATAGCCCTTCTGTCGCCCCAATGCCACACTGTGGTTTCGTTTTATAGTGTCTATGTTCTCTTCCAACTTCTGATGCTCACTAGAAAAGGGGAAATGATTAGTGAGAACCACTGTTCAGCTTTTGGCAACCTAAGCAGAAAGTCCCTAAGCCAGGTGTCATTCTCAATGATGAGCACACAGCAGAGGCTCCGGGCTTCCTAAGGCTTTAGAGCTAGTTCTTTTCCTTTCAAACTTCTGCAGTATTTAGGTTTCTGAAGAAGTTAATTTTTATGCGCTGAATAAGGAATCCTCACAACATGTGAGCATCATAACAGCCCCTGGGTTCTAGATGCTGACAATGTAAAGCACTGCTGGGGATTCACACAACAAAATCACACACTCTGCATTAGAGAGATCTAAGGAGGCAACAACCACCAACTGCCAATAATGAGAAGGTAGTGGTAGCAGGTTTCATTCAGTTTTACTCACAAATGTCAAAGTGTCAAAGACACAGTACAATTTTATCTGCAATAAACTAGTCATTTTCTACAGTAAAATGCATTAAAAATTCTGTTTCTGTTGCAAAAGTATAAAAAAAAAATCACAATTCTGACCAAAAAGTACTCAAAATTTCCTATTACCCTGGTAGATTATACAGACCTTAATATATGCCTTACGTTTCTTCATGTTCTGTGCTAGATCATTATATAGTTTATCTATTTGGTTGATGGTTTTGCCACTTCCTAGTAGTGGAAGATTTGTTATGGAATAGATAAATTATGTAGTCTGAAGCATGTTCAGCCAGGTATGGTGGTGTACACCTTGAACCTTGTACACATGGGAGGTAAAAGTAGGTGGATCTCTGTGAATTCAAGGCCTGTCAGGTCCATATAGTGAGTTCCAGGACAGTCAGGGGATAGTCAGTGAGAACCTGTCTTTAAAAATTGCTAAGCTTAATCATAAAAGTATTTTTAAAAAAATCTATCTTGGGCTGGAGAGATGGCTCAGCAGTTCAGAGCACTGGCTGCTCTTCCAGAGGCTTGGTTTAACTCCCAGGACTCCACATGGTGGCTCGCAATCACCTAACGCCAGTTCCAGGGAATCCAACACCATCTATTCGCCTTTACATGCACTATATAAATGTGGCACACATACATACATGTGGGCAAAATACTCATAAAATAAATAAATTAAAAAGAAAATCTGAGTTGAGATGAAGTCCCAGCCCTGAGAAAATTAAATGAACACCAAGTTCCACTCCTAACCAAGAAGCTATTAGCAATAGATACCGGCCGGCAACAGGAGAATCAGTTTTCTACAATGAAGTGTCACTGGGGATATCAACCATATTCCAGGGCAGGCTTCATGCCCAGGAGTAGCTGGCCAACCCAAAAGAACTTCACGGTTTTCTGTTGTTGCTGTTGTTTTGAAATAGGGTCTCTTTATGTAGACCAGGCTGTCCTAGAACTCATAGAAATCCACCTACCTCTGCCTCCTGGTTACTGGGATTAAAGATCAGTGCCACCACCGTCTGGCTTTGGTGGGTTTTGGTTTCATTTTGGTTTGGTATTTTTTAACTTATTGGTCTTTTGTTTTTATTTTCGTGTGTGTATGTGTGTGGGTTCCAAAAAAAATATTTTTTTTTTTTAAAGAGGAAGAACATAATATTGGGGGAAAGGATATGGGAGGACGCTCCATTGTAGAAAAGTGGGTCCTGGGAATCTAACCCGGGTCCCCTAGAAGAGCAGCCAGTATTCTTAACTACTAAGCCATCTCTCCAGCTCCTGGTTTCTTTTTTTTTTTTTTTCTTTTTTCTTTTTTTTTTTTTTTGGTTTTTCGACAGGGTTTCTCTGCAGCTTTTTTAGAGCCTGTCCTGGAACTAGCTCTTGTAGACCAGGCTGGCCTCGAACTCACAGAGATCCGCCTGCCTCTGCCTCCCGAGTGCTGGGTTTAAAGGTGTGTGTCACCACCGCCCGGCTTTCCTGGTTTCTTTATAATCATAACAGTAAAAACCTTCACTGAAACAAAAGCACTATTTTGTGTTGAGTGCGGTGATCATGGACATAATTTTAGCTCTTGAGTGGTAAAGGCAGGAACACCATGAGTTTGGGACCAGCCTGGGCTGTTTAAGGAGACCTCAAAAATAAACAATAAACACTATTTACTGAAACATACTTTTTCATTTGTAAAACTTGCATTTGTCCCATCTCCTTCAAATGTTGTTTTCTTTCTTCTTCAACTTCTTTTAGTTCCTCTTTTCTTTTCCTTAGTGTAAGGTTATCCTGTAGCCACCTTTCTTGTATCTAGACATAAACACTGTGTCAGTCAACAAAAATAAACAAGCTAACAGGCAGGTGCTGACAGACAGGGATACCCTGCCTTCTCTACAATCACGTTAAACTGACCAGAAGGAGACTCAACCAGTGGGACAGAAGGGGCAGGAAGGAGAGCAGCTTGCACTGCCCCTTCATGACGATGATGCAAGAACTCTTCTTCGGCAGAGGTAAGCCTCTTAATAACTGAGTAGAGCATGTATTTTTGTGTACTTATTTATAAAATACTGATATATTTGGTAAAAAGTCATTAAACGTGATCATTTTATATACACAAAATGGATAGTGGAAAAATTCACCAGATGTTATTTTCTTCTTGTCTCAAACTGCTGGGATAAAGGTGTGTATCACCACACCAGGCCCAGACATATTTCATGCCTACAACCTTGATCATCTTCCCCAGGAACCCTGCTATATAGCCTGCTGATCTAGAGTATACGACTTCATTAACATGTATAATATTTATGTTCCTATGGTATAAAAATAAAACTTCAACAAATCAAGAGATCAGTATAAACTGTTGGAGTCTCCCCTGCGCTATCCCCAGTCTTATTCGTGTCCTCCAGCGTGTCCGGACCACCAGACACTTTAGAGTGTGCATCAGACACAGTCTCGGCCTCCAGGCTGGCAAACACAGCTGAGTGCTCCTACTCTGAACACCTAAAATCCTCAATGGGTTTGGCAGCATTTCAGATTTTTGGGTTAGGGATGCTCAACTGGTAGAGTCTATGTAATTATTACAAAATCTGAAGAAATACAAGATGGAAAACACTGCTAAGGCCAAGCACTTTGAATGAGGGCTACTTCACCCACAATCTCACAAGGGAGTGGGAGTAACACAGCTGTGAATCTGAGATGTTTCTGCCTGTTGACCTGCAAGAGTAAGAAACAGGCTGTTGCTAGGTGGTGCACATCTTTAGTCCCAGTACTTAGGAGGCAGAGACAGGCAGATGGATCTCTGTGAGTTTAAGGCCACCCGGGGCTACAGAGCAGGAAAGCCAGAGCAGTTACACAGAGAAACCCTGTCTCAAAAAGAAATAAACAAAAGAAAGAAAAAGGAAAAAAAGAAAGAAAGAAAAAGAAAAAAAGGAAAGAAAAAGAAAGAGAGAGAAGAGAGAGAAAGAAAGAGAAACTGGCTGTTGATGCTGAGATGCTGAGTGGTCTTAATCCTTAAGAAGACATTCTGTTACCTGGCAAGAATGAGAAACAACTATCTTGATAGTTTTCCTAGTGAATTACAAGAGACACACATTAGGAGACAATTTAGAAGCCGACACTGGAATTTAGGGGAAAAAGTCTTGCAGAAACTCAGTGCTGGAGGAGCAGGAGGGAAAGTTTTGACACTACCTTGCTTCCAACCGTGAAGTATCTGGGTGGTAGGAGACAGGGCTTTCTCTCACGTGTTAAAGGTTCAAATCAAACTGTGCTCCCAAGAAACACTATTTTTAGTTTTAAAAAAATTATTATTATTTTTATTTTTTCAAGACAGGGTTTCTCTGTAGCTTTGGAGTCTGCTCTGCCCTGGAACTAGCTCTTGTAGACCAGGCTAGCCTCGAACTCAGAGATCCACGTGCCTCTGCCTTCCGAGTGCTGGGATTAAGGGCGTGCGCCACCACCGCCAAGCTTTTAAGAAATTATTAAGAAGAATGGTAAAACTGAGTGTGGTAGTGCACACCTTTAATCACAGCACTTGGGAGGCAGAGGCGAGAACATTTCTGTGAGTTCAAGATCAGTCTGGTCGGGGCTGGAGAGATGGCTCAGAGGTTAAGAGCATTGCCCGCTCTTCCGGAGGTCCTGAGTTCAATTCCCAGCAACCGCATGGTGGCTCACAACCATCTGTAATGGGGTATGGTGCCCTCTTCTGGCCTGCAGGCTTACACACATATTCAGAATATTGTATACATAATAAATAAATAAATATTTAAAAAAAAAAAAAAAAAAGATCAGTCTGGTCTACATCATGAGTTCTAGGTCAGCCAGAGAGAAAGGGAAAAGTGAAGGCTACCACTGCGCAAACTCATGAAAGGTATTAATGTAAACAGCTAAAGGCAGCCAAGGTGACATGGCTGTGAAGGTTCAGTGGCTGAGGCAACGCAAGACACGCTGAAGACAGCTGTGCTCGCTGAAGCCTTACCATGGAGAACCGAGCTTTTATCCTTATAAGGAACATGGAAAGGCTGCTTTCATTTGGTGTGATCTAACATTTGAACTTTCATGACAGCATGGAAGGGTTCTTTATAAAAAGCCATCACACACTGTAGTTAAAACGGATTCTTATGCAACATTCCCAATCTGACTGCACACAATCATCAGACAAGTATTTCTTTTAGGTTAGCTTCCATTCTTACTTTAGTTTGCGTGGACTATGGTGATAATGCCACCGACTGTAAAGTGTCGTTGTGGAGACTAAGTCAGAACAGTACTTGGCTCAGTAGCTGGTTGTAAAAAGCTGTGGGGTCCAATTTTCCTTTGGAATTCTAATTGTAGCTCACAAAATATAAAGAATAAGATAAAGAAAGGGAAAAAATAGGTTACTTAAAAGTTCTTCTTTGTTAGGCTCTATTTGATGGTTTCTGGGTGTGTGTCACACACATCTATATGTATGTGTGGCAGCCAAGAAAACTTTGAGTGTCACTCCTCACAATCTACTTCAGTATTTTTTGTTTGCTTGTTTTTGAGGCATGTTCTCTCAGGGACACTGGAACTCAACAGTGAGCACTAGGCACAGCCATTCACTGCCTCCCCAGCACTGTGATTCTAAGTGTGTGCCACTATGCTTGCTGCTCACCAGTAAGATCGGCTCTACTTCCCCCTTCATATATATGCCTTCATTGAAAAAAGGGAGGCAGATTTCAAATTACTCCTCTCCCCCAAGATTTATTTAGTATATATACAGTGTTCTGCCTAAAGAGGGCACCGGCTCTCATTACAGATGGTTGTGAGCCACCATGTGGTTGCTGGGAATTGAACTCAGGACCTCTGGAAGAGCAGCCAGTGCTCTTAAACACTAAGCCATCTCTCCAGCCCCTCAAATTACTTAAGATAAAACTTGACTGGACTTAAACTAGCACATAAATCAGTGAGTTCCCAGTCACAGAGTTCAGCTGATACAGCAATGCACACAGTTGGCCATGGTGACTTCCAGAGAGACAGAGCCCATAGGACACAGATGGGGGGATTCGTTAGGACAGCTGACCCTACAATTACAGAGGGTAATAAAGCTCATTACCAGCGGTCTGCAAACTCAGCAATTCCAGGATGCGAGAAACACAGTGCAGTGACAAGCTGAGAACCTGAGGGGCCACTAGTCTAAGTTCTGGACTCTTTCTTTCTCCCGCTTCTACCACTCTAGTGCAGGAATTACAGTGTGTGACATCATGCAGTTTATGCAGTGCTAGTGATCAGATCCAAGCCCCTTGTGTGCTACATCTCTAGCCAAAGAGCCTGGAGTTCTGATGTCCAAGAGCAAAAGCAGTGTGTCCTAAAAGGCTGGAAAGATGGTCTAGCAGTTAAGAACAAGAGCTGTTCGGGAGGCAGAGGCAGGCGGATCTCTGTGAGTTCGAGACCAGCCTGGTCTACAAGAGCTAGGTTCAGGACAGGCTCTAGAAACTACAGGGAAACCCTGTCTCGAAAAATCAAAAAAAAAAAAAAAAAAAGAACAAGAGCTGCTCTTGAAGAGGATGGAGTTTGGTTCCTGGCACCCATACTGATTAGCTCACAACCATCTGTAACTCCAGAGCCAATGAATCTAAAGTCTTCTTCTGGCCCCGGCAGGCATATACACTCTCATGCATATACATATATAATAATGTATCTTAGCTCAAGAGACAGAGATGACATCCTTTTCTGTCCTATCCAGGCTCCCAGCCAATTGGAAGGCTCACCCTGCAGGCAGACATTCCAGATATATGTATTAGGTCAGGCAGATAAGCCTTGTATTGGTATTTCATTTTTGAAATGCCTGGGAGTGATTGTGTGTACCTATAATCGTAGGACTTGGGACATGAAGACGGGGTGGGGGAGGTGGGAGAAGATGTCAGGAGTTCAAGGTGCCCAGCAATACAACTGGTTATAGGTCAGCCTGGACTGCAAGACTTTGTTTCAAAGAAACAAACAATAAAAAATTCTTGGTGATACAGCCAGACACATAGAAGAAAGCTGATCTGGCTAATCCTTAAAAGGTAAGGGGTTTTTTTGTTGTTTTTGTTTTTTAAGTTTTTTGAGACAGGGTTTCTTCTCTGTGTAGAAGAAACCTGGCTGTTCTGTCCTTGCTCTGGCTCTGTAGACCAGGCTGGCTTAGAAATCCAACTGCCTCTGCCTCTGCTGGGATTAAAGGCTTGGGCTACTGGCAAAGATAACATCTCAATCTAATCTTACTGTAGAAATTAATTTTAATAGAGAAAATGACACAAATCAACTCTAAAATGAACATTCTATTTTCCTTATAGATAACTTTTAAGGATACACTGAACTAAGGCCCTATGCCTAGCTTACATAATGAGATCTATCTAAAACTTAAAAAAAAAAGCCTATGAGTTAATATGTAAGTTCAAAATATATTAGCTGAAAAGACAGAAAATAATTCAAATGTAAGAAATACATATAAACTTAAGTATAAATACACATAAACCTACACTTATATACAGACTGATACAGAAATAAAACACATCTTTAAGATCAAACAAGAATCTAATAGTAGCAACATTTAGGAAGGAGACTGGAAATAGGAGGGGGTATTTAATTTTTTATCTTTATCTTTGTTTTGTTTTTAATAGACAGGATCTCACTATGTAGCCGTAGCTGACCTGCAACTCACACAGATCCAACTGCCTCTCCCTTCTGAGTGCTAGAACTAAAGACTAGATCTACCATGCCTGGCCTTTTATATGTTTAAACTTTTACTACTGAGAGCCCTTTGTTGAAAATAAAAATGAGCCAGGTGGTGGTGGTGCACGCCTTTAATCCCAGCACTTGGGAGGCAGAGGCAGGCGGATCTCTGTGAGTTGGGGGTCAGCGTGATCTACAGAGTGAGTTCCACGACAGTCAGGACTACACAGAGAAACCGTCTCAAAAAAAATCAAAAGAGAAAGGAAAAAGCAAACAAACAACAAGAAAAAAAAATGTATTTTCCCATTTGCATTTCCATCTAATTTATCTTCTATTATAAAAAACTTATTGCAGTAACAGCGCTGTGCTACCATAGCAGAAGCCCTACCTTCTGTGTGTCAATATCTTGCCTCATGGTTCCCATTTCTTTATTTATCTTTTCTTTGTGTCTGTCACAGTCATTTAGTTGAACTACAACTTCATTAAGTTCGGTTTCCTTTTGCTAAAAAAGAAAAAAGATTCATTAAGTGCATGAAAATAAAAACAAACAAATAATAATTTTGTTCTAAATTACCTTTTTATAGTCATCTTTTCCATCTTGAATATAATTCTCTATGTCTTTCATGTAACCATTAATATTTTTAACCTTCTCTTTGATATCATTGATCTGTGGGAAGACATTTATTAAATTTATACATGTACACACAAAGCCAAAACAACTTCTACACTAGATGAGTTAGGAATAGTAGTTCCTGTCCATAATCCTAGTACTTGGGAGGGAGAATCACTATGACTCCATGGCCAGCCTGGTCTACATATCAAGTGCCCAGGCTACATACTGAGACTCTGTCTCAAGAAAACAAACAAGTAAATAAATAATTTAAAAAATCACCAGGATCTGACAAAGGGCATGAGTAGGAGAGCATAATGGAACACTGGTTTGGAAATCAGAAACCAGAGGCAGTCAGTTTTCTCTAAGGATGGGGCTCCTGGTAGGTGAACTATACCCTAGAGGATGGCCCCACATGTGTCAGCACATGACTGGTGCAAACTGGATTTGGTGGGTCACAATGGAAAGAAAAGGAGGACATGAAGTTTGAAGGGAGAAGGAAAAGGAGTGGATCTAGGAGGAATTCTAGTAGAAGGAGTGGGAAGTTAAAAGTGGGAAGATAAATATGATCAAAATGTATTACATGATATACAAATACTCAAAGAGTAAAATTTGCTTTTAAAAAAGAACTCTGAAACCAAGTGTTCCATTTAATCATCAATAGAAATGGATTCATCTCAATTTTTTTTTTTTTTGAGTACCTCATCTTAATCCTCCCCCCCACCCAGGGTTTCTCTGTGTAGCTTTTTTTTTTTTTTTTTTTTTGAGGCAGGGTTTCCCTGTAGTTTCTAGAACCTGTCCTGGAACTAGCTCTTGTAGACCAGGCTGGCCTCGAACTCAGAGATCTGCCTGCCTCTGCCTCCCGAGTGCTGGGATTAAAGGCGTGCGCCACCACCGCCCGGCTCTGTGTAGCTTTGGTACCTGTCCTGGAAATAGCTCTTGTAGACCAGACTGGCCTCAAACTCACAGAGATCTGCCTGCCTCTGCCTCCTGAGTGCTGGTAAGTTGAATCTTTTCTCAAGAATTTTCTAAATCCAAAATTATAACATGGCTCAGTGGGTAAGAACACTTGCTATACTTGCCTGAGGACCCAACTTCAAATTCCCAGCAACCATGTGAAAAAAAAGAAAAAACAACAACTAGGCATGGCTAGTGACCTCAGCATTGGGGGTGGGACGGAACGGGGGACAGCAGCTCCTGGAAGCTCACCAGGCAGCTCCAGTGAGGCTCAGGTTCAGTAAGAGACTGCCTCAAGGAGACAAGCTGGAGAGTGACAGAAGACCTCCAGCTCTGTTCTGTGTATACATGCATGGCACGCACACAGGAATACTCATGTGGCACACACACACACACGTCATGAGGGCAAGGGGTGTAGCTTGGTGATAAGTGTGCTACTCTAGCATTCACAAGGCCCTGAGTTTAATGTCCAGCATTGCAAAAACAGAAATAGTATCACAAACCTGAAAATACTATTTACCTTATCTAGTTATTTAATTTATGAAAATAATAGTGCTGTAAATGGTTAACACAGGCATTGGGTAAACAAAATATATAAACAAGAACTTACTTTATCCTGAGCCATTTTGTTGCTTGTATGTTTTCTGTGGATTAATTCTTCTTTTTCCTGCTGGAACTTTTCCAGTGCTGTCTCCAAAGGGTTTATTTGCTCTTTAGCATCCTGAGCACACACAAAGCCAGACCAGTCACTTCATTACCTTATTTCAGATGCCAGGCTCCACAGCCCCAGGAAAACACATCCCAGGTGTCAGGCTTTAACTTATTTGCATCTCTTGACAGGGTTGTGAAGATGGCACTGATATTTTTATCCACATGCTTCAGAGAAGCAAACAAACAATAACTTGTTCAAGGTCACAAAGTAAATGTAGTAGCCAAGAGTCTAACCTAGCCCAGCTCCAGAAATGACTCTCTACTAAAATGACTACATTTTTCATCTAGCCATGATTCCAATTATACCATATAGCTTATGCATGGATCTTCAAGAGTTCAACAGGGAACTATGTCAGCTCTATGTGATCAAAGACGAGGAAGGTTTGCTCAGTGTGGCATTCTTCTTTACATGTCAGCTAAGCAGTTATTTTCATGGTAGTAACAGCATACTGATTGATGATGATTTTCTGGAAGAAAGGGGACTTTCAAATGACAAACTATTATACTAATCAGAAGTCCCTTGTGACATTGCGTTGAACATAAACACATGATAACCACAGTTTAAAAAATGAACCTTGAACTCTTAAAGCATGTTCTGAACCTAAAAGACACAGGAAGACACAGACATTTGTGACTTCAACACTGGTGTGTTTTCTCATTCAGGGAGATGGTGGTGTGGTAGAGAGCCAAGTACTTTCCCATCAGAAGACCTTTCTGACAACCAACCTTGCTTCCTCTGGACAGCCATGGGCATTCTGAAATCCCAGTTTCTTTTTTCCACAAAGAAACTTTTTTTTTTTTTTTAAATCTATCTCAACAGGGCTGGGAGATACTCAATATTTTAAGTAAAAATCATTTATAACCAGTCAACACTAGTGCAAAGTAATACTACTTTGTAGTATAAATCCAAATTACTTAATCCAGAATTATTTAAGAAATAAAGGAGCATTTATAGCAATTACTGCTAAATAGACTGGGTAACTTGTATAGTGCCTACTGAATGAGTGACTGTAATCATGAAAACCGGGATTAGGACCTTTGCTTTGATGCACTGAGATAAAGCCAGCAGGTGCATTCCAGGGCCTGCAGTACCCCATGCCCATTCACTGTACTGGCAAGCAGTCTGAAATCACATGTGGGACTGAATGGAGCAGTGCTAACATACGGGTGTCTGTCATAGATACAACACTTGGGGACAAGAATTCATATGTAATTATAGCCAGTCACAATCTGACCACTTCTAGTCACATGAAATTCACTATCTAACCAGATACTTGGTTCTTCTTTACACGACCCAATTCTTTCTTGCAAATCTTTCTGCCACTCAAAAATCACATGAAGCCGGGCGGTGGTGGCGCATGCCTTTAATCCCAGCACTCGGGAGGCAGAGGCAGGCGGATCTCTGTGAGTTCAAGACCAGCCAGGTCTACAAGAGCTAGTTCCAGGACAGGCTCCAGAGCCACAGAGAAACCCTGCCTTGAAACCCCCACCCCCCAAAAAAACCCCACACATGAAGAATCATCGTAACACTTTCACTTGAGTCTCACAGCAACCACAGTTATGTCTCTTAACACCAATAAAGGGAATTTTGTGTCTGGACTAAGTTACAAAACATGTATGTGCATTCCTACCTTTATCTCTCTGTATAAAGACTGAACTTCAGTGGACAATTCCACAGTTTGCTCCTCCATTTGCTGACGACGTTGCAAATTTGTGGATATCTGCAGTTTCTCTGATTTCAGCTCATTTGTTTTACTTTTCAGGCACTGAATTTGCTCCTGTTGGTCCTGTATAAGCTTACGGTTCAATTCAATCTTACTGGAAACTGAACAGAAACATATGGATGGGTACAGAAGGCACTTATCACCCTCTGAGTTCTTACAGTGTAAAGAATTCAGAGGCTGAAATGCAGTGGGCTCTAACATGCAACAAGGGTGCCCTGCTTGCTATCCCCACCCAGTCACAGGGCAGGCACCACTGAGAAAGAGCACAGCTCATCAGGCTCAACAATTCCAGGTCTGTTGCACAAGGAAAAGAAACAGAAATGACACTTGGAAAGGAGAGGGAGAATGAATGCATGTGGGGTGTGAGCAAACACTCATTACCTGTATCCACTTTGTGTTGTTTTTCTTGTTTTTCCTGGTTAACCTGCTGGACAGTTCGATCCAAGTCTACCCCTTGCAGCTTAGCTGCCTGCTGTGCAATTTTCCTTTCAACATCTTTCAGCTCCATCTTAAGAACAGAACAGTTACTTCTAAGAGACTTACTGCATTATCATGATTCAAGCCCTTTTAAAGCCAAGTTTAACAGGATAAAAAGTGAAATTAAGGTCTGGTACTTCAAATAAGGTAAATGAATTATGCCTCAATATCCATAGTTTATAAATACTTTAAGCCTAGGAATCTATACAAATTAGTTAATCAGTTATCTGTACCTGAAAATTAGCTACTGTGGAGAGAGGGAGAAAGAAAGAGAGAGAGAAGAGAGAAGAGAGAGAGAGAGAGAGAGAGAGAGAGAGAGAGAGAGAGAGAGAGAGAGAGAGTGTGTGCCTCACTGTGTAGCCGTGACTGGCCTGGCACTTGCTATGTAGACCAGGCTGGTTACTGAACTTAAAAAAATCCACCTGCCTCTGCCTCCCCAGTGCTGGCAGGGCTGGGATTAAAGGTGTTAAGCCATCATGCCCAGCTACTGCTTTTTATTGTGTTGGGTTTTTTTGTTTGTTTGTTTGTTTGTTTTTAAAGAGAAGAGTTTCTCTGTGTAGCCCTGATTGTTCTGGAATCTGATCTGTGGACCAGGCTGGTCTCGACCTCACAGAAATCTGCTTGCCTCTATCCCCAGAGTGCTGAGACTAAGAGTATGCCACCACTGTCCAGGGCTCCACCTACTGTTTCTAACACATTCACATTTCACATTCAAGCCCCACAGGTCAATTTTTCTACTTTAAGCTGCAGTAAGCTTACCTGGAGCCTCTCCATAATTGTAACATCTGTGAGGCATACTTTAGCACTTTCTTCTTCAGGCATTATTGTTCCCAAGAGTGTTTCCTGTTCTTCTATGCCAGTCTTCAGGTTCTGTATGTCTCCGCTGACACTCTGCAGTTTGTTTCTTAATCCTGGTATTTCCTTCTCCTTCAAATCAATTATGCTTTCCCTTAAGAGAAAACACAATGAAAATCAATCTAGCTGCCATTCTTCATAATGAAAGTGAGGTTATTATGCTAGCCCTTTCCAGGACATCCTGTCAGTAGCTCAATGATGTCAGCATGCTTATTATTTGTGAGGTCTACCTTATTCACTTGATCAGAATGGTGTTAGCCATCCATGTTTTTCCACTGTAAAATGCCTTATTTTTTCTTTCTTTTTTGGTTTTTCAAGACAGCGTTTCTCTGTGGCTTTGCAGCCTGTCCTGGAACTAGCTCTTGTAGACCAGGCTGGCCTCGAACTCACAGAGATCCGCCTGCCTCTGCCACCCGAGTGCTGGGATTAAAGGCATGCACCACCACCGCCTGGCTTTACTTTTTTCTTTGTATTAAAAAAAAATCTCTTAAAAGAAATACACTTAGAATAGGTGAATATCCTTGTTTTTCAAACATCTGTCTACTGATGCCAGTAGCCATTGATAACTTTGCAGTATTATTATGGGAATGTTGCCAAGCAGAGATATTTTACAAACTGACTGATTGTACCCATCAAAAGCTTCATCAAGGCCACAAAAGAGACCAAAGGCTAACACACTGTTGCTGCACACAGACTGTAGGAATCTATGGGGAAAGAACTAAATGCCGTGTAGGATCCTAAGAACAGGGATGAGAAGACTAACGAAATAGCACTGTTGCTGAGTTCAGTTCCCAGCACCCACATATCTTTAACTCCAGCTCCCAGGGTATTCAATGCCTATGGCCTCTATGGGTGTATGCATATGCCCCCTCAACATGTATACTGAAATAAAAACAACAAAAATATAAGTCCTTGAAAATGAGAGATGCCGGGCGGTGGTGGCGCACGCCTTTACTTCCAGCACTCGGGAGACAGAGGCAGGCGGATCTCTGCGAGTTTGAGGCCAACCTGGTCTATAAGAGCTAGCTCCATGACAGGCTCCAAAGCTAAGAGAAACTCTGTCTCAAACAACAACAACAAAAGAGAGAGAGAGAGAGAGAGAGAGAGAGAGAGAGAGAGAGAGAGAGAGAGAGAGAGAGAGAGAGAGAGAGAGAGAGACTTCACAAAGCATCAGCTTCCCATCTCTTGGTATAATTGTACTTGATTACCCAGCCGTACTGCTGACCAAAGCCCAGGACACACGCAGAGACCATGTGAAAGCATGCTGTATGACATCCCTCAGCTGGGTTCCTGGCCAGCAGTCAGGATCAGCCATCCTGAATGTCCAGCACCAGCAAACCATAGATGACTGCTGCTTCCTGCAAGACCCAGATGACAGCCATCCTACAGAACCACGAGGAAGGACAGTAGGTCCTCCCTGTTATTTAGTGACACAGCAGTGACTAGAATAAATGGTACCATCCTTCATTCAGCAAAGTAACCAATCACAGGACATGGCAATGATTAAGAAATGCTATTCTGAAAAGGGGAGTTGTGCCAGGAGCCCTGCAATATAACAAGCATGTTACCTTGTACCATTTGAAATGTTTCAGTATGATAGAACAACTTCATATTTTCTCGTGTGCACTTTCTATCAGCTTTAAGTTTTATCTTTAATTTATCTTTTTTTCTAGATATTACCTTTTCTTCCTTTTCAATCGCAAGTTACTGCTGTATGTTCTTATCACCTTCTCTGTGGCTCTAACAGTCTGGTTTTTCTCTCTTGATGCATATAGTAGTTATCTATTGTTGCATAATAAAGTACCCCCAAACCAAGCAGCTTTAAAAAAAAAGAGTACCAGTTACTGCTCACAGATAAGAGGATCAGGAGGTCTGCTTCTGACACAGTCTTTCAGGGAGGTGGAGCCAAGCTATTTGGCCAGGGCTACAGTCATCTCAAGATCAAGCTACAAATTCTGCTTCCACACTCACTATTCAGTAGGAAGGCCTCCAGTCCCCACCATGCAGACTTCTCCACAGAGCTACGTGAACACGGCAGACTAGAATGGTTGAAAGCCATAGTACCTTAGGTAACATAATCTTACAAGGACAGGCTATCACTTCTGTCTGTCTTATTGATTGATTGTGACAAGTCCCTTGTAGTTCAATTTGGCACTGACCTTACTATGCAGAGGATGGCCCTGAATTTTGCTGCCTTCACCTGTGAAGTGCTGTGACTACAGGTATGAACCACCAGGTAAAGCTACTTCTGGCCTTTCTCAGTTCACACAGACCAATCTTGCCACATATGAAAGGGAACTACACATGAGCACCGAGAGACTATGGGGCCCACTTTAGAAGCTGGCTGCCATAAAGCAATCTCCTTAGACTTTCCTCATTTTCCTGAAACTCTTCTGTAGTTTTTCTGGACAACAGATTGTGGCTTCTCAGCTTCCAGAGATTTTCTCACCCTGATCTATTCAACATATTAATAAACACAATCAAGACTTTAGGGTGGCTCCTTATCTAGCAGTAGTTACAGCAGGTGTGAACATAATACAGCCCCATCTTTCCAACTTATAGGAACCAGGCATAAAAATCACGCCTCAATCCTGAGATAACACTTTGGATGTGGTCTAAGGCAAGTTCCTCTCTTGTTTGTACATGGTTCAAATTCCCCTATTATTGCCCTGATAACTAAGTCACACAAACTTCTCGAGGCTTTACACCCCCTTTCCTGCCATGTTTTCAAAAAGCTTATCTCACTCTTACACCCCCAGGCTCCTTTCTTCTGAACTAGCACTTCTGTCTGCACCATTTTCAAGTGCTTCTATTAAGCCCAGCTCTGTCTAATTCTGAGAGCTTGCCTCCTTGATTAGACCACCAGCTCCTGTGTACGTGTCTTACTGGTTTTGAACTCTATGTTCTAGGAGACACCAGGATAGGAATCATGTATTTCCTCATGAGATTTTACTTAACAGACTATTGCCTAAATTTCTAGTATATATGAAAGACACAGTAACAACAGAAATAATCTGTTCTTCTTCAAAAGTGGGAACGACATAAAACATATTCTAAAGCTGTCTTTGGGCGCTGATGAGACTGATTGGTGGGTAAAAGTGCCATCAAGCCTAACGGTTTACGTCTGACCCCAGGACTCACATGGCGGAAGTCTGAACAGACTTCTCAATGCTGTCCTCTGACTTCCACACAAATGGCAAGGTACACCCATACCCATACCAAATAACTGAAATATAATTTTAAAAAATTGGGTTTTTTTTTTGGGGGGGGGGGGGCGTGAGGTGGAGAGATGGCTTAGCAGTTAAGAGCACTGGCTGCTATTCCAGAAGACCAGGATTTAGTTCCCAGCCCTCATATGGCAGCTCCAGTCTGAGGGGACCTAATACCCTCTTCTGGCTTCTGTGGGCACCAGGCACATATGTGGTGCACATGCATATACGCAGGTAAAATATCCACACGTACTTAAAAAAAAAAAAACTTTTAAAGTTATCTTTTGGAAGAACTTTTCATATTTTGTACGTGAGGTTTGGAAAATGCCATCAGTAACCAGTTTAAAAGCTGTCACAACTTATGGCCCGAGCCAAGTCTCAGGAATGCCCCGAGAAAAGGCTACACCAGCCCCATGACTTTAGGTTTACCTCATGGGCACAAGCCTAAGCATTTCATCACGGCGCCGCTCTTTTTTCTTTAGTTCTGATTCCGTTGACTTGAGCTTATCGGGAGCAAGCCTCAGCTTGGACTGCAAGTCACTGATGACTTCTTGTAACTCAGCCTCTGTCTGAAATACTCTCTGACAGACTGGGCAACAGGACTGGTTTTCATCTGTCAGCTGAGTAATGAACTGGGAGTAAACGGCTGTGGCTCCAGCCAGCATGGCTATTTAAAAAATAAAGAAATCTCCAGTCAGACATACATATATTTTCTTATATAATCATTTTTCTTACAATTTTTTGGTATCATACAAAAGGCATAACAACATTTTACTGAAATCTTTCTATATGTCAGGCATTTCTTACACACATAATTTCATCTACTCTTTTTAATTTTTTTAAATTAATCCATTTCTATTAATCTGTGTATCACTAGGCTGATACACAGACTAGGTAAGGTTCTTGCATCTCTCTCCTTCAGCAGCTACATGGCATCTGACTTTGACTTTTTTTCTTAATACTTTTTATGGTTTATTCAACTTTATTTTATGTACATTGGTGTGAAGGTGTCAGATCCCCTGCAAATGGATCTTCAGACAGTTGTGAGCTGCCATGTGGGTGCTGGGAATTGAACCTGGGTCCTCTGGAAGGAGCAGTCAGTGCTCTCAACCACTGAGCCATCTCTCCAGCCCCCATTTACTCCTTTTTAACATTCTACATGGTTTATAGCTTTGTTTGCGTTTTATAGATGATAAATCTGATTCAGTAAGCCCAAAGCCACAACTCACATAGTGAGCTGCACAGTCAGAATGAGCTCAAGTCAGGATCCATAACAAAGTTATAAAACCTCCTGTCCTTGCCAGGAGGTGGTGGTAGTGGTACACACCATTAGTCCCAGCACTCAGGAGGCAGAGGCAGGAGGATCTCCGAGTTCAAGATCTGCCTGGTCTACAAAGTGATTTCCAGGGTTACACAGGGAAACTCTTGTCTCAAAAAACCTAAACAAACAAATAAAATAAAATCTCCTATCCTATAGGAGTGGGCCATGGGGTGGCTCAGCAGTTAAGAGCACTTTGGTACGCTGAGCACTTAGCCTGGACAGCTCACAGTCACTTGCAACTCTACCTCCAGGGGAGATTGGACACCTCTGTCTTTTGTGGATACCCGACTCACATGCACATACACACAAATAAAAATAATTTGAAAAATAAACCTTAAAACCTCTGACCCTCAGCAGTTACCTATAAAATGTCCAAAAGGCAAAGAGCCTTGAAAATAGAAACTGTGACAACTTACCTCGCTGTTTTGAGGACTTTTCAATGTCTTCTTTAAGCCGGTCTAAATCACTTTCAAAATCCTGGCTACCACAAACATCAAACAACTTATATTCATAACTGGACAACTGTTCTTCCTTTTTCTTCAGCTCATTAGTTGTATGGTTTTTATTCTGTTCAGCTGAAGCTAGTTCTTTGCTAAAATAAAAACAAATGTAGGCTATTTGAAAATTTTAAAATTTTTTTTAGATTTAGTTTGTGTATTAATGTTTTGCCTCCATGTATGCATGTGCACCATATACATGCTTTCTACCCAAAGAAGTCAGAAAGGGGTGTCAAATGCCTTGGAACTAGAGTTAGAGGTGGTTGTGAGCCACCGTGTATATGCTGGGTACTACACCCAGGTCCAATACAAGAGCAACCAGTGCTCTTAACCATTGAGCTCTCTCCAGCTTCCTAGAAATATGAAAAATTTGATAAAGGAGATACAAAATAAATTTTGCCAAAAATCATTTAAAGGAGTTAGGTATTACCAAATACTTACACACACACACACACACACACACACACACACACACACACACACGGTTTATTTATGTATTATGTATACAGTGCTCTGTCTGCATGTATGCTGGCAGACCAGAAGAGCGCACCAGATCTCACGGTAGATGGTTGTGAGCCACCATGTGATTGCTGGGAATTGAACTCAGGACCTCTAGAAGAACAGGCAGTGTTCTAAACCACTGAGCCATCTCTCCAGCCCCTATAAATCTTTCTTTATTATGTACAGTGCTTTGTACTGTGTGTCTGCAGGCCAGAAGAGGGCGCCAGATCTCATTATAGATGGTTATGAGTCACCATGTGTTTGCTGGGAATTGAATCCAGGACCTCTGAGCCATCTATTCAGTCCTCTTTCCTGTATCTTTTATAGTTTTGTGCCGGAGATAGAACTCAGGACCTCAAGCATGCTCTACCACTGAGCTATACTCCAGTCACACCCTGATGCTCTAATTGAATCTTCTGGTTGAATGTTCCCTTTAGGACACTGACCCATTTGCCAATCCTGAGCATGGACCCACTCCCAGATAAACATATAGGAGCAGAATTGTGCTGTATTTCTGGGGCTCACTGTCTTAAATTCTAGATTATAGGCCTGAGCAAGTGGAAGCCACCTGCTGGCTCTAAGGAGAAACAGAAAAGATGAGCAAAGCACTTCCCCTCCACTGGGTCTCCTTCAGAGTACTCCTGACTTGCCTCTAAATGCCTGCTTTGCCTTTCTTGTTGCTGTCATCTCCTTGCCCTTGCTCACTCATTCCCCCTCATTCATCAAAATTTTGTTTACTAAGCTAGGCGGTGATGGCACATGCTTTTAAGCCCAGCACTTGGGAGGCAGAGGCAGGTGGATCTCTGTGAGTTCGAGGCCAACATAGTCTACAAGAGCTAGTTCCTGGACAGGCTCCAAAGCTACAGAGAAACCCTGTCTCGAAAAACCAAAAAAAAAAAAAAAATTGTTTACTAATAAACTCAGTAGTATCTCAACTCTTAATCATCATCCTAGTCAATTTCAACGCTCATGTGTTGGAGATTTTAGCTTTCTAAGTCATGACGCACAAGAGTCTCGAAATTCTGTGTGTTGTATTTACCATATTCTTTAAAACCAGTGGGAAAGAACACAACAGAACAGATGGAACTTAGCGCTGTCCATTGTGAGTCACTGCAAGCTCTGCACAAAAAGGACTACAGAAGACGCTTCTGTCACACAAATAACCTAAGGCCAAGTGCAGCCTTCAAACTATCCGGTCTCCAGGAAGCACCAAATACTGCTAACCTCTCCTTGAGGAAACATCTTCCCAGGGCACCCCAGACACCACTCCTGCTGGCTCATCTGTGTTCCCCAAATAGCCACTGCTTTCATTGCTAGCTTCCTTTCCTTAGCTGGCCAAAGGCGATTATTCCTAGTATTTAGCTGTACCCCCCTTCTTTTGTCATTGTGGGGAGCATGCATGTGAGGTCAGAGGACAACCTGCAGGAATCAGTTTTCTCCCACCATGTGGGTCCCTGGGATGGAACCGAGGTCTTGAGACTTGGCAGTAAGGGTACCCTATGAGACATTACTTGCCCCTTTTTTGTACAATTCTTTCAAGGTGACATGACTTATACCAATTACTTTGGTTATCCTTTCTAACAAACTGCAACAACTTACAATTTCCTGAACTTAAATATTCTATTCACTAAAAGACTCTTCCAAAGATACAAATTTGAGCCAGACACTGTGATATATACCTTATAATTTCAATACTCCAAAGCTGAGGCCAGAGGACCTCAAGTTGGAGATCAGCTTTGGCTACATTGTAAGACCCTGTTCAAACAAAAAAAGGGAAAACACCATAAACTTAATATAGCCAAAATTAAATCCACTATCTCCCCAGAAATTTTATGAGAAATATTGTTACCTAGCAACCACTTACTGGAACATCTGAGGAAGTCTCAGCAATGTGCTGTTCAGAGACAGAATGCAACTTTCAGGTGTCGATTCTTCTCTACAGTTTTAAGAGACAAGAGGCCCCATCTACTCCTATTATATTTTATTTAAATTGCCAGAAGAAGAAAAAGTCAACTGAATATATCACTTCATAATAATGAATGTTGAAAACAATTAAAAATAAAAGCACAAAATAAGGAGATTTATATCAATGGCAATGTTTTAGCAACTCACTTCAGGCTGGCAAGTCTGTCCCTGGTCTGATTGATTTCTTTGGATTTAGAATGAAGCCAGTCTTCAAGCTGTTTCTTGTTAGGAAAATACCCCAACAGGGAAGTCAGTTCACTGCTGTGCCTAGACTTTATTTTTCTGATCTGTTCATCTTTGTCAGTCTATAATGAAAATATAAAACAAGCAAATCAACTTTAAAAAGTCAAGCCTGTATCTCCACATTTTATTAAGAACATAAAAAATTCTGGGGATTGGCATAATGGCTCAGCAGGTCAAAACATTTGCACAAAAGCCTGAGGACCTGATTTCATCCCTGATACCCACATGAAGGAAGGAGAGAGCCAACTTCAAACACTGTCTATCTTTCTTTTTAACTTTTTTTGAGACAGAGAATCACTCAGTAGTGCTGACTGGCCTGGAACTCATTATATAGACTGGGCTGACCAGCAACTCACAGAGATCTGTCTATTTCTGCTGCTGGAGTTAAAGGTGTGCACCATAACAGGGGGCTACAAAGCAAGTGTGTGTTCAGAAACACATACTAAATAATAAGTAGAATTTTAAAAATGAATTACATTGAATAAATAAATTCTGGAATGAGTAAGGTTCCTGATTTAAAAATGAAAAGTATAAAAATTCAAGCAGAAAATACAAAACTTCTTAAAGACTTGGAGTGATGACTGTCTTTTTAAAAAAAAAAAAAATTGTAGGGGGCTGGAGAGATGGCTCAGGGGTTAAGAGCACTGATTGTTCTTCCAGAGGTCCTCAGTTCAATTCCCAGCAACCATTTGGTGACTCACAACCATCTGTAATGAGATCTGGTGCCCTCTTCTGGCCTGCAGGCATACATGCAGACAGAACACTGCAAACAAACTAAATAAATCTTTTAAAAAAATAAATAAAAAACAAAAAAATTGTATGCACACGTGGAGATCAGAGGACAACTCTGGAGTTGGCTCTTTCCTTCTATTGTGTGAGTTCCAGGATTAAATTCAGGTGTGAATACTTGGTAGCATGTGTCTTTACCTTCAAGTCACCTCCCAGGTCCCAGGATGGTCTTTTTAAGCCAGAACAACAATTCTAATGTCATAAAAATTTTAAACATCTGCATGTTAAAAGTTACCAACAATGAACACATTTTTGTGTTTGTATTTCTGGGCTTTCTGTTATTAAGACATATATAGGTAATGGCATATGCTTATATTCCCAGTTAGGAAGCTGAGGCAGGAGAATTACTTGAGTCCACAGTTAGAGGCCAGCAAGGACAACAGGACAGGCTACAGCTCATCTCAAAAACAGTGACAACAACTGAAAAGAAAAACAAAAGTTTTAAGTTTAAAAGTCTATTTTAGCCAGGAAGTGGTGGCGTGTGCCGTTTATCCCAGCACTCGGGAGGCAAGGCCAGTCTGGTCTACAGAGCAAGTTTCAGGACAGGCTTTAAAAGCTACAGAGAAACCCTGTCTTGAAAAACCAAAAGAAAAAAAGTCTATTTTATAAGCCCATTTTTATAACCTATAAATACAAAGCCAATACCAAATCAATACTTCACAGAAGATGAGCTATTTTAAACACCAATTAGTATAGCGAACACAGAAGGAAAATCATACTTTGTTTTTGGACAGCATCTCCATCTGCGTGAGTGTTGTTGTATGGTGATTTAACTGCTCCATCTCCTGGTCCAGCTTCCGCAAGCTTCTGTCCAGGTCAGCTTTCTCATTTTGGAGGCTTATTACCTCTGCTTTTAGGGCTTCTACATTGCTATTTTTCTCAGCCTTGCTTAGTTCACGTTCCTAATCAATAATTGAAGCACACGCACATTTACATATTTTGCGCCAGAATTAAGATAAATGACAAAGTTAAAGGGAA
This sequence comes from Arvicola amphibius, assembly GCF_903992535.2. Taxonomy (NCBI): domain Eukaryota; kingdom Metazoa; phylum Chordata; class Mammalia; order Rodentia; family Cricetidae; genus Arvicola; species Arvicola amphibius. The sequence goes on along the minus strand of NC_052050.1, from coordinate 67,282,448 downwards.
TCACTTCTCAGGGTCACCTGCTTTGAAGCAGCTCTTTCCACTTTTGGAGGATGTGTGGTTCTTTCTTTTAATAAGCCTTCAGTTTTCCCACTAAAACCAAAAGTCATTCCTAAGAGCATCAAAATACTACTTCCTGCTTATTACCAAAAGAGGGAAAAAAAACCTTAAATACGCTTTGGGAAAACACTTATTCAGGTTACTGTATGAACTTGAATGACAGAGAATTAGTAAATAAACCAAAAGGGTCTAACAGAAAGGAGAAATGAAAATTAGAAAAAAAAAAAAATAGGAGGGGTTAGAGAAATGGCTGGGTGGTTAAGAGCATATCCTCCTTTTCCAGAGGACCCGAGTTCAATTCCCAGAACCCAGGTCAGGCAGCTCGCAGTGACAGATCCAAAGCCTTTGACCTCGTTCAGTACCTGGACTCCCTTGCACATACCCACACAAATATACGCATAACAAAAAATAAATCTTTTAAAAAAGAAAAGAATTAGGAGAAATGTATCCACAAAGATGGGTTAGTAACTTAGTCACTATTTAGGTGTTCATTAAGTCCCTATGGCGCTCACTACATTGCTCGGCATGTAGAAACCACAAATATTGGGATGTGGCCCCTCACTGGCACTTCCCCATCCTGACAACACTGTGATATACTTCAAACTGAAAAAAATGTACACTGCAGTAGCCAGTTACACAGACACAGCAGTTCACTCAAGTCACGGAGGGGGGACCCAGAGCTCTGACATGCAATTAGGATGTTTACTCTGAAGAGAAACGGGGATGTGACAGAAGAGGACAGGATCAAGGAAGAAAACTCAAAACTCGCAAGAAAATGGCCAGGTAAATTTGTTTACCATAGAAAAAGCAGTAGCAAGTTAATCACATAAAATCTCAGTGTGGAAACTAATTGAAAAAAAAGTACCCAATCTTTAACTCAGGTCAAATACTGAGGACTTGTAATAATTACCTCACTTGGTTGTGTTTGGAACATCTCTCAAACACACCCAAAGAAGACTTTGATTTTGAGAATCTAAAGCTTGAAAGTCTGAACACAAGTATTTTTTAAAGTTTTCTTGCTGATCCTCATTTTTAACCCACCAGTTTCTAGAATCAAAGAGCTGATGACCAAGATATTTAAATAAGTTCATTTATGTGGATTATTAACTGAAAGGGCACAATCCCAGGGCGAGCGATAGAAGACACTTCAGAGTGGAAGATTCCAGGTTTCTTAGACCTGAGACTGCTCAGGGGCCATTGGGTCACTTGGACAGCTTACCGCTTTTGTGAGCTCCTGGTCCAGCTCCAGAATCCTGTCCGATGAGCCCTCCAGCCGCTGCAGCTCATTCTTCACATTCCTCAGCTCGCTCTGTTTCTTGGTGAGGAGCTCTGTTTTCAGCTCGATCACTCTTCCCAGTCCACTCTTCTTGTCCCTTATCTCATCAATCTGCTTCTGCTTCAAAGTTTCTTTCTCTGTAAGGTCATTCTAAATGCCAAGAGCACACATTAGTAAGTCTTTCATTAAGCAACTAAGGAAACTTCCCTTTAAAGTAACATAAAAAACACAAGAAATAATTTCTAACACCGTGAAAGGCACTACCCAGAAGTGACCATCAGTAACTGTGAGCCAAGGTTTTTGTAGTTATCCTCAAAAATAAATTTTACTTAAAAAATCATAGCTCTACACTTTGATCCTATTTATAGCCTTATGAATTAATTAAATGTTTCTAAAACTTTTCTTTTCTACTTAATAGTCAAACACTCACCTAAAAATGTGACAAAGTCAGGTTCACTTAAAAAGTTTATCAAATCACACAGGTGTGGTGGCACACACCTTTAATTCCAGCACAGGCAGGCAGATTTCTTGAGTTTGAGGTCAGCCTGATCTACAGAGCGAGTGCCAGGACAGCCAGGACTACACAGAGAAACCCTGTTTCAAAAAACAAACAAATAACAAAAAGTTTATCAAATCACCTATGGAACCTGGATTTTAAGATATTTACCAAGAGCTGGCTGGCAGTTTTAGCTTCTCTTTCCTGTTTCTCTCTCACAAGTTCATGAAAATTTATAATCTGTCTTTCACTAAAGGGTCCATGCTCAAAACCATCCAATTCAAGATGTGTTGCCAAAGACTGGATTAATGAATCTCTGGCTCGGATATGCTCTTGATGGCGATCTGCCTGTTGTTGTAGACGACCTTTATTTAAAAAAAAAAGAACAAAAGAAAAACAAAAAAAAACTCCTTTTAGTTGTTTTTAACTTTTTAAGTTTTTTAATTTAACAGTAAATTCATATGTACTTGTAAAAAAAATCTCTGCCCACTTTGCTCTAATGAAAAGTGTAAAACTGTTGTATAAAGTCTAAACTGTATACTGACATTGTTGAACCATTAGGTCTATCTTTATCCCCAGTGTTATTTGTATTCATTTGTGTGTATGCACTGTTTCATGTAACTTTTTAAAAAGATTTAAATTCTTTGTTGATGTCTATGTGTGTCTGTGCCACACACGTGTGAGTGCCCATGGAGACAAGAGGGCACTAGATCCTCGGAATCAGAGTTATAGGTGCCTGTAAGCCACCCAATGTGGGTCTCTGGAAAAGCAGTAAGTGCTCTTAACCACTGAACCGTCTAAGCCCAAATTCTATTTAATTTTATCCCATGTCAGTTTACATATCCAAACAGCAGTGCAGATACTAAACAGTTTCAACACCATAAGAACCTTCTTAGCGTCTCTCTCCTCCAGCCCGGCAAGATGCAAGGGAAAGAAGGCCAAGGGGAAGAAGGTGGCCCCGGCCCCCGCCGTCGTGAAGAAGCAGGAGGCGAAGAAGGTGGTGAATCCTTTGTTTGAGAAGAGGCCTAAGAACTTTGGCATTGGGCAGGACATCCAGCCCAAGAGAGATCTCACACGCTTCGTCAAATGGCCCCGCTACATCAGGCTGCAGCGGCAGAGGGCCATCCTCTATAAGCGGCTCAAAGTTCCTCCTGCCATTAACCAGTTCACCCAGGCCCTGGACCGGCAAACAGCTAGCCAGTTGCTTAAACTTGCCCACAAGTACAGGCCAGAGACCAAGCAGGAGAAGAAGCAAAGGCTGCTGGCCCGTGCTGAGAAGAAAGCTGCTGGCAAAGGGGATGTGCCAACTAAGAGACCACCTGTCCTTCGAGCGGGCGTCAATACAGTCACCACTTTGGTAGAGAACAAGAAGGCTCAGCTGGTGGTGATTGCCCACGATGTAGACCCCATTGAGCTGGTGGTCTTCCTGCCCACCCTGTGTCGGAAGATGGGGGTCCCCTACTGCATCATCAAGGGAAAGGCCAGGCTGGGGCGGTTGGTCCATAGGAAGACGTGCACCACTGTTGCCTTCACACAAGTTAACTCGGAAGACAAGGGTGCTCTGGCCAAGCTGGTGGAAGCTATTAGGACCAACTACAACGACAGATATGATGAGATCCGCCACCACTGGGGAGGCAACGTCCTGGGTCCTAAATCTGTGGCTCGAATTGCCAAGCTGGAAAAGGCAAAGGCCAAAGAACTCGCCACTAAACTGGGTTAAATGTACTGCTGAGTTTTCTGTACATAAATATAATTACAAAACTTCCAAAAAAAAAAAAGAACCTTCTTAGCCGGGCGGTGGTGGCGCACGCCTTTAATTCCAGCACTCGGGAGGCAGAGGCAGGCGGATCTCTGAGTTCGAGGCCAGCCTGGTCTACAAGAGCTAGTTCCAGGACAGGCTCTAGAAACTACAGGGAAACCCTGTCTCGAAAAACCATAAAAAAAACAAAACAAAAAAAAAAAAAAAACAAGAACCTTCTTATTCTGTAGCCATAAGCACACCCAGCTTCTCCTGTCCCTTCTCTCCACCAGCCTTAGCAACCACGTGTTTTGGTTGCTGTGTCCTATGTCCTCAACTTTAACATTTCAGAATACTATAGAAATGAAGCCCACCAAACAGCCTTTTGAGACTGAATGCTGTGGAGAGTCTGCACTCCTGCAGGAAATGAATGTGCTAGAAGGTCTGTGCCTCACCCTGCTCCACCAGCAGCTCCTCTCTCTCCTGGCTGAGGAGCCGGGCTTCTTTATTCAGCTTCTCCAATTCGCGCTGACAGTCTACCAAGCGCCTTTCTTTCTCCCTCACTGTTCTCTGGTGGTTGTGATACAAATCATTCAGTTGCTCATCTGTCCCTTGGAAAACCTGTGTCAAACCAAAATAGACGGCGTACTGTGTTACTATAACAACCACCCTGACACATCAAATATAAACAAATTTTAGTCAATATCCATTTTAGTAGAGGTATCACAAACATCAAGATTCAGGCTTACATTTTCCCCAAAATGTGGAGATGAAAGGGTTTATCAATGCAATTCATTATGATAGTCCCTGATTTTCAAACAGAACAAAACTTAGGAGCACAAACCTTTTCCATTTTCTGTTCTAATTCACTATTATCTTTCTCCATTTGTTTCTTTCGGCTATCCAAGGCTTTAATTTCATTGTCAAGTCTCATGATTTTAGAAAGGTTGTGTTCAATTTCTTTCAAACGATTCTGCAAATAAAGACAAATTTTACATGAATGACTCCATTGTGGTTTCCATCACTGAGAAATGGACGTAAGTTTTATGCAAGGACCATTTAATAAGACACCACCATTTAGGGCTAATGCTATGTGAAGTGCTCAGAACACCATAAAGCCCATACCCTGCTTTCATCAACTCCCACATGAGTCATTTGCTCCTAAGGTATGACAGTTACAGTCTGTAAAATGCCACATTTTAACTATTTTTGCTACCCTGATAAGAACAGATACTATACTTTCTCCTAATCAAAAGACCAAGAAGTGATTTGTTATTAATTATGTATACATGTATGTGTGTTTGTGTACATCCCAAGCATGTCAGACAGGGGTTAGATCCCCTGGAGCTAGAGTTACAGGCAATTGTGAGCTATCTGATATGAATGTCGGGAACTGAACTTGGATCTTCTACAAGAACAGTGAGCCATCGTAACTGCTAAGCCTTCAATCCAGCCTCTGAAATAATACATTTTAAGAAGAGAATTCTCAAATGTCTAGCGATGATGGTGATGATGAAGTGCTGAGGCTTGGTCTAGAGCTTCATACATAACAGGCAAGCATTTTAACACTGAGCTATAGTTCCAGCCCTTCTTGTTGTTGTTAGGCAGGGAAAACTAAACTGAATGCTGGGAGAAAGAAGGACATAGTCAGAGAGAAGCCATGTAGCCCTGCCGGAGCCAAATGGAATTGGTAAGCCACTGCCACGTGGCAATACACAGATTAATAGAGATGGGTTAAATTAATATGTAAGAGTTAGCCAATAAGAAGCTAGAGCTACTGGGCCAACCAGTGTTTTAAATAATACAGTTTCTGTGTGATTATTTTGGTTCTGGGCAGCCGGGACAAAGGAGCCCTCCTTACCACATTGTTCTAGTTTACATAGGATCTCATGTAGCCCATACTGGTTTTAAAGTGACTATGTAGCCAAAGATGACCTTAAATTCGCAATCTTTCTGCCTCCACACATCAAGTGCACCAGGCATAACTGTGCTGCACAGATATACATACAGGCAAAATACTCACACACATAAAATATAAGGAACAAAATAAATCATGCTAGTAATATATCTTATATTCTATATACTAATGGATAGTCTGTAATTGATGGAGGAGTGTCTATGTGTTACTTTCATTGATTAATAAAGAAACTGCCTTGGCCCCTTTAATAGGACAGAAAATTAGGTAGGCAGAGTAGACAGAACAGAATTGTGGGACAAAGAAAGCCGAGTCAGGCAGACGCTTCAGGCAGTCGCCATAGGCAGTTGCCATGTTTCTCCTCTCCAAGACAGATGCAGGTTAAGATCTCTCCTGGTAAGCGACCACCTCGTGGTGCTACACAGATTACTAAATATGAGTTTAAGGAAGATGTGAGAATTAACCAATAAGAGGCTGAAACTAATGGACCAGGCAGTATTTAAATAAATACAGTTTCCATGTAATTATTTCGGGTATAAAGCTAGCCGGGTGGCGGACGCAGCCCTTCCTCCATCTACATGTAATCACCATACAAACAGGAGCTTCCTTTATGTTGTTGCCTCCTATACCCCAAATGTTTATTGTTAGCTAAGAGAAAGGTCTGAACAAAGTAATCTTACAAATAATAATAGCCATATCACCGATTAAAGCCTACTGTGTTCCAGACACTACTAGGTAAGAACACATGCTAAGCAGCAGTCAGAAGACTTGAGCAACTTGGACAAAGCTGCGGACCAGGCTGGAATCAGGCATGGTGGTGGACACCTGTCTGTCGTGGCTGACAATATGACAAGACCAGGAAGTAAGACTGGAATGCAAGTCCGCCTTGAGTTTGCAGACTGAAGCATGGATATCTGGCACACAGGAAGCACTGGGTAAATATTCCCAAAGACATGCATTTCCTGAAGTCCTTTCTTATAAGCCACAGCCTTCAGCTGCTGCCCTCATCCAGGCTCTGAAAGGACATGGGAAAAGGATCCCTTGATCCTAGCCCAGGAGTTTAACCAAGGTCAGCTTGGGCAAATGGCTAAGATCCTGTCTCAGAGATAAATACTTAAACACAAAAGAGGGTAGGAAGAAGGAACAACGAAAGCCACGTATGCATGAAAATGTGGTAAGGAAACCTGCTAATCTGTAAACTGCCTAAACAACAACAAACAGAGCCTAGAAAGGTATACTAATTTGTATATATGTTATGGATGAATTCCAAATTTCGTACAAATGTCAAGAACACCTTTAAAATTACAAAAATTCTCTACAAAGACCTGTCAATTTGAAAATCTCCAAAGAGAGAAAGCAATTATAAAGTCCACTAGCTACGCTTAACAGCTAGGACCAGTGCCAACCACTCAATCACGATCTACTTGCTCTCAAATCCAACCTCATCAGGAAATTTAAAGACCAACTGTCTAAGCTGGGCATGGTAGCAGAGGCAGGCAGAGGCCAGCAGAGGCCACCCTGGTAAACAGAGTGAGTTCTAGGACACCCAGGGCTACATAGAAAAAGCCTGTACTAAAAAAACCTAAGTAAGTAAATAAGAATGACTGACTGTCTAACACAGACCTAAGACTCTGAACAGAACTGAGCTTCTGGTAATTTTAAAGACATATACATGCTCCTGAAGGCCATATTAAGATGCAGGGCTTTATGGGGTAGAGACATGGCTTCGAAGGTAAAAGCAGCTTGATTCCCATCACTCACACGGCAACTCATAATGTCTGTGACTCCAGTTCCAGCGGATTAGACACCCTTCTCTGGCCTCCACCAGCACTGCATGCACACAGTGCACAGACACACATGCAGGAAAAACACTGATATACTTAAAATAAAAATAAAAATAAAAATAAAAATAAATAAAAGGTACTTTAGGCTGAAAGATGGTGACACACAACTTTAATCTCAGTACTTGAGAAGCAGAGGGAAATGGATCCCTGAGTTCAAGGCCAGCCTGGTCTATAGAGTGAGTTCCGAGAGAGTCAGGGCTGGCTATACAGGGAAACCCTGTCTCAAAAAACCGAAATAAAGAAATAAATAAAAGTACTTTAAGGGTAAATGATATCCTAGTGGGGGAGAGGGATTTCTTAGCATGCTAGATAACAGTAATTGCCACCATGGAAAATACAATCATAACTAATTGTTGCGTAAACTGCTGAGAAAATAAATCTTAAGAGCTCCTACCAACACAAAATTTTAAGAGATATGGCATAACACAATGTTAATTAGCTGGCTTTACCCATCCCTACAGGAAAATACTCACATGAGATCATATTAATGTCACAAATACACAAAATTTTAATCTGCCCATATGAAAAACATTAGTTACCTTCAGCGGCTCAAGTTCATTCTCATAGGACTTGACAATTTCCTGTGAAGACTTTAACTGGGCTTCCTTACTAGTGATCTGATCGCGAATCTCACAAGCTTTTTCCTTATTTTGTTTCAGATATTTCAATTCTGCTTGACACTCTTTTACCTTCTGACCTTGAGTCTGACGTACCTGTCGAAGTGTATCTAAGGCTTTAATGTACCTTTGAAGATATGAAATAAAAGTAAAATTTTTGGCTGAGTAAATTACAATAGAGTATTAGGCAAACATTAACATCACATTTAGAGTTAATAACCTGGAAAATGGTTATGACATCATGGCATTTATTCTATCAGATAAACATACGTAACAAGAAAATGAAAGGAAGTACAGCCAGTGGCTACCACGTGGTAGAGTACTGCATGCTGACCCTTTTTGCTTTTCAAATTTTTTCTTTTATAAAAGAACATCAAGGTGGACACAGCAGCACCCAAAGCTCCAGACGCTGAGGGAGCACAAAAATTTGAGGGCAGCCTGGGCAATAAAACCAACAGGAGCACCTACCCAGACTGGGGATCTAACTCCGGTGAAACACAGGTATTGGCATGAGGACCTGAATCAAGCACAGCCTCACAAAACACAACATGTCTCAATAATTCCACAGCTACAAAGTTCACAGTTACAAACCTTGTTGCAGAAAAAATCTCATCAAACTTTTGCTTCAGGGCCTTTCCTTCACTTAAAGGCCAGTTGGAGTCTTCTTGGTGACAGAAAATGACATTATTTAGCACAGCCTTGGAAACCCCAAGACAGCTTATCATTTCTCGGTCGATTTCTGCACATTTGGAGCTCAGACTGACATTTTCACCATGCCTACAAAGTTGAGAATCAGGGCTATCAGTGAAACAACCTTTGGAGGTACCTCCTCTTCTATTTAATCCCCCTCCCCACCGAGACAGGGTTTCTCTGTAGCTTTGGAGTCTGTCCTGGAACTAGCTCTTATAGACCAGGCTGGCCTCAAACTCACAGAGATCTGCATGCCTCTGCCTCCTGAGTGCTGGGATTAAAGGCATGTGCCATCACTGCCTGGCCTGTTTAATCTTATAAACCCTTTTCTTGAGGTCTCATCTACCTGAGACTGGCCTCAAATTCAGTGTGTAGCTAAGAACAATCTAACTACCCCCAAACCCCAAGTGCTAGGATTACAAGGGTCTGCCACCACACTCAGTCAATATGGTGATGGGCATCAAGCTGAAGACTGTATACTAGGCAAATATTCTACTAATTGAGCCACACCTTCAACACGTGCTATTCTTTACACTTTATCTGTCCCATTAAAACAGTGTCCTCCTGCTAAGAAAACTCATGAAGCAAGGGTGGATTGGCTGCTTGTCGTGCAAGCATCAGGACTGGAGTCCAATCCCCAGCACATTGTACAGAAAGTTCAGGTGGTGGGATGCACTTATAGTCTCAGTGCTGAGGAGGCAAAGACAGAACTCCTGGCCGGGACTCACAGGCTGGCTAATTAGCAAGCAAGCTCCAGATCAATAAATGAAAAAAAAAAAAAAAAAAAAAAAAGAGGTGAGTGGCTGAACTCTGGCTTCTTCAAACACAAGCACACCTGCAGACATACCACAGAAATAGACATAGACACACACCCACACCCACACACACACACACACACACACACACACACACGGTATAAAAAAGCTAACTCTTCATGGTCAAAAGTTCACAGATGAGGTTATATAAATCAGGTACTGCAAGAAAGAAGGTAAGAATTTTTAAAAGACATAGTAGGGCTTTTTGGGGTCTATGTGTCTGTTTTTGTGTGTAACGTCTGTGTGGCTACAGGACAAAGCCAGCTGTCCTTCTCAATTAATTTCTACTTTTCTTCTGAGACAGAGAATCTTGCCACTAAATCTGGAGTACACTGATTCAGCTGACTGAGTAGCCAGCAAGTCCCAAGATCCTCCTGTCTCTGCTTCCCCAGAGCTGGAATTATGAGCATACATGATCACATCTGGTTTTCCACGGGTACTGAGAATCAAACTTGGTTGTTCATTCTTCTTTGGCAAATATCTTCCCATATTTTAAATTTTGAACAACGAATTTAAAATAGTCCAAGTGTACATACTTGTGGGTGCCAGCAGATGGTATCAGACCCTCGGGAGCTGAAGTTATAGGTGACTCTGAGTGACCTGATGCAGGTGCTGAGAACCAAACTCGTGTCCTCTGGAGAATGCAAGTGCTCTTAATCACTGAGTCCTCTCTCTGGCCCCAATAACAATTTCCTACACTTGATCTTAGTCAAAAGGCTGAGAAGTGATGAAACCCATTTCCTAACCCACATTATTTGTGCTTCTGTTTATTCACCTTTCCCTGTCTGCTACTGATGATCATATTCTATTTTATTCACTTCAGTCTCTTGTGTTTCTAGTCCTGGGGATGGAAGAATAAATAATTCCTATCTAATATATGAACTATTTCAAATTATCATACTTAAAAATCCAGGTATGTGACTGGCTGTGGTGGCTCACATCTGTGATCTGAGCATTAGGGAGGCTAAGGCAGGCAGACTACTGTGAGTCTGAGGCCAGCCTGGGCTGTCACAAACTGTGCTAGAAGTAGTAGGACAAGCCTATAATCTCTTCTTAGGAGGTGGAAGCAGAAAGCCCAGGAGTTCAAGTCATCCTTGGCTACATAGGAAGTTTCAAACCACTACATGAGACCCTTATCTCATAAAACAAAACAAATCCCAGATATATAAAGCAAGCTTCTGACATTCTTTTCTGATAAAGCCTACCTTCCAAATCTATACCAATTATCAACTCTAACACACTGATAATGGTCAAAAGGGATAAGTTATTGGTCTTCCCTACTTGTTTACTTTCGCCTCACCCATCTCTGTACATGAAAACAGCATTTTTTTCAACCTGTGCTCAGATAGTTACACACTCTCAATTATAACAACCATTCATACATGACAATAATAAGGCAATGGAATATTACTGATAAATCTTTAACAAGATCATTCTATTTCTGGGCTGGAGAGGCAGCTCAGTGGTTTAGAGCATTCATTGTTCTTGCAGAGGACATGGTGGCTCACAACCATCTAAAACTCCAGCTCCAGGAGATCTGACGCTTTCTTCTAACCTACTGTACATACATACATGGAGGCAAAATATTCATACATACTATATATATATAAATGTAAAAAGAAATCGAAAAAAAACCATTTTATTTCAAGATAAATAGTACCAAAAAAAAAAAAAAAAACTAAATGTTAACAGTGGCTGAGACTTTGTACATGTAGAGGCATGGAACAGATGGGAGCTCTACTCTGTATTCAATTACACTGTAACTACAAAATTACTCTAAAGGCCTGAGGTCAGGTGTGGAGATGTATGCCTATAACCCCAGCACTCACAAGGCTGAGGCACAAGCATCCTTTTGAGTTTGAGGCCACTCTGGGTGACACAGCGAGTTCCAGGTCAGGCTGAGCTTCAGTATAAGCCCTTATCGCAAAAATTAAAAAAAAAAAAAAAAAAAGAAGACTATACCAAAAAGGAAAACAAAATCCTGCTGAAAGAAAGTTAATGCACTCTCCTAAAAGAAAACAGTAGTGAGAGAAGGCTTCCGGGCCAGGAGACGATGTGAGCGGCTCTCCAAAACAAGCTGAGTACCTACTTCCTTCTAGTAATGATTCCTTCCAGGGTTTTAAATTCGGTTTTTTTGCTTTTCTGACTACAAAGCATAGACCTCTGCACAGCCACCACCTCTCCATTGACATCTCGAAACTGCAGGCGAATCTGGGCTCGCACATCTGTTTCTTGAGCAACCTTTGAAGGTAAACAGAAAAGCACAGTCATAAGAAGTACCAGCATGTCCCTATCAAGAAAGGAAAGAGCATTAACATCTTGCTTATCCAAAAATGAGAGGGAAGCCACTAAAAGGCCTCACTCAAAATGAGCCACTTTTACACTTTTTCAAAATATGAGAAGTATACTATTTAACTTATTTTTTCATTAGCTGTCTCTTTTGTTCAGTATTCATCCCCTCTACTCACTGGTCTATACACTAGCACATCCCACTCTTTAGACACTAATAACAATAGCCAATGAAAAACCCTTATCACGAAAAACTCTTGCCAGGTAGTGGTGGCGCATGCCTTTTAATCCCAGCACTCAGAAGGCAAGGACAGGTGAATCTCTGTGATTCAAGGCCAACCTGGTCTACAAAGCAAATTCTAGGATAGCCAGGGATAAACAGAGAAACCCTATCTTTAAAAAACCAAACCAAAAAAAAGAAAAGAACAAGAAAAATTCTCTAGCTATTGCCCACTGAAGCTGCCTTTGTCAAGAGGAGCAAATGGCTCCATATATCCAAACACCCTTTCACTAACGGTTAACATAGTGAAGTTGAGGGTCTGCTCCTTCACTAACTGCTGACTTCCTCTTCCCAGTCTATAAACACATCAGCTCTAGAGCTCTAGCTTCAGGTCCTTCTCTTTTATTAATTTCCTACCTGATGTCCTCAGGCCTGAGATATTAACTGTACTCAACTATGTGTCTATCAATAATTCCTAATTTTCCTCTGTAACTCTCAACCTCTCCATGGGTGGTGTTTTTTTTTTGTTTTGTTTTGTTTTGTTTTGGCAACTGGATATTTACTTTGGAAATCTACCAAATATATCAAGCTTATATATGTAAACCATACCCACCCAAATTCCCTTTTTGAGTACTTCTATGACATTAAAAGGCAAAACGATCTCTTTTATGTTTTTGAAACAGGGTCTCACTGTGTAGCCTTGGCTGTCCTGGAACTCTCTTAGTAGAACAGGCTAGCCTCGAACTCACAGGGATCTGCCAACCTCTGCCTCCCGAGAGCTAAATCAAAGGTGTGCTCAGCTACCACCTGGCTGGAAAAAATAACTAACAACTTGTTCAAGGAAAAAGCCTTAGGCTATGCTTCTGCTTTTCTCAATATCATTATCAACAACATTAGCTAATACGTTTGTTGGTTCTATTCTTAGTCACACCCCAAATCTGTCTCTCACCACTTCTACTACCTTAACTAGGCCATCAATATGGCCTCTCAGTCCTTCTCCTTCCTTTGCCATTTACAGTCTCTGTCAGCAACAGACTGATCCTTTAACACTTAGCTCAGACTATATGTTTTCTTTGCTCAAGAGCTTCTAAATGTCTGTTTAAGAGCTGGGCTGAGGCTAAAGGTCAGCAGAGAAGCACTCGCCCAGCATGCCGAGGCCCCACTGAACCCAGTGTCTTCTAACTCTGACTTGGCTGTCTATGTCTGCCCTCACCACTTTGCTCCCCCGAGTCTTTGAGCACACTCAGCGTGTTTCCATTTCAGGGACTCTGCACTCAGTATTAACAGTGAATGGAACCATCTTCCCCAGACTTTAAGCAACCCTCTTCCACTTGAACAAATATTTACAGGGGTTGCTTGCTATGTAAAAGAAAAAAATTTGTGTCTTGTTTGACTGTTTTTGAGACTGGGTCTCTCTATGTAGCCCTGGATGGTCTGGAACTTACTTCAAGAATGCAGGCAAGGAAACAACTTAGGGGATCACTGATAGCTCATATCACAGCTGGTGGTGGCTTATACCTAAGCAGCGGTGACAGAATGGAGAGAAAAAATCCTGGATACATTTTAAGGAGCAGCAAAGACTGGCTTGTGAACTGGAAATGGGGTAAGACAAAGAAATCAATTCATTAAGGCCAATCCACAGTTTTTTTGTTTGGCTGGTTTTTCAAGACAGGGTTTCTTTGTGTGTAACAGCTCTGGTTGTCCTAGAACCTGTTTGTAGAACAAGCTGGCCTCAAACTCACTGAGATCAGCCTGCCTCCGCCTCCTGAGTGCTGAACTTAAGGCATGTGCTACCACTGCTTGGCCTCAACACACAAGTTTTGGTATAGAAAAAAAAATGTGTGGACAATGCTATCATTTACTTAAACTGGAGTTTCAGAGGTAGAACCAGGACTGAAAACAAGGGAACGATGTGAGTACAGGTAAGTATAGGGAATTAGTCATAATTTATACTAAACACAATGAACAGTATTGACACACATGTAGGGTAGGTAGCTCGGTGGATTTTTGTTAAAAATTGAAGGAATTTTCATCTGATCCCTCCATCAATAAAGTAAAAGCCAAAAGCACTAACTGAGCAGAGTAGATTATAAATTTAGGAAAGAGAAGGTCTGAGCAGCCAGTCAGTTTAGAGGGCTCAGTAAAAGTGTACTTACTAGCACTATGACTATTTCCAAGATGAAATTCACAAATGTTTTCATAATTCCAGCATTACCTTTAGTCACATCAAAGTTTAAAGTCACATTAGGAGTGTTTTGATAAAACACTGACGAAAACCATTTTGGGGAAGTTTATTTGGCTTCCAAGTTTTGTCTCGGGAAGCAGGGCAGGAGCTCAAGCTAGGAATTGTAGTAGCAGACTGATTGTCTGCTGGCCGCCCAGACTCCCAAAATAACCACACAGAAAGTATATTAACTAAATCACTGCTTGGCCAATCACTATAGCATATTCCTTGCAAGCTCTTCCATATTAAATTAACCCATTTCTATTATTTTATATTAGGCTCATGGCCTACGGCAAGGTTCTAGCTGGCAGCTCACGTCTTTCCCCTCTGGTGGCTCCATGGAGTCTCCTGACTCTGCCTTCTTTCTCCCAGCATTCAGTTTAGTCCTATCCTGTGTCCTCTCCCCCCTTCCCAGCTACCCTATCACAGCCAAGGCAGATTCTTTATTCATTAACCAATAAAAGCATATATACATAACATATATACAGAAGGACTTCCCACAGCAAGGAATCTGGAGGCAGGAACTGCAGCAGAGACCATGGAGGAGTGCTGTTTATTGGCTTTCTTTCATAGCTCAGGCTCACCTGCCTAAGGATGGTATTACTCACAATGGGCTGGGCCCTCCCATACCAATCAGCAATCAAAAAAATGCCCCACAGATAGGTTCACAGCCCAATCTGATGTAGGCAATTCCTCAATTGAGGTTCCCTTATTCCCAAGTATGTCTAGGATGTTTTGTTCATTTGAGACAAGGTCTCATGCAGCCCAATCTGTACTCAATCTCCTGATCCTCCTATCTCCATTTCCAGAGTACTGGATTAATGGTATGTGGCAGCATATCATGCTTAAAGTTTAAGGTTGCATTTAAAGATACAACTTAAATAACAGGTGTTGGTTAAATAAACTAGGCCTGGTAGTAGTGGCACGTGTCCTTAATTCAGAAGGCAAAGGCAAGTTAATCTGTTAAATTCAAGGCCAGTCTGGTTACGTAGCTAGTTTCAGGTCAGCCAAGACTACACAGTGAGACTTTGTCTTAAAGTAAACAAACAATAACCCTATAGGACATAAACTCAACAGAGTATTCATGGAAACTAAAAACAGCAAGTGTGTCTATGTTATTAACATGTATAGCACACCACTAACCTAACTTGTATGAAAAAATTTCTAGAGATACACTAAAATATAAATATGCAAGTGTATTTATAAACACACAAAGACATGGTTTTACAAGTACAGAAAAAATTTAAGAATAAACTCTTAACTTATTGAGATTTAATGGGACTAAATAAATTCATATTCTTGCTATACATAGAGATATGCAATAAGAAAAACCTATAGGCCAAACACAATGTCCTATATACACACTAGTAATAAAATTCCTGCAATTCAAGCAAAGCTTCACAAAGATTTTCATGAAGGTAGAACAAAAGGGAAAAACTAAAGCAATCGAAATGCAAACAATAAAGCAAATACTAACGCTATTTATACAGCATCACAAATTTTAAATAAAGACTTCAGCTAAAAAAAAAAGTACAAAGACTGAAAACACATCCCAAATACCAATATTTTTTGTTACTTTGTATGTGATGTGCAAATGGGCATGTCTGTGTGTGGGCACATGTGTAGAGGTCAGAGGACAACTCTGTGGCACCCATTCTCTCCTTCCACCTTCACAAGTCTGCCTTGCATGGCAAGTGCATTGACCTGCTGAACCCGTGTCAGTCCTAGTGTTTTAGTAAGCTCACACTGTACGGCAACGCTCAGTGGGGAAAACCTGGATGCACCATTACACAGAACCATGATCTCTGCTCTGCAAAACATTACACATAAGGAGAAAAATTACTAAAAATACCAAAAAGGTTATCACGGGGTGCTTAGACTATAGACGACCTTCCTCTCTTCATACTCTCCATTGTTAAGTCCTCTCCAATAAGCAACTAGTACTTTTATAATTATAAATATTTCATTTTTTTAAAATATGAAACTTTATAAACATCATTACCTTGGGATCATGAACAAATGTATTTCCTTTGGTTCCAGGAGGGAAATCTCCAGTACAAATATACTTTAGACATTCAATGATGGTCTAAAGAAATAGAAAATTGTGTTATTTAGTTTCAAAGAGAACCACAGAAGTTTATGACAAATATTAATTCACATCCAGGTGTGGTGATGCATGCCTACAATTCCAACACTTAGGCTGAAGGCAGGAAAGATCAAGCAAGCGTTCAAGGTCAGGCTAAGCTACGTGGGATGCTGTCTCCAAAATAAACAAATAAAATAATAACAACATACACATTTATACAGCTAGTGAGTATAAACGCTTTGCTAGGTCTTTCTTCGAGGAGACTAATGCTTGGCTGCAGCGGGTACGTTAAGAACATAATAGGTATTCACCACACATTTCCATATAAAGGTCCACCCCCAGGCCTTCAACACCCAACGTGGCATTTCTGGCTAGCCTGCAACTCACAAAAATGGGCATGCCTCTGCCAATCTAGGATTAAAGGTATGTGTCACAATGCACAGTCCAAATTTTTAGTAGCATGGTAACAAAAGTTTTCCAGTTTAAGGCTCACTCCATCAGTTCATCCTGATAGTAAACCATTTATTTTTCATTCGTTATGCTTTACTAGTAGACATGTTTTGAAACTCTAGGTTACGTATTTCTCACATTTTATACCTTTGCGGCGGCGGAGGCGGGGGTAGGGTGTGGGGAAAAACTCACGCGGAGTGACAGCTAAGCTTCGGGAATATGGGGGCGGGACAGGAGAGCACGGACGCGGGTGGCCTTCCACGGTAATAAGGACCAAGCCCAAAAGTGGCTGGGCAAAGTCGGCTCCGGGGTCGCTGAGGTCCACGCGCCATGCAAAGCGGCACCCCAAGCACCTTCTGGGGCCCTCGCCTCAGGACTTACCGTCTTCCCCGCCCCATTGGGTCCAACCAAAATTGTGAGGGGGCTGAAGAAAGTGATAATTTGCTTATCTTTATCCTCTATCCCAAAACTCCGCACGCCCAGAATGCTCATCTTTTCGATCCGGGACATGTTTGCACCACGTTTCGTATCAGAGCGCCAGGGGTAAAATTAAGCTTAGGCGGAAGCTGGGCAAGCCAGGAGGCGGACGCCACGGGAGGCCCGGAAAGTTCGGAACACACGCTGCGAGCTGCGGGCGGGAGCACTTCCGGTCTCGCGGGCTTCCTTCCCGGAGGGCACGGGCCAGTTCAGGGGTGCAGACCCACGGCTGAAGAAAGCCAAGCGACTCAGCGACAGCAAGCTCGCAGATTCCCGCTCCGCTTGACCTGGGGTCACGTGGGAAACGCGCGCCCTTGGCCACGCCTCTCGCACGCCCGGGGCATGCCGGGAAGTGGGAAGCCTACGGTTCGCTAGAAGGGCTCCCCGGGGCGGCTCCTTAAAAGGCTGGGCGGTCTTTTGACTTTCCGGCCTTTCTGTTTAGTTTGGTTTGCTTTGGTGTTTTGAGACAGGCGCTCTCTGTAGGCCATGTTGACTTTCGAAATCGGAACTCGCCTGCCTCACCCTTTCGAGTGTTACGGTTTGGAAAGAGTAACTTTTTAAGTGGAAAAGGCCGAGACTTGACTCTCTGCACTTGGATCCCTGGACTGCAAGAATGGGGTGCTTTTGGAGAAGTGTTTTGACATCTGCGTTACTGACAATACTGTTTAATTATATTTTCACTGTCACTTTCTGTAAACAGAGACTGCTCGTTCATTTTTCCCTGCTGTCCAGACCCAAATAATGGCAAGTAGTTTCTCGTGATCACACGATCATGATGCCATCACAACCGACGGTATCTATATATTTGTGCTTTAGAATAAATCAGTTTTAATTCCTAGTAAGATGTACTATTGCTAGTTAATGCTTACACTAAAAGTTTGTATTGAGATCCTTGCAGGGGCCTTTTGTGTACTGGGCAAAGGCTTTGTGGCTCAGCAGTTAAGGGCACTTGCTCTTTGCAGAGGACCTGGGTTCAGTTCGCAGCACCCACATGGTGCCTCCCAACCATCTGTAACTCCAGTTCAAGGGGATCTGACACCCTCTTCTGACCTCCCCAGGTACCAGGCATAGACAGGCTGCACATACATGCAAGCAAAACACACATAAAATACATATATGTGGATTTTTTTAAAGCTTTGTCACTGAGTTATCAATAATATACGTTTACCTCTACCCTCAGCAGTGTTTAAGAGTACAAAAGGATGTTTAAAACAAAACACAAGTCTGGGGACTGCTACTGTAGACTCAAAACTGGGTGCTGTTATGAAAGGTAGGAATTGATTGTTTTCAAAATAAGAGAAAGGGCTTGTTGTGAAGGCTCGGGCCTGTAATTCCAGCACTTAAGTGACCGAGGCAGGAGGATCGTCTCTAACCATCAGCCTGAACAAAGAGTGAAACACTGTCTCATAATAAATGAATAAATAAAAGCCTTGCTGGGTGGTGATGGCACACACCTTTAATCCCAGCACTTGAGGGGAAGAAGCAGGTGGATCTTTGTGAGTTCAAGGCCAGTCTGGTCTACCCAGTGAGTGCCAGGACAGGCTTCAAAGCTACACAGAGAGACCCTGTCTCAAGAAACAAACAAAAAAAAAACTGGCCCTGAGTGCCCAGCTCCAGTTCATATAGCCACAGCACAACTCCTGCACCTAAGGCTCGGGGAACCTCAGAAAAGGGGACAAAAAGATTGTAAGAGCCAGAGGACCAAGACACCTGTGAGATGTGTCTCCTAGAAACGACATGGAAGCTTCACACATGATACCTTAGCAATATGGCTGCCTAAACAAGACCAGAATAAGTCCAATATCAATAGACATGCTAACATGGAAGAGGGAAACTGAAAAAAAGACCTAGAAGGCAGTTAAGGACTCTGAGAGCAGAAGAAATAGTCTTCTCTGGGGAGGAGCCCCTAGTTGGCTATCCAATATATCCAATACCAAGTGGTTAGCCCTGAAATCATGTACGTCCAAATAACAATAAATGGACTCTGTGTGTGTGTGTGTGTGTGTGTGTGTGTGTATAAGTAAGAACTGTTAGGAATTTTCCTAACGCAAGCTCTCTGCTGATGCAAAAATCCCAATCAAGCCAGGTTTAATGGGATTCCTGCACTTTCGGGTGGCTCCAAGGGAACCGGGAAGCCGCAAATGCAACAGGTGGGGGAGGCTCCGGGGAGGGGTCAAGGCTTGGCGGGCAAAGGGACCGGGCCTTCAAAGATGTAGGCCAGAGACTAGGACTTCAAGAGCAACAACATAGAGGCCAGGAATTTGATAGCACAGGGAAGCAGTACATGGAGAGGGGTTATAGGGAGGAAAGGGAAGGGGAAATGATGTAGTTGTTATGATAAAAATAAAATGGCACCATTCCCCCAAGTGGCAGCAGTGGGCAGCGGGCCATGAGGAGCAGCAAGTCCCAGGCAGGGAGCCATGTGGAGGGTGAGAGATGGAGACAGATAGGCATATCGTGCAGAGTGAGGTTGGATATTTATTTAATGGGTTATGGAAGGGAAGGGAAGATGGGAGAGGAAGGGAGGGGGAAGGGGAGAAGTGGGGAGAAGGGAGAGAAGCAGAAGCTGCCTCAGAGAGAGGAGAGAGGAGAGGGAGAGGGGGAGGGAGAGAGAGAGAGAGAGAGAGAGAGAGAGAGAGAGAGAGAGAGGAAAAGGAAGAGACTTAGGCTGGAAGCTGAAGGACAATCTGCTTGCCTCAGTGGACCTGGGGGGAGTGGGCGGGGCTTCTCTCTTAAAGGGACAGAACAGACCCCATTACAGGAATTATATTTTCGTTCTCCTGTTGTGATTTCATGACATGATCTCATCATGTAATTCTGGCTGCCTGGAATTCAGTATGTAGACCAGGCTAGCTTCAAACTCAGAGGTGGCCTGCCTCTGCCTCCCAAGTGCGAGGCTCAAAGGTGTATGCCACCCACACCTGACTTTATGTTTAAATTCAGAAGGAGAAGGTGAAGAGGAAGAAAAGAAGAAAGGAGGAGGAGCAGCAGCAACAACAGCCCCATCAGCCAGGCCTTGTGAGCCAGGCCTGTAATCCCTATTCTAGGGAAGCTGAGGCAGGAAAATCATTCCAAGTTCCGACCTAACCATGGCTAAAACAATGTGTGACCTTGTCTCAAAAAACAAAAAGTGAAGGAACTTTAAGGGACTTGGGGAATTCTAAATGTAGACTAGAAATTAGGTGTCAAAAATGCTTATTAAGTAATATTTATGTAATGATAATATTTATAATTTTTAAAAATGAATTTTGAGATTCACATGTATTAGTGACAGTGCCATGCTATTTATAATATCTTTTTTTTTTTTTTTGGTTTTTCGAGACAGGGTTTCTCTGTGGCTTTGGAGCCTGTCCTGGAACTAGCTCTTGTAGACCAGGCTGGTCTCGAACTCACAGAGCTCCGCCTGCCTCTGCCTCCCGAGTGCTGGGATTAAAGGCGTGCGCCACCACCGCCCGGCTTATAATATCTTATTAATCTTATATGTATGTGAGAGTATGTGTACATGTGTAGGACTGAAAATTGTGTTTAGTGCCTTGGAGCTGGGCGCCTGATGTGGGTGCTAGGAACTGAATTCTGGTCCAGTCTAGTACTCCAGAAGAGCAGCGGGTGAACCTCATGTAAGCATGCACACACACACACACACACACACACACACACACACATTTTGAAAAACCACCTCAGAAAAAAAAATAATGGACATGTCATGGTAGTTACATTCCATTACAAAAAAGAATTCCATCTTGTAATAATAGAAACTATAAATCTAAGAAGAAAGACTGAGGGATTAGGACAAGCAAGAAAACAAAACATTAAGACTCAAAGGACCGATCGGTCAAGTCCCTAATTCTCAGCAAAGTGCCTCTGGGAAATATTTTGTCTTACTTGGACCAAAATGAGTGCGATAAAAGCCCAAGCTCCCAAGAGATGCTGTCTTCTGTCCACCGAACCTCTGCATCCTTGTAGTGCTCTCTGGCCAGTTGTCTTCATGGATCCTGGGCAGTGACCTCTCTTGGCTCACAGTTCTCAGTCTTATTTGTCACTTGCATTGTGTATCCCTTGAAAACAGCCGATAAATGACTTTAATGCAGTTTCACACTGTGTGCCTTTTAACAGGTGAGTTTAGCTTGTCTGAGATTAGATCCCCTGGCTTCTGGGCCATTTGGATTTTCCCTGTCTCATTCTGTGCTTTGGGTCTCTCTTACTCTTTACGTGTTCTAGATTGGTTGAACGTCCTTATTCTTTTGTTTTAGTACCTGACTTAGAAAATCTTTTTTTCCTATTATTTTAGAAATTCTACTAGAATTTCTAGAAATTTCACATGGCTTTTTTGTGTTCAAAGTTAATCATTTTAGGACCCTTGTGAACATCACGACACCTAGGATGTACTGATTCCTCTCACCTCCTCTATCGCCATATGACTCTTTGGAGTTCTTGTTCTAAGTGCCTTGACTGTGGGGCCCCCGGAGCTAACTGCGCACACTGCTGTGTGGGTTTCCTAGTGGTGATGAGACTCTAGTCACCGCTACTGCTTGCATGGCTCCTCCTTCAGAGATCTTCCCACTCAGCAAGTGAGCAAAACTCTTTTTAAAAAATTCCTGCTAGGGGCTAGGGATGTCTCAAAGTTGCTAGTGTGATTATTTCATGCACACAAAACCCCAGGTTCAATCCTTATTGCCACATAGGCCAGATATGGTGTGCACACCTGTAATTCCAGCACTCAGGAGGCAAAGGCAGGAGGATCAGTAGCAGCATGGCTACATAATGAGTAATAACCTGGGCTCCATGTAGTCTTGTCTTAAGAGAAAAAAACAAAACTAACAAAATAAAAAGCTAGTGTTAGCTAAAAAAAAAAAAAAAAAAAAAAAAAAAAAAAAAAAAAAAAAGATTCTCTTTAAGTTCTGATATCAGAATTAAAGCTATTTCTGTGGAAATGCTTTATGGGTTATGAAATATTAAGAACATGAGGGAGGAGAATGAGTAGAAGCAAAGTTTATTGGAGTGTGAGTGCAAAAAAGCCAAGACAACTTTACTTGTATGCTAAATTTTAAAACATTGAAGGTATAAGAGATTTCTTCTTTGTGCACAGAATATTTTCAAAGGCCAATGTGGTAAAATGCATCAACACTTATGAAAATGATCTTATCCACTCATCAGCATAAGGAAATGGGTTTTTTTGTTTTTTAAACTCTACGAAGAATTGTGGGGCATGGTAGTACATGCTTTTAAAACTAACACTGAGCTGGGCGGCGCACACACCTTTAATTCCAGCACTTGGGAGGCAGAGGCAGACAGATCTCTGTGAGTTCGAGACCAGCTTGGTCACAAAGCAAATTCCAGGACAGCCAGGGCTACACAGAGAAACCCTGTCTCAAAAAAAAAAAAAAAAAAAAAAGAGTAACCCTGGGGAAGCAGAGGCAGGAGGATTGCTGTTGGAGATCAGTCTGGGATTTACAAGGAGACTCTGCCTCAAAACAAATAGCTGAACTCAATAGACTAGGGATGCTCGTGATTTTAGCACTGGGGTGGGGAATGGGGGGAACAGAGGCAGAGGCAAGAGGATTGCTGCATGTTTGAAGCCAACCTGGTCTACACAGCAAATTCCAGCCCATCCCAGGCCACATCTGAAAACACCCTGGCTATGTAGAGAGTTTATCTCATATATCCAGCTTAGGATATATGACAGCAAAACAAACAAGCACGAGTTCTTTTTTTTAACTAATTCATTTTTATTACATGTGCATTGGTGTTATGCCTGCAGGTACGTCCATGTGAGGGAGCTGGAGCAGCTAGGATGGAGTTACAGACAGTTGTCAAGCACAAATTCTACAAGGAGGTTTCCGATGGAATTATTTAAGACTGGGAAATCCTGGAGGCAAGTGTAACAGCAGAAATCTGGGAAACAGTGAGGCAAATGGAGATACCACTTTCATATCATATGAGATGAGCTTTAAACTATTAAGAAAATGACACAGAAATATGAACAGAAAACAATAGGCAGGAAATATTAACATAAACTTTACATATTCATTGATAACCATCCCTTAAATTGTCCATAAGTTAGTAAAGACCAGGGGAAATCACCAAAAAACTGATTGTTGCTCCTGCCAAGGGAACCTCTCTCTCTCTCTCTCTCTCTCTCTCTCTCTCTCTCTCTCTCTCTCTCTCTCACACACACACACACACACACACACACACACACACTCATTTTAAAGCTAGGTTTAGGGATGGAAGGCTAAAGGTTAAAATGGAGTCAAGAGACAATTTGCACTTCGTCACTGCAGAAACTTCAGAGGATCATGCCCAGTTGATTGATTAGAATCAGCTCCTGGAAAAGTCATCTGAAATGCTATCATAGTGAAAACCACAATTGTTGAAAGACCGTTGCCAATCTATAACCCATCAAAGGAGATAAAGGGCTTAGGGTAGAAAGGATGAATGCCACCCTCGAGTGTGCCCTTTCAAATGTGTGTTCCTACACACATGCACAGTTAAGTAACTATTAACTTTGTTCTTTCTATTTCAATGTTTAGTGTCATTATGATGATAGCATTCATTGCCTTTTTGTGTAGTCACCAGTTCTTAAAGATTCAGATTACTGACTGGTAATTTATTTCTGTAGATTATATGTATAATACTATAGATTATAAACTGGATGTGGTAGTGAACACTTTCAACGCAGCACTTGGGAGGTAGAGGCAGGCAGATCTCTGTGAGATTGAGGCCAGCCTGGTCTACACATAAAGTTCCAGGACAGCCAGGATTACACAGTGAGACCCTGCATCAAAAAATAAAATGGATTATTTTATGGATTTTTTTTTCTTTGTTTTTGAAACAGTTTACGTAGCTCAGGTTGGCTCACCCTTATTCTGTGGCTAAATTTGGCCTTGAATCTCTGCCTCCACCTCTGAAGTGGTAGGATTCCGGTTGCACCACCATGCTTGGGTCAATAACACAGGTTTTAAAATTTTTTTCAGTTTCCCTTGGCTTGGTCATGATAGTCGACCCCTACAGTTCGACTTTGCCTTCTTGCCAATACTCTTCCCAAACTTGTTCTTGTTCAGTCTCCCAACTGTAGGCAATAGACGCTAAGAATCTCTACAACGTTCACACTAATTTGTCCGACTAATACCATCTTCAATCAAAAGCCTGCCTATTCAGCTATTTATTCGGTAAATATTGAGTGCCTACAACAGAATCTCACGATGTAGCCCTGGTTGGCCTGGAGCTCACTATGCAGACCCTGCTGGCCTCCAACTCCGAGTTTCAACTGCTTCTGCCCCCAGAATGCTAAGATTAAAAGTGTGCACTACATGCCTGACCCTCAGCCCTTCGTTTTATTTTGAGCCAGGACCTCACTAAATAATCCAGGGAAGCCTTGAATTTATGTCCTCCCGCCTTGGTGTCTCACTTAACTGGCATTTAATTTTGTTTGTGCCATTAGGCCCCTCCTTTTTAAAAAAATACATTTATTTATTTATTTCTGTTGTGTGTGTGGATGTGGGCATGCACGTGGCATGTTGCATGTATGGAGGTTAAAGGACAACCTTCAGAGGAGACTCTGCCTCCTCTGTGTGGATTCCAGGGATAGAAGTCATGTGGTCATGTTTGGCAGCAAGAGTCTTTACCTCCAGAGCCAGCTCACTGGCCCACATAATCTTTTTAGCAGTAAAAGTAAAAATGTTCATTAATTTTTTCAACTGGCATTTATTTTTATATGACTTTGAAAAACAGTCTGAGGTTTACAGAAAAGCGATAAGGGTATTGTGGAGAATGCGGGTCTGCCCTGGGAACAGAGTCCATCCATCCATCACAAGAGGAGAACCAAGACTGTACACTGCTGGACTCGGGTGCTTTCTGGATGCTGTTTTGCTTGCATTCCTGGATCTGAACCAGGGCAGTACATCCCGAGTACTTCCTGTGTCTCGCAGATACCACGGGCTGTGACCGTGTCTGAGTCTGTCCTTGTATATGATGACATTAATGGCTTTGGGTGAGCACTGGCCAGGTACTGTGTCTTTCCATTCGGGTATGTGTGGTATCTTGCTCATGGTTAAGCAGAAGTCATGGTTTGGAGGAGGAAGACCACAGAGATAATATGTCACTCTTATCGAGTCATATCAAAGGTTCGTATTATACTATGACTGATCACTGTCAGGTTGGTCATTACCCAGTCAAGGCTTGTCTTCATCAGATTTCTTCACTCTAGTTTTTTCTCTTATCTTCGTCTTTCTAGACTAATCTTTATTTTCGTTTGGGACGCTTAGTGTTTTGAGGTAGGGTCTCATGTAGGCCAGGCTAGACTAGAAACTTCTGTATAGCTTCTGCCTTCTCAGGGCAAGACAGAGTCGCATTTTATATCCTATTTGGCCTGAAACTCAAAAGGTAGCCTAGGCTGGCCTCAATTTTGTAGAAATCTCCCTGCCTCAGCTTCCTAATTGCTAGACTTTTAGGCATATGCCACCACCATCGGCTCTCATAGCAATCTTATAAATAAAAACAGTATGTGCAATCAATCAGCACTTAAGGAAAAGGATTGCCGGCCATCTCTTCGAGAATGGAGTCCCTAGGTAATTTATTTAAAATTGTCCTACGTGGGAGATTAAAATAATTAATCTGGATGCTGGTGAGATGGCCCAGTGACCTAAGGTGTGCTTACTACCCAGTCTGATGACCCGACTTTCAACCCAGAGATGCACATGGCAGAAGGAGAGAACCAGCTCCTGAAAGCTGTCCTCTGACATCCATATGAGATGGCTCACCTATTAAGGTGCTTGCTACCAAGCCTGATGACCTGAGTTTATTACCTGAACACACATGGTAGAAGGAAAGAATTGCCTCCCACAAGCTCTACTCTGATCTCAACCCACATACCTTAGCATGCTCAAGTTCACACACCTCCATACACGCAAACATGCACACAAACATGCACACATAGACACACACACACACAGGCAATGGTAATAAATACTCTGCCTACTCAAAGAAAGCTTGCAATCGCTGAGGAGAGTAAACTCGCAGAGAAAAGTTAGTAACATTGCTTTCTGAGAAATGTGATTCTGAACTGGGGTGGTGCACACTTGTAATCTGTACCCCCAATATTGAGATGCTAAAGCTGGGAGGTTGAGAGTTTGAGGCCCGTCTGGGCTATTTTGCCAGAGTCTCCATCTCAAATGAAAAGAGAGGGGAGGTGAGAGGTGGGAAGGAATGTGGTACAGTGATGTCTACCTGTAATCCCAGCACTTGGAAGATGGAGGCAGGATGATCAGGTCAAGATCATCCTTAGCTATGTAATGAGGAGAAAGCTAGGGTAGCATATGCAAGACTCTATATCTGAAAAAGAGAAGAAAAATATTTTACACACATACATGCACAGCAGTCAAGAGAGGAAAGAGGGGCCAGAGAGATGCCTGGGACTGGAGAGATGGCTCAGTGGTTAAGAGCATTTGATGTTTTTAAAGAGGACCCAGGTTCAGTTCCCAACACCCATGTCAAGCGGATGACAACTTCCTGTAATTCCAGTTTCAAGGAAGCTGATATCCTCTTCCAGGCTCTAAGAGAACCTGAAAACATGTGGTGCACAACACATATTCAGACACACACACTCATGTATGCACATGAAATAAATTTAAAAAAAAAAGAGGGAAGAAACTTGAGCATCCATCAGCAGAAAGATGGACAAGCAACAGGATCGGAGTGTTATTTAGCAGGGCAGATAATTCTCACACGTGCTAGAACACTGATGGACTCTAAAGTCAGATGCACTAGAGTCACAAAAGACAACAGTGTATGATCTGTATGAACAGTGTATGGGCCGCAGTGGAGCCCAGGGAATCAGAAAGCAGAGGGGTGACTGGCAGGGCTGGAAGGATTTCTGACAACAGATACAGAGTTTCTTCTGTTTTGCAAGATGACAAGTCTGTTTTGTTTTGCTTTTGTTTTTGCATATGATGCTACTGGACCCAATACTTACTAACTAAGATGAAACATTTCAAGTTACAGTGTATTTCTTTACAATTTAAAAAAAATTAAAGAGCCAGGCGGTGGTGGCGCACGCCTTTAATCCCAGCACTCGGTTGGCAGAGGCAGGCGGATCTCTGTGAGTTCGAGGCCAGCCTGGTCTACAAAAGCTAGTTCCAGGACAGGCTCCAAAGCCACAGAGAAACTCTGTCTCAAAAAACCAAAAAAAAAAAAAATTAAAGAAATGGAGTGTTGAGCCCACAAGACAGCACACACCTGTCATTCAAGCACTCGGCAGACGGAGACAGGGATCAGGAGTTCAAGGAATACACAGCAAGTTCACAATCAGTCTGGGATATCTCAAACAAACAAATGAGCAAAAAATACAGTTTTGAACAGGAAATATTTTTCCTAAGTAGGGAATCAGCATATGCATAGTAAGTGAGGTTTTAGGTTTTTGGTGTTTTTGTTTGTTTGGTTGGTTGGTTTTGTTTTCTCAAGAACAGTTCTCTGTGGAACAGCTCTGGCTGTCCTGGAATTAGCTCTTGTAGATCAGGCTGGCCTCAAACTCAGAGATCCGCCTGTCTCTGACTCCCGAGTGCTGGGATTAAAGGTGTGTACCACCACCACCCAGCTTGAGTTTCTTTTTAAAACTGAGTGTCTGGAAACATGAACCCATGGAAATCTTATGGCAATAGCTGAGCTGCAGCTGAGGGTCCACTTCGAGATGGATGACCTGTGCCATTCTTCTGTGTAGACCTTACCACCTTCATTCTGTAAATATAGCCTTTCCCTCACCACCCTTCTCAAAGCCAGCTAATATTAACTTCCCTCAAGACGGTGAGCTGTTGCTGTGTTTTCCCTTTACTTTACGGCTAGCGTGTGGACTCTTCAATCTGCTACTCCCTTCACAGCCTGTGCAACTCTATCATGGGCTTGAATCACTCAGAAACCTTATCGAAGTTGCTACAATTACAAATTATTTGGCAATTCCCCCGAAGCCTTCATCTAAGCCCACACTTTCTCAGTGCAGTCAGAAGGGAAATAAAATTATTGTCTCATGACCTCTGGGGGAAGTCAGGGCCTGAGAGAGCTAAGCTTGAGATCATCATTTTAGGCCCACCGTGGTCCCTACTTCACTGCTAACAGGTTTGATGAAGTGAGCTGGTATCTCTCCCACAACACAAGGAAAATATCTCTCAAGTGTTCCCCTCAGACATGTCTAGCCAAGAGCCAAACCTCAGTATATACATGAAAATGCACCACACACACACACACAGAGAGAGAGAGAGAGAGAAAGAGAGAGAGAGAGAGAGAGAGAGAGAGAGAGAGAGAGAGAGAGAGAGAGAGAGAGAGAGAGAGAGAGAGTGCACAGGTGGCTACATGCTACTTTGAAAAAGGATCCTGCCTAAGAATTTGTGTTTGGGGCTGGAGAGATGGCTCAATGGTGAAGAGCACGTGTTGCTCTTCCAGAGGACCCAGGTTCGATTCCCAGCATCCAAATGGCAGCTCATACCTGTCTGTAATTCCAAAATTAGGCACAGAAACACATCAGGCAAAACACCAGTACACACAAAATAAAAATAATTTTTTTAAAAAAGAATTTGTGTTTGATTCTGGGATTACAGATCTAAGCCTAAAAATCAAAAGACTAATTCCCCTGATGACACATATTCATGCACAGCCAACCTTCAATATGAAAGGACCTCTCAGCCTTGGGGGACATACAGGAGAGGCGATGCCCACACGTTGTCTGTTTGTGATATATTTGCTTCTTTCCCAGCATCTACATACCTCTTACAATGGACCTGAGCTACCATGATGCTCAGCTGTGTGGTTTAGACGGGATGATGTCTGCTTCTCGCTCAGGAAGAACAAGCAGTGTGTCCCATAGGCTTAGTCACAGGTCCATGGTGAACACATACCCATCCTTTCCAAGTTTCTTCCTTTATTTCATTGCTGGATGTTAATTGTATAAAATAAGGGTTTTGTTGTGATATTTTCTTTTCTTTTCTTTCTTTCTTTCTTTTTTGTTGTTTTTTTTTTTTGTTTGTTTGTTTTTTTGAGACAAGTTTCTCTGTGGCTTTAGTGCCTGTCCTGGAACTAGCTCTTGTAGACCAGGCAGGCCTCAAACTCACAGAGATCCGCCTGCCTCTGCCTCCCAAGTGCTGGGATTAAAGGCGTGCACCACAACCGCCCGGATCGTTGTGATATTTTCTTACGTGTTTATAAAGTTCTTGATCATCTGTACGTCTTCCTTTCCCATCCCCTTCCTTCTTCTGGCTAGTTCCCTTCTCTTTCCAAACAGAGGCTGGGTTGTTTGAATGTTATTGATATTTAGATTTTGGGCTTTTGGGGTTTAGACAGAGCCTTGTGTAATCTACACAGGCCTCAAATTCCCTATGTAGCTAAGGTTGGCCTTGAATTCCTGATCCTCCTGATTCAAATTCCTAAATGCCAGGGTTATAGACCTTAGGCACCATGTTTTGCTAGAGGCTGAACTTTTTTTTTTTTTTTTTTTTTTTTTTTTTTTTTTTTTTTTTTTTTTTTTTTTTTAGTTTTTCGAGACAGGCTTTCTCTGTAGCTTTGGAGCCTATCCTGGAACTAGCTCTTGTAGACCAGGCTGGCCTCGAACTCACAGAAATCCACCTGTCTCTGCCTCCCGAGTGCTGGGATTAAAGGCGTGCGCCACCACTGCTCGGTGAGGCTGAACTTTTTTTTGTTGTTTTAAATCCATATTGCTGTTAGCATTAACCAGTTATACACAGTAATGGATTTCATTATGACATTTTTATACATATAGATGATGCATCAGCCAAACTCACCCCATTTCCCTTGTTCCCAATCCTCTCCCCTTTTCAAACAACACTCCTTCCTGTCTTCTGGTTTCCTTCTGGTGATAGTCTTTCTTTAGGGCTGTTAACGGGATCACGGGGACCTGACCAGAGGTGATATCACTGAAGAACTCAGTTCTTCCAGACCCATCAGCCACTAACTGCAACTGCGTCTACACCCTCAGGTGCTACACCCTCAGGTGCGGCCCCGGAGCCTCTTTCTCCTCCACAATAGGATGTTGATGTACCCAGCCTGGTGCAGGTGATCACTACAGCTACATAATGCCCAGACATCAGCATTCCACACAGCTTCTACCACTTCCTCAAACGCTCGCGTTTTGTCCATTCCTTCTTGTCCGTTCCTGCAGTGTTTCCTGAGCATTGGGGGCCATGATATAGATCCCCCTTTGGGGAATGAACATTCAACAGTCATTCATTTTCAGCACCTTGACCAGTTATGGGTCTCTATAATTACAACTGGCCACTTTAATGAGAAGTGTCCCTGACCAGCCTGACAGCAGCACTGACCTATGGGATACACATAGCTACTCAGAAGACAATTTGACAGGTATATCATATCCATTTAACAAAACAACAGCACCGCTTTCCCTGCTCAGACCTATGACCCAGCTGTAAGCTTCAGACCAGGCTTCCCGTGCATGCCTTCCCGGGGAGGGTCCTCAAATCTACTCACGAAGCCGGTTGCTTCCGTAATAGACTTACCCACTGGTGCGCCAGAGGGTACAACTTCCTTGGTCAGTTGGCCTGTGCAAACAGGACCCATCAGTAAGACCGTTGCTACAACTCTCCCGCAGGAGCCAACAGAATACTTTCTAGTCCTATGAGTGCTAGCCAGCTGGGAGAAAGTTTTCAACTTGATTCCAGTTTGATTTCTCTGCACTTTGAAACCAGGGAGCGCAGCCCAGACTGAATTGTTTTGATTGAACAAGGAGAAAAAGAACCACTGGAGGCAGGTACAGCGGGGCATGCCTGACACAGGGCTCGGGAGGCTGAGGCCACAGGAGCAGGTGGTCATCGACAGTTTTTGGGCCACATAGTCGGGTTGGTCAGGGACACTTCTCTTTAAAGTGGCCAGTTCTAATTGTAGAGAGCCATAACTGGTCAAGGCGCTGAGAATGAATGACTGTTGAACGCTCATTCCCCAAAGGGAGATCTATATCATGACCTACAATGCTCAAGAAACACTGCGGGAATGGACAATAAACCCACACCACACACGAAAGAAAGAAGGAAAGGAAAGGCAAGGCAAAGCTTGATTCTTCCTGCTGCATGTGACAAGAGAGAGAGAGAGAGAGAGAGAGAGAGAGAGAGAGAGAGAGAGAGAGAGAGAGAGAGAGAGAGAGAGAGAGAGAGAGAGAAGAGTCCTGATGTCACCCTGGGACCCCCACAGAGAGTTGCTTGAAAACTGGGTCAAGGTTGAGCCACCAGAGCAGCACAGGAAGGAGCCTCTGCCCTGCACTGTCTGTTATAGGAACCAACAAGCCCTCTGCTTATCTTCCCCCCCCCCCCCGGGTGGAGTTAGACTTTTGGTTATCGAGAACACACAGAATGTTGATCAAAAGCCGACACTATGTAGCTTCACTTTGCCGGACTCTAATCCACGTCTTCCCCAGAAGTATTTCCAGTTCTGAAGCACGGATAATTCCAGCTTCAGCCAATGGAGTTTAGTTAAACTGAGAAGATCCCCTCCTCTCCCTTTGCTCTTCGGTGGTTTGAAATAGGGTCTCACGTGTTCCAGCCTGACCTCACATTTGCTGGGCAGCCAAGGAGGCCCCTCACCTCCTGATCCTCCTGACTGTACCCCCCACACCTGCTGGTGTGCACCATCACACTCAGGGAGACATTCCCAATATTCCTATCAGTGTGGATTGAGGTCATAGAAACTAATTTTCTTTTGTTATAGAAAATGCTTTTTTAAACAGGGGTAGGGGTAGAGATGTTGACTAGTTCGAGAAAAAAAAATGCATTTTTCTCTGAAGACCCAAGGAAGGAATTGGAAACAATGAGTTTCGCTACTTGCCTTTATTAGGTATCGTCTATCTGATTGTTAGAAATTATTCATTTCCTCAAAGAGAGAATAAATTGCTGGGGATGCAGCCCTGCTCTGCACTCTTCCTTTGCTAAAGGCCAACGCTGAAGGCTTCAGAATCATGAGGGTGCTTCTGCACTGCAGCCTTCTAATGCTCGCCTGTGTCTGGGCCATCGCTCTGGAGATTCCCATGAGCACGGTGGTCAAAGAGACCTTGATACAACTGTCCATGCACCGAGCTCTCCTAACAAGCAATGAGGTAAAGTACGACTTTTATTTCTGCAGTTTGGTTTGTTTTTCAAGATAGAGACTTGCTATGCAGCCCTGACTGACCTCAAACTTGCTGTGTAGACCAAACTGTCCCAGTTCCTAGGAGATCCTCTTGCCTCTGTCTCCCGCCTCTACGGGGTCTTTAAAAATGCTTAATAGCTGGGTGTGGTGGTGGCCGCCTTTAATGCCAGCACTCAGAGGCAGAGGCAGGTGGATCTTTGTGATTTCAAGGCCAGTTTGGTCTACACAGCAAGCTCTGGTCCAGCCAGAGCTACACAGTGAGACTCTAACTAAAAAAAAAAAAATTTCTTTTTAAAAAAGCATTAATAATTTATGGCAGTTCATTCCCACACATAAAGATCTGCTATAAATAATGCAATCATGAATGTGTTCGTGCACAGGGGATTACAGTGTCAGAGCAAGCACAGATTTAAAACTGCCACAAATGCTTTAGAAATAACCTGATGCCCTTTCCATTGCAGACGGTGAGGCTTCCTGTTCCTACTCATAAAAATGTAAGTTAAGTTATGTTTCAGTGCCATGACTGCATGAATAAGTCCACTCCACACACTAATCTACATGGCATTTGCTTCTTGCTTTGTGGTGTTGTGTGTCTGGGTGGGCATCTCACCAGGTTCCAAGCTCCGGGATTTGAGTGATCCTCTTGCCCCGGCACCAGTAACTGGGACACAGGCCTGGGCCACCACACCTAGCTAATCGTTCGTTTTCACTTAAAACTGTCTAATTTCCTTTGACATTTGTTATGTGGGTGAATGTGGAGGCATGTTCTTATAAATATGAAGAACGGCAAATGATGTAATCCCAGTACTTGAGAGCTGAGGGAAGGGCAGCATGAGTCTGAGGCCAGCTTGGGCTATATAAATTCAAAACCTACCTGGATTACACAACCAGAAGCTGTATCAAAAACAAATAAACAAACAAAGAAACACAAGAGGGTTGGAGGTATAGCTCCATTGATAGAGTGTCTAATATACACAAAGCTTTGGGTTCATTCTTCAGCACCCCATAAACTAGGCATGGTCGTGCATGTCTGTAATCTCAGCAATTGGAAAATGGGAGCAGAAGGACCAGAGGTTCAAGGTCATTCACAGCCAGATATTAAGCTAGAGGCCAGCCTGGGCTATGAGACATCCAAAAGCCGTTAGCCAATCAATATCAGGTATGGCTTTGAGCTAGGGGAATCTGTTATGTATGTGGTCAAGTGAAGCTGCCAGCCCTCCATCTAGCTAAGCCTCACATCAAAGATTCTCTGCGCGATTCTACACTTGGCAAGAGGTCCTGCTAGGCTCTGTTTGGTTCTGCCTATGACTTTATTCACCCCAGTGCCTTGCTTTATTTTCCTTTTCTGGCTTTGTACTACTGAGGCTCAGCCCAGGGCCTATGTGCAGGATAAGCACTCTACCAGTGAGTTCCAGACCCAGCCCACTCTAATATCTTTCTGAAAGATAACTCAGAGATATAACTTAGGGTTAGATTCCTTTTATTTATTTTTATTTTACATGTATGAATATTTTGCCTGCATATATGTATGTGTTCCACACATGTGTCTGGTGTCCCCGAAAGCTAAAAGAGGGCATCGGGTCACCTGGGACTGGAACTACAGATGGTTGTGAGTCACCATGTGGGTGCTGGGAACTGAACCTGCGCCCTCAGCAAGAGCATCAAGTGCTCTTAACCACTCGCCAGCTCAGAGGGCTATATTCTTAGGTAATGATTGGTAAACATAAAAAGTATAACGAATCCCTCTATTAGTAACTTCTACATGGTTAAATGAATATGACTATGTAATGATATTGTATACATTTATGTATATATATTATTCTAGTGTAATATATATTATTTCATTATTCTAAATAGAAAGGAATTACCAGCCTTTCTAGGAATTCAAAAGAAATATTGGGCTGGGTGTGGGGCCACTCACCTTTAGTCCCAGGACTCAGATGGTTGTGAGTCACCACAAGGGTGCTGGGAACTAAACCCAGGTCATCTGCAAGAGCAATCAATGACTGTAACCCCTGAGCCATCTCTCCAGATCAAAGCCTAACTTTGGTTTTGATTTTTCTTTTTGAAACAGACCCAACAGCACTGGCTGTCCTCGAACTCTGCGTATCAGGGGCTAGCCTTGGTCTTGATCCTCTTACCTCCACCTCCTGAATGCTGGGATTACAGATAAACCCCACTATGTCTCGGATGATCTGCTTTCTTTTCTTTTTTTTTTTTAACACTGATGCATTTTAGTTGCATGCATTCCTTGCATATAGCATGATATTTGGAAGTATGTGTACTTTGTGGGCTGGCTGATACAGCTAGTGCTTCCCCTTGCTCCACTTGGCTTTTGATAACCTTCCTCTTTCAGCACCAGCTGTGCATTGGCGAAATCTTCCAGGGGTTAGACGTGCTGAAGAATCAGACTGTCCGTGGTGGGACCGTGGAGACACTATTCCAAAACTTGTCGTTAATAAAGAAATACATTGACCGCCAGAAAGTAAGTTTCCCGGCATCCCTGCGGGCCTGTCGGCACCTGCTTCCCCAGGAGCTGATGACGGTCTTCTGTTCTTTTCACAGGAGCGATGTGGCGAGGAGAGGCGGAGAACACGGCAGTTCCTGGATTACCTGCAGGAGTTTCTTGGTGTGCTGAGTACAGAGTGGACAATGGAAGACTGAGATAGGACTCCGGAAGACAGGAATTCAGATTTGATTGCAGTTAATTATTTTTTAACTGATGCATAAAAGCCACAAGATTGGACAAATTAAGGGTTACCACACACTGTTTCCACTCATAATTACATCATGTAGTCAAGTTAAACCTATCTATGTTCTCAAATACTGATCATTTGCATATAACCAAATATCTAACATTCTTTTCGTATATGTGTAACAGAAACTGGTGTAGTTCAGGCCGGGCTCAACTGAGCTACTTTCCCTAGCCCTCACCCCTTTTCTGGAGACTCCATGTATAGTCAAGGTGACTCTGATCCATTCAGAAGCAGGAGGATCACACCCGCACACACTCCAACATCCTTTCTCCTTGCCGTCTGCGATAGACTGTAGCTCTGTTGATGGGGACTACCACACCAGGGCTTCCTGCCACACCAGGGCTTCCTGCTCCTGTCTAACTTCATGGTAGTACCCACTAGCTAGCCTCTCCTCAACTCCCTGCTCTTCTCTCCAGTCTCCAGCAACCCCACTTCTACTCTCAATTTCTATGAGAATTTCTTATGTTCTTACGTATTGTGTCAAGATCATCTTTCTGTGCCTGGAGTAGCCAGATACTGAAGAAGGAAAAGGCCACCTCAGTGCAGTAAGAATGAGAACCAACCACATGTTGGACCTTACTTTTCGGTGTAACTGAACTTTAGAAGCAAAGTAAACACTTTGTGTATACTGCAACTTTACTAGCAAAAAGCACCAAATGCTTGCGATGTGATTCAGGCTTCTGGGTCACTGAAGAAGCCTCCTCTAGTTTACTCCAGGAAAAATAGATGTTTGCCTTTATTTAATTCTGTAAGATGTCCATATTATTTATGATGTGTTTAAGGATTCAGTAAGTTAATATTTATTGCAATTTATGCGATATTCTAATAAAGCGAAAGGTGTAACTCTCAATCAGTTTGCTACTGGTCTTTTCTAATGCTAGAGGCTTACAGTGTCCCTGCATGGTGTTCAGAGGAGGGTCTGAGGACATGCTGGCTGAGCACCCTAGCTCCTTAGAGTTTCTGGGAGTTCCAAAGGTGGAAGCAGGACTTGGTAGAGATATTAGGAGCAGGGACAGGGGCTGGGTTTGAGCCTGGATCTCCCTGTGCAAACTGTATCACTAGATGAGTTGAGTCTAATAGCAAAGGAATGAATGAGAGGATGAACGAATGGGGAAATGGCTCCACTGGTGAAGTACCTGCTGAGCACACATTGCAGAAAGGAAGGTATGGTGGGGGCACGCCTGTAATCCCAGCTCTGGGAGGCAGAGATGGGCGCATCCCTGGGGCTCTCTAGTCTTCCAACCTAGATGAATTGGTGAGTTCTGGATCAATGAGAGATCCTGTCTCACAAAGCAAGGTGGGTGGTATCCTGAGGAAGGACACCTGAGGTTGATGTCTGGCCTCCCCAAGACTGGATCTAGAATTAAAATGTGTGTTAAAGCTTACCCTGAGACGGGGCGGGTTTGGGAACCCATAGCTTAATTTCTCCCAACTACTGAGAATTTGGCTGATCAGTTTCAAGCCCAGTTCTCGAAGGAAACTAGAAATGTTTTTGTTGGTGGCTTTGTGCCCAGGGGAAGTTCTCTCTCCCCTCAAAGCTGAATGTCATGTCTCCCCAACTCCGGCTACAAGAGTCACTGTGTCCCCATGTCACTGCTGGGCATAAAAACTTCTGTGGCCTAATACTGTTCAAGCTCCTTCCCAGGCCATATGATGGTGAACTCTGCCCAGGAGCCTCGTTCTTTTTCTTTCAAATAGGAACATTTTTGTGTATTATATCTCAACTCCAGCTCTTCATCCCACTTCTTACAGCACGAAATGTCTGAGCATGCATGTTGTATGTATATGGGCCTGTGGGGGCCGGAGGAAGATGCTGGTGTTGCTCTCTGTCTTTCCACCTCCATCCTTTGAGATAGAGTCTCTTGCTGAGCATGGAGTTTCCCATTTTTGGCTAGACTGGCAGCCAGCAAGCCCCAGTGAGCCCTCTTTCTCTGCTCAATTAGCCCCTTTTGTTGTTACAGGCAGGCATGGCCTTGTCTGGCTTTTTATGCCGTTGCTAGAGACTCAAACTCTGGTCCTCAGGATTACCCGGCAAGCACCCTTACCCACAGAAGCAATTCCCAGCTCCTTAGTATTTTTTTTTCAAGCATGTACTTGGTTTTTTAAATTGTGATAAAATAAAGGTATGTTTATTTATATGCTTACTTACATGTTCAATTTTATTTTTCTTTTTTTTTTTTTTTTTTTTTTTTTTTTGGTTTTTCGAGACAGGGTTTCTCTGCAGCTTTAGAGCCTGTCCTGGAGCTAGCTCTTGTAGACCAAGCTGGTCTCGAACTCACAGAGATCCGCCTGCCTCTGCCTCCCGAGTTCAATTTTATTTTTCAATATAATATTTTTCCTTGAGAATTTCATACCTCTGTGTAATATATTTGGGTCACATCTACTCCCGCTCAGACTCCTCCTGGGCTCCCCCGTATGTCCTCCTCCCAATTTCAAATATTCCCCCTCTTCTTTTATAACCCACTGAGTCCAGTTAGTGCTGCCCCCATGCTCACAGGTGCAAGGCATCCACTCAAGCATGGACCGCCTACCCGTGGCCACATCCCCAAAGAAAACTCGCTCTCCCTCCCCCAGCAGCCACCAACAGACCCTGGTCTAGGAGAGGAGCCTTGCGAGTTTCCCTCCTCACTCATGCTGAAACTCTGGCTCGATCGTGTGCAGATAACCCACTCCCGCCGTGAGGTCGAGGACGCTGGCCATGTCATATCCAGAAGAGAACATTTCCCTGTACTCCTCCACAGTCTCCGGCTCTCACATTCTTGCCACCCCCTCTTTCATCTTGTTCCTTGAGCTTTGTGTGTGTGTGTGTGTGTGTGTGTGTGTGTGTGTGTGTGTGTGTGTTACAGGTGTCTCATTCAGGGATGAACACACACAGCCACTTATTCTCAGCACATTGAGCAGTTAGGGACCCTCTGCATTACTACAAGAAAAGAGCTTGTCCGATGATAGATAAAAACAGCACTACTCTATGGTAGAAACATACATACAAGCATAGAAGGCAGTTTGACAAAGTGACCATTT
The DNA here is from genome assembly GCF_903992535.2 of Arvicola amphibius. Taxonomy (NCBI): domain Eukaryota; kingdom Metazoa; phylum Chordata; class Mammalia; order Rodentia; family Cricetidae; genus Arvicola; species Arvicola amphibius. Next base: position 67,244,345 of record NC_052050.1, on the reverse strand, counting down.
AGTAAAACAACAGAAGGTTCCCTGGAGGGTCTATGACTTCTGGAGTCCATGCGCTTCTGACTAGATTTACAGTGCCAAACAATGCGTTCTCCCCTGTAGAGCATGCCTTAAATATGATCAGAAACCACGGCTGGTTACCATCCCTCCAAAAAAGTCATGCTACTATTGCATCAATGGGACCACCTGGCCGGGCAGGTTGGTATTTTAGTATGCAGGGTCCAGGGTACTTTTTGGACTTGGTCTCAAAGTCATGATTCTCCTGCCTTGGATTCCCAAGTTGTTAGAATTAAAAGCATGAACCACCATGCTCCATTAAAGAGGTAATGCTTAAAGCAATGCTTCCTGATCATGAGTAGCAAGTGTGGTTGTTGCTTTGTTTATATAATATGCTACATGTCCTCTAGCTGATATTCAGAACCTCTCCAGGTGTGTGTGTGTGTGTGTGTGTGTGTGTGTGTGTGTGTGGAGAGAGAGAGAGAGAGAGAGAGAGAGAGAGAGAGAATTCTGATGTGCTATTCACTATTTGCTTGCTTTTCCTTGCACACCTCAGACACGTTCAATCACTAAGCTATATTCCCAGCTCTCTTTTTAATTTCTTATTTTGTGAGTGTCTTATAAGTTGTTTTATGAAATTTTATAAAAATGTTATAAAGAAATTATTATTTCTTATTTTAATTTCTTAAGACAATGTCACACTAAATTGCCCAGGCTACCTTTGAACTCACTGTGTAGTTCAGACAGGTCTTGAAATAGCCATCTTTCTGTCTCAGGCTTCTGGTACCTGGGTCACAGGCCTGCCTTATCAAGAGGAGCGATTGTACTGAGGATGAACCTAAAGACTTGAGGTTGGTTTTTCTGTTGTTACTGTAATAAATACCAGAGGTAACTAACTTTACAACTGAAGTGTTTAGTTAGGGTCGCAGTTTTGCAGGCATTAGTCCTTGCATGATTGACCCTGTTGTTTGGGTCTGTAGTGAGGCACAACATGGTAGCAGTGCACGGGAGAAGAAACTGTTTACCTCATGGTGGCAGGGAAACAGAGAAAGAGGAAGAAGGGTGGGATTCTACAATCCTCTTCAACAACAAGCCTGCAGTAATCCAACTTCCTCCAATAGTTCCCGCCTTTGGAAAGTCCCAAAATGTCCTAATAGCACCACAGGCCTCTGGGTGGACATTTTAAGTCCAAACTATAGCAAGTTTTCTCCATTGACTGCCTTTATTCTTTCTTTTTTTTTTTTTTTTGGTTTTTTTTTCGAGACAGGGTTTCTCTGCAGCTTTAGAGCCTGTCCTGGAACTAGCTCTTGTAGACCAGGCTGGCCTCGAACTCACAGAGATCCGCCTGCCTCTGCCTCCCGAGTGCTGGGATTAAAGGCGTGCGCCACCACCGCCCGGCTTGCCTTTATTCTTTCATTTAAAAAGGCGAACTGTTAGCTAGGCATGGTGGCACACACTTGGAAAGCTGAGATAGGAAGATGACTTCAAGTTTAAAGCAGCCTAAGATATATGAAGAGACCCATCTCAAAGACACAAACCAGGGTCTGAAGTGAAGGCTTAGTGGTTAGGAGCACTCGTGCCGGCAGAGGACCTGAGTTCCGGTCCATGTGGCTCACAGCCATCCCTAACTCCAGGTTGGAGGTTGCCAGAAAATGGTTTGCTTGCAAGGATTAAGCACATTAGTGAGTAACTCTGAGTCACCAACGAAGTATCAGGATCACATTAATGAAAGAAACAAAAAGAGCTTCCTCTGGGAGTCATGTGACCAAGAATGAGTACTGAGTTAAATTCCCTACTTCTTCATCTCTGTATCTTCCATCTCCTGCCTGTTGCATGAGTCTGACCTGTGCCTGCCTAAGGACTGACTTGTGAATCTGTCCCTGCATCTGTTGTGTGTCTGTCCCTAACAAAGATCTTCATTCGGTCTTGTTTTTCTCCCTGAAACAGGGCTTCTCTGTCTAGCCCTGGTTGTCCTGGAACTCCCTCTGTAGACCAGGCTATCCTCAGACTCAAAGATCTGCCTGCCTCTACCTCTCAAGTACTGGGATTAAAGGTGTGTGCCACCATTCCCTGCTAGCAGACTTAAGTCTTAAGTGACTTCAGGGTGTATTATTAGCTCAGCTGTGAGGCCCAGCAAAAGTCCCAGTCTCTTAGAATGTAAGAGATGTCTTCCTCATACTGGATCACCACATTTTCTGTCCTTGGTAGGCACCAGGAATGCATGTGGTGCACACTCACACACAAGCAAGAATTTCATACACGTAAAATAAATAAATATAAAAGAATTTAAAGAAACGAAGCAACAGTTTGCAGTATTAGATGGGAGACATGGCACATGCCTGTTATTTCACTCAGGGGGCTAAGGAGGGAAGACTGAAATTTAGGTCAGTCTGAGCTACACAGTGAGTTTGAGGCCAACCTAAATTACATCATGAAGCTTTGTCTCAAAAAAGTAATATTTTGGGAAGATAAATATATCTCTCGGGGGGCTGTCGAGATGGCTCAGAGGATAAGAGCACTGGCTGCTCTTCCAAAGGTCCTGAGTTCAATTCCCGGCAACCACATGGTGGCTCACACCATCCGTAATGAGATCTGGTGCCCTCTTCTGGCCCACAGGGATACATGCAGTCAGAATATCATATATATAATAAATAAATTAATTAATTAATCAATCAATCAATAAAAAATATATATCTCTCAAAAAATTTTAATGAAAAAGCACCTATGGATAAACACTCTAGTTAGAAAATAGTTATTTGAAGAATTATTGTTCAGCAGGAATAATGACTCTTTCTAGAACACCCCATGAATTTTCCTATCTCTGACTTTTTTTAAAAATGTGTTCTCATGTAGCCCAGGCTAGCCTCAAGTTCTTTTTTTAATTTTATTTATTTATATTCTATGTATGAGTACTCTGTATGTATGCCTGCAGGCCAGAAGAGGACATTAGAATCTACTATAGATGGTTGAAGCCACCATGTTGTTGATGAGAATTGAACTCAGGACCTCTGAAAGAGCAGCCAGTGCTTTTAACTACTGAGCCATCATCTCTCTAGCCCTCGAATTCTTAATATAGCTAAGGGCAACCTTGAATTACTGATCCACCTTCTGAGCGCGGAGACCCCTGAGACCATCACACCTGGTTCATGGCATGCTAGGAACTGAACCCAGGGCTCCAGGCATGCTAGGCAAACACTCTACCAACCACACTGCATCTCCTGATCCCTTTGTGCCTTTTGTATACTGTTCTAGCTGTTCTGGAACAGCTGTCTTTTTTAAATGTGCATTTTATTTTTTATGTGTGCCTTGTCTCCACGTTATGTATACCTGATGCCCACAGAGGCCAGAAGAGGGTGTCAGATCCCCTTGGAACCTGAGTTACGGACAGTTGAGAATTGCCGTGTTGGTGCTAGGAATCGAACCCAGGTCCTCTGCAAAAGGTTAAGAGGGCCTCTTAACCACTGAGTCATCTCTCCAGCCACAAGATGTTTCTTTCGTATTCATGTATATGTTATGTGTCTGTGTAAGGGTAGGTGTGCTGAAGTGTAGGTGCCAACAGAGGCTGGAAGATTCCATCAGATTCCAGGAGCGGAGTTAGGGGTGGTTGTGAAACACCTAATGTGGTGCTGGGAACCAGACTCGGGTCCCCTGTACGATCAGCAATCTTTCTTAACAGCTAAGCCTTCTCCCCAGCCCTGGTAGTTGTATTTTCCTACCTACTGTCAACTTTTGACCCAACATTGACCCATAATTAACACTCCAAGTTCATAGTTTACTATGTCCCTCTGGGTGGTGTACATTCCATGGGTAGAGAGACCCACAATGTGTAATAATAGATTACCACTGCTGTGATCACAGCCAGTCATTTCATTGACCCAGAAACCTCCTGTGCCCTGCCTACTCATTCCTGCCTGTCCCCAAGCACTGACACCTACCGCTATTGCACTGTGTTGACAGTTTTATGTTTCCAGAATGATGCACATATAGGCTTTTCAGGTTGGTTCTTTTCACTAGTGATTCATATTTGCGCTCTGTGTGTGTGTGTATGTGTGTGTGTGTATGAGTGAGTGTGTATGTGTTTAGATAGGGTTTTTCTACATAGCCTAGACTGGCCTTGACCTTAAACTCACACTCCTCCTGCTCAGTCACCACGCAGGGCCCTCCACACCTTTCTCATTGAACCCTTCGTCTCCTTTATCCCCTCCCCTGCCTTCCCACGGCAAGAACTCAAGACCTTGAATAAGTTAAGTCAGCGTTCGTTCTACCACCTACCACCAAGATACATCTCCAATGTCTCTTATTTCTTCTCTCTCTGTGTGTAGTGTGTGCGTGTGTACACGCATGTGTGTGAGTGTGTGCAGGGGCCAGAGGTCAACATTGAGTGCCTTCCTCTACTGCTCCTCAATTTAGTGTTTGAGTCAAGGTCACTCACTGACCTCACTGATTGGAGCTTACCATTGTGTAACATTTTTGGTTGGGTTTTTGAGACAGGGTTTCTCTGTGTAGCTTTGATGCCTGTCCTGGAACTTGCTCTGTAGACCAGGCTGGTCTCAGACTCACAGAGATCCGCCTGCCTCTGCCTCCTGAGTGCTGGGATTAAAGGTGTGTGCCACCACCGCCCGGCCATTTCCTAAAAATTTTTTATTCATTTTACATACCAACCACAGTTCCTCTTCCCTTCCCTCCTCCCACCACCCCATCTTTCTCCCAACCCGCCCCTACCCACTCCTCCAAAAGTGTAAGGCCTCCCATGGGGAGTCAACAAAGCCTGGCACATTAAGTCGAGGCAGGACCAAGCCCCTCTCCCAGGCATCAAGGCTGAGCAAGGCAAAGCCAGTTCATACACCAGGGATAAATCCTGGTCCCACCGCCAGGGGCCTTTCAAACAGACTAAACTGCACAACTATCAGCTACATGCAGAGGGCCTAGCTGGGTCCCATGCAGGCTCCCCAGCTGTTGAATTCCCACGAGCTCAGGTGGGCTGTCTCTGTGGAGTTCCCCTTCATGATCTTGACAGATTCCCTCCTGCCCCCGCCTTGCTCATATAATCCTTCCTCTCTCTCTTTGACTGGACTACCAGAGCTCGGCCTGGTGCTTGGCTGGGGATCTCTGCATTTGCTTCCATCAGTTACTGGATGAAGGCTCTATGATGACAGTTGGGGTAGTCACCAATCTGATTACAGGGGAAGGCTGCTTCAGGCCCCCTCTCCACTATTGCTAGGAGTCTTAGCAGGGGTCATCTGTATGGATTCCTGGAAATCTCCCTAGCACCCCGTTTCTCCCTAACCCCATAGTGGCTCCCTCTATCAAGATCTCTCTTTCACTGCTCCCCTACTCTGTCCCTCCCCTAAATCAACCATCCCATTCCCTCATGTTGTCATCCCCATCCCCTCTCCTCTACCACCCCTACTCCCAGTTTACCCAGGAGATCTCATCTATTTCCCCTTCCCAGGAGGGATCCACGAGTCCCTCTTAGGGTCCTCATTACCTAGCTTCTCTGGGGCTGTGGATTGTAGTCTGGTTATCCTTTGCTTTGCATCTAGTAAGAATGAGTACATATTGTGTTTGTCTTTCTGGGTCTGGGATACCTCACTCAGGATGATTGCTTTCTAGTTCCATCCATTTGCCTGCAAATTTCATGATGTCATTGTTTTCTAACAGCTGTGTAACACTCCATTGTGTAAATGTACCACATTTTCTTTATCCATTCTTCGGTTGAGGGGCATCTAGGTTGTTTCCAGGTTCTGGCTACTATGAATAATGCTGCTATGAACATAGTTGAGCAGATGTCCTTTTTAACACTGAACTTAACATTCTGTGGTCTGGATGTCCCATGGTGGGCATCCATCCACTGAGCAGACATTGTGATTGCTTTTAGGTTTGGTAATTATAAATGAGGCCTCTATGAACATCCATATATAGGTTTTTCAATCAATGTACATTTTCCCCTCCTTTGGATAGAAAGCAAAGAGCACACTCTGTGGAGTCTGATGAAAGCTTGCTTAGTTCTGCAAGAAACTGCCCACCGTTCCCTGCACCACGCTGCATCTACACTGGCAACAAATGAGAGTTTCTGCTTGGTGTACATCGTCACCAGAATCTGGTGTCAGCAGGATTTTGGATCTGGGCCATCATAATAAGTGTATAGTGGTATCTGGCTTTAACTTGAAATTCCCTGATGACATATGATGTCCTTTTATAGTCTTACTTCCTGTGTCAGGGTTTTCTAGAGAAAAAGAACCACTAGAATGATGACATAGTAAGAGGGAAATAGGGTTGGTGATGTGGCTCTGGGGCTGGCCACCAAGCTTGATAACTGAAGTTCAGTCCTGGGTTCCCACATGATAGAGAAACAGGTCCTACATGTTGCCCTCTGCGTGAGCATTCCTGGCAAGACATGACTAGAAACTTCACACTGGATGTCTTAGTTTCATTTCCGCTGCTGTGGTAAAATGAGATGACCAAAAGGAAGCCAGGGGAGAAAGGGTTTATTTCCTTCATAGTCCAGGTTACAGTCCATCACTGCAGAGACGCCAAGGAAACAGGAATAACTCGCCGTGCCACATCCAGTCAAGATGAGATCGGCCAGGTTAATACTCTGTCTACTTAGCAGAATGATAGCAGGGACTATGACCCATCTATTCATAAACATAGCATTAAACTGACTTACCATTATTCCTATCCAATGCATCTCTCAGCTCTCCAGAAACTTAAACTGGCAGTAGTTGGAGATTAACACAGAGATCCACAACTGGTCAAGGTGTAGAAATGAGAGACTGTGGGACGCTCAGCCTTAAATGGGGCATCTATATCATACAACCCTCCACAAGAATCAGAGATCATTACAGAAGAGGACATGGAAAGACCATAAGCCCCAGAGGTAGTGGGCGATTCCAAGGAAACTGCCTTCCAGACACAGTAGGACAGCTACATATGTGAACTCAGCGATTGTGACAGAATGCAATAGACCTGTGCAGACCCAAGCCTGACCAGCCTTCAGCATGGAGAGATGATCGGCACCAAGTCCCCACCTCTAACAGAGGAACTACTGGCAATTGATAGGTGTTGCGAGATGAAGAGCCAGTGTTCTACAAGAATGTAGCCCCTGGTGGGTCGGCCATGTGTCATTGGAGGGCCACATATCCAAGAGTATATAGACAGCACAAACTAGTCTTGATGGGTTAAAAAGCAAAACAAAACAAAAAACAAATGCAAATCGGGTGGGTAGGCAAGGGGGCGGATCTGAAAGGAGTTGGGGAGGGTTGAATATGAGCAAAACACATGGTTGGAAATTCTCAAAGAACCATTTTTTTTAAGAGCAGAGAGAAATGGATGCATGCACACTTAGTACTCAGCTAACTTCCAGTCTACAGTGGAGGGCTCAAAACTGGTGTTAACACTTTCAGGCTGCATCTTCCCACATCAATGAACGTGATCAGGACAACCTCCAGGCCAGCATGGCCACAGGCCAGGCACTGGAAGATTCCACATTGAGGCTCCCTTTTCAGGTGATTCTAGGTTGTGTCAAGTTGACATCAGGACAAGCCATCTCATGGAATACCTTGAGGAGAGTAGTTAATTAGGGAATTCCTAAAAATTGAGAACAGGATGTAGGGAAAGAAACCTATCTGGAGCTAGTAGCCACAGGAGTGGTACCAGATGAGGCATTTACTTCTGAGACTCAGGGGTGCAGAGAATTAAGTGTGGAGGGGCACTTTGTGACACTGGGACTTCCAATTAAGACACCTGGACAGCCTGCAATGACTTCACGAGGAGGAGGAGGAGATGATGTGGGATATCCTTCTGTATATGTGTTGCTTTTATTGGTTAATGAATAAAACTGTTTTGGCCTATAGCAGGGCAGAATATAGCCAGGCTGGAAGAGATATAGAAAGAGAGTAGGCAGAGTCAGAGAGATACCATGTAGCTGCTGAAGGAGACAGACACCGGAATCTTTACCGGTAGTCACAGCCTTGTGGTAATACATAGATTAATAGAAATGAGTTAATTTAAGATGTGAAAGTTAGTTAATAAGAATCCTGAGCTAATAGGCCAAACAGTGTTATAATTAATATAGTTTCTATGTGCTTATTTGGGTCTGGGCGGCCGGGAACGAAAGAGCAGTCTCGGTTTACAAGAAGGAGTCAAGATAAGCATCCTGACTCCATGTTCCTCCCACCCTTTAATCACTGTTCAGTGCTGGCCAACCCAGTGCCAAATCTATGGGCAAAGAACTCTTCCACAATGGGGCTGTGAAATGGTTCAATGCAAACAAAGGCATTTGTTGTTGAACCTGATGACCCCCGTACCCACATGGCAAAGTAGGAGAACCAATTCTGGATCTCCAGTTGTGTGCTGTGCCACACATGCCCTCTAGCCCTGGGCTAGGTAAACATAATTTAAAAAGGTATCTAAAGGGGGCTGGAGAGATGGCTCAGTAGCTAAGAGCCCTGGCTGCTCTTCTAGAGGTCCTGAGTTCAATTCCCAGCAACCACAGCTTACAACCATCTATAATAGGTGGTTACCACGATGCCTTCTGGAATGCCGATATACATGTAGAGTGCTTACACACTAAATAAATAAATAAGGAATCTAAAAAGGAAAAGAACTCCACTGAGGTCCACCTCCGAGGACCCAGGAGAGGCTAAAGAGAGCTGAGAGAGCTGAAGAAGCAGGCGCTCCCACCCCGAAGGATTAATAGGGGAAAGCCCTCCCAGTACAGACTATGAAGGAAAAGATCACCTCATTCAACATCATCCAGTCTGGCATTTGTGAAGATGTGCCACAAGCTAGGAAAAATATTAAAGACAGTGGATCAATTTTCAGAAAGCATCACCACAAAGTTCTCCTAACTAATCAGAAAAAGATAAATAACCCACTTAAGAAGAAAAAAAGAGTAAAAGGCATGAGTCAGCATTGCCCAGAACAGGAAATGCAAATGGTCAGTAAACACAGGAAGAGATGCACACTGAGTTAGTTGCCAGGGAAATGCAAAATTAAACCACAAGGAGATAACACTTCCCACCCACCTGACTGGCAGAAATCAAAAAATCAGATACTACACATCTGCCCAGATGTGAAATAAAAGGAATTCTGACACATCACCGGAGGGAATAAACTGGTACTTTTGAAAGCCAGTTCCTAGTAGCAAACATTTCAGGTGCAAGCATCCTGTGACCCAGAATTTCAGCCCAGCATGTGCTCTAGAGAAAGCCTAACCAGGAGCCCCCCCTCACCTCCTCAAAGCAGGGTCTCATGTCATCCATGCTGGTCTTGAACACGATGTCGATTGGTCAAAATATCTGGCTCTTCCTGCTTTCCAAATGCTGTGATTACAGGTATATGCCACCATTTCCCACTTAAATAAATGTTTAAAATTTTACTATTTTATGCATATGAATATTTTTGACTGCATGTATGTCTGTATGCCTGGTACCATAGAAGGCCAGAAGAGGACATTGGATCCCCTGGAATTGGAATTTATAGACCACAGTGAGCCAACGGGTGGGTACTGAGAATAGAATGAAACCCGGGTCCTTTGGAAGAGCAGGCAAGGCTCTTAACCATCTCTCCAGGCCTAAGTAAAGTTTTTAAATTCTGGGATGATTTCAGATTTAAACAGAATTATTCAACTAGAGTAGCATCCCCACCTATGCTACCTTCCCTGAACTCTAAGTGTGGTGTGTAGATACTGAACTTAACTAAAGGCTACACTGTACCCGGATTTTCTGTCTATCTCATATTCTATCTGTAGCATCTTTTTGGATGCTCAGTATTGAACCCAGGGCTTCGCGCATGTAGCCCTCAGCATTACATTTAATTACATCGCATGAGAGGTAGGTGTGTCAGGGGTGAGACAGCAGGGGAGACTGAGGTTTCAAAGGCTGCAGTTCAGTTGGTTGAGACAATTTGTTCTATCTTGTTAGAAAAAGGATCTCCTGGGACCACCCATGTGGCGGCTTAGCAGGGCAGGCAGAGCAGTTTGGGGAAAGAAGGGTGTAATGGAGTTGGAGATGGACTTTCTTTTTCTCCATCCCAAACAGCAACATGTAGACTTGTTTTTGAAGCAGTATTTCTCTGTGTAACAGTCCGGTCCTGGAACTCACTTTGCAGATCAGGCTGGCCTTGAACTCACTGAGATTTGTCAGCCTCTGTCTTCCAAGAGCTGGGGTTAAAGGTGTGCACCACCCCCACACAGCTGACATGTAGACTTATTATTAATTATGAAAAGCTTGGCCTTAACTTAGGCTTTCTTTTCTAACTACCTCATAACTTAATTAACCTGTTTCTAGTAATCTTCATTCTATCTTGCCGCTTGGTTACTTTTCCTGTAATCTGACTTGTTCTGCATCCCATTGGCATCTCTCCTGTGCCTAGATTCATCCCTCTGGCCTCTCTCTCTCTGCCCAGAAATCTTGCCTATTCTCTCAGGCTTAGTTATTGGTCATTCAGCTTTTTATTAAACCAAACAGAAGGCACCTTGGCAAAAACTCATCTTCACAGTGTAAGCAAATATTCTGCAACATTTCCCCCTTTTGTCTAAATAAAAAGGAAAGGGTTTAACGCTGACACAGTAAAACTATATATAATAAGAACAAAAAATCAGGTAAGAATTACATTTACAATAAATATCTAGCCCATTTGCTTTGGCAAATTTGGAGAAATTACTCCATTATCTATCCTATCTAAGGGAGTTCAAAGTTTTATACTTAAACTATTTTTTTAAATCATAACTTGTATTGCCAACCCAAAATTATCTTTTTAGATCTTAAAACATTTTCTTATGCAAACAATTTAAGCTGTTATCTCTCTCAACCTTATATTCTTTACACCTCTTTTGTCAGTTTCTTTTCTGAATTTGGTAACAAGGAAAACTATAATTATTTAGTATTCAACCCCATCAGAGACCCAAGAAAGATATATTACCTGAGTAAACAGGAAGTGCATAGCAAACAACTTCCAAAATTATAGAAACAACAGAGACATTTGGCTTCCTGGACAGTCACCCAATGTTCCTCTGCAATGTTGGGGCATCCATCTTTGACCTACAGGCCTAGAATATCTGACAGACTTTTTTAGCAGGAATTTTGAAGAACTGTTCTACTTTGTCTTGGCAAAGTTCAGCAGTCACTTTCTTTTTTATCCTGCTTGTCCAGTTTGAACAGCACACTGTCAACAGTCAAGATAAGGGCAGTTTTTTTGCTTGGTGGTTAGTTTTGACACAGTGAAAGCAAACTCCACATGGAGGTTCTTCAATGCCCATCATCCTTTTTTTGAAGTAAATTAGTGCTGCCAGAAGCAGATGTGTCTCACTGTCATGAAAAGCCGTATGTTATTAAAACATCTTAAATGCCATATCCCATAGGTCTTTGAAGTGTTTGAAGACCATCTATCTATATCTCTGTCTGACCTTGAAAACATACCTAACATGGCCACAAATTTGTTATCGATGACTCACTACTTAACTATCTTAAACAGTTTGTAATAGTTATCTTTAAGAAGTAGAACTTTGCATTACATATTAAAATGAACTGCATAGGTACAATACCTTAAACAAGAGTAGAAGCATATATCCAGCATGTTAAAACAAAATAACTTTAAATTTCTATCAATATTCAAAAATGCATACCAATGTAAAATATTTAAGACTAGTATCTGATTTTTCAGTTTTTTATCCTATCATTTCTATATCTCCCTTTTCCTTTTCAGAATGAGATGACTGAATCTAATCTCCTTTGCTTAGTTTCCTCCCTGACTATGACGAATAACAACTTGCAACCAACTTCCCCCAAACAATGATAAATACCCATAATCCACAGAATAACCAAAAACCACCACCCCATCATGTTCTTAAAATTACTTCCTGCTGTCTGGAGTGACAGCATCTTTAGGGGACCTATTGAGATAATGATCAAGTCCTGAGAGAGATAGCTGTTGTTCAGGTGTATAGGAAAGTGCAGGGCTTATCTGAAGTCCTGGTTGGAGTAGTCTGTGAGGCTGAACCATGTCAGCTAACCACGTTGAAATTGTTCGGAGCAGTTTGTAACTCAAAGTTGATCTCTGTGTGGTGTTACCACAATCCAGGTGGAATCATCACGGTGGGGCTCCTCATCCTTTTGGAGACTTCAAAGGTTGCTGTTAGGAATGGTCACAGTTAACTGCAGAAAACTTAAACATTTAAAATGCCATATGCAGCAGATCTTGGAGAAATTAAAGGACCATAATTTATTAGATACATCTGGGGTATACAAGCTTAATTCCCAGTTACCTGATTCAGACTCAAGCCTGAAATCACATACAGAAAACTAGATGAAGCCTATTTCTAGAATTATTACTCCATATGACCACTAATATCACAACAGGAAGTTTATACAAATATATTAATCTTAATATTTTTGAGATTATATTTTATGAAAAGTTTTAAAGAGTCAGAATAAAACCAAAGGATTATGAAATTAGTGGCTATAGGATAGTCCCTTAAATTTGGTTTTTCTTCTGTCCCATATCAGGTGGCTCTACTGACATGAGACAGAGATTTTGGATTTTCCTTTAGCAAGCATGCTTGGCTTTAGAGAAGGAGCGCACCATATTCCAACACCAAAGCCAGCTTTAATTTTAATTGAATTGTGAATACAAAAAGACCATGTGCCTTAGATGCCTGTAGAGAACAGCAGAAACAGCCATTTGGGAAGAGTCATTAAATTTTATCCTGTTGGACATGTGCTACATCATTAGGCCAATTTACTCTCTTTCTTGGGAAATTTTCTCTGGATGATTCATTCTTTGTCTTCAAATGTCTCATTTGGCCAGTGTTAACTGGATTCCTTAGTTGGATGCTTTTATTTTCCTGGAAAGACAAAAATAAAACCCTGCCCCGACCCTAATTTGGGGGAATTTCTTTTTTCATTTTTTTTGGCAGGTTATGTCTGATCAAATGAAAGGCCTTTCCTAGTCTTTAAGTTAGGGCAGATTGAATGGTCATGCTGTTGATGAACTATCACCTCTCCTAATCAAGATGTCTCTCCTCTTCAAATCTAATCTTCATCAATTTTGATGGTATCCATAGCTTTTCTTTTCCTGTGGAAATAAAAGCAAAACCTCTTCCCCAACACACATCCTGGCTTCCATTCTGAGGTCAACACATCTTTAAAGCATACAGTAGTTTTTCCTACTAGTCAATGTCTCTCCGCATCTGTCATTCCTTTGTCATTAGCATTTAAACAATTTAAAGTCAGTAAAGCATTGTGTAATCTATCTCTGGGGTCTTTATTACCCCTTTCTGTTTATTAAGTATAACTTTTCAAGTGTGATTAGATCTTTCTACAGATGCTTGTCCTGTGGGATTATGTGGTACACCTATAATATGCTTTATGTTGTAATATAAATAAAAACTGTTTCATCTTATAGGAAACAGTTTATATGCTGGAACTCTGTCAGTCTTAATTTGTACAGGTATTCCCATAATGGTCTTGACTTCTAATAGGTGTGTAATTACAGAGTCAACTCTTTCAGAACTTAAAGCAGTTTCCCATTGAAATCCTGAATATGTATCTATGGCACGGTGTACATATTTTAACTTTTCAAACTGCAAAATAAAACACATCCATTTACAACATTTTATTTCTTTGAGTACCCTTTGGGTTACCCTGCAGGTAATGGAGCTTGATTATACAAAGAACAAACAGGACATTGCCTGATAATTTCCTTGGCTTGTTGTCAAGTGATAGAGAAATATTTTTCAAACTTTTGCTATTAACATAATATTTCTTATGAAATTCTGAGGCTTCTAGCTTATTTCCTACCAATAGCTGAGCAATTTGATCATTACCCTGTGCTAGAAGGCCTGATAGGCCTGTATGGGATTTGATATATGCTACATACAAGGGGTGATTTCCAGTTCTGACTATTTCTTATAACTGAATAAATAACAAAGTTAATTTTGAATCATCTGAAATAAGTTCAGTGGTTTTGATATGACCCTTTCACATATCAAGAGTCAGTAACTATATTAAGAGTTTCTGGAAGCCGGGCAGTGGTGGTGCACACCTTTAATCCCAGCACTTGGGAGGCAGAGGCAGGTGGATCTCTGCGAGTTCGAGGCCAGCCTGGTCTACAAAAGAGCTAGTTTCAGGACAGGCTCTAAAACTACAGTGAAACTTTGTCTCGAAAAACCAAAAAAAAAAAAAAAAAGAGTTTCTAGAAAATAAAATAATACCATAAGAATAGCATACAATTATGACTTTTGAACAGAATCATAAGGGTTTTGAGCCATTTTACTTAAATTTCCTGAAGCATAATTAGTAAAAACTCAGAGAGAGAAACTGGGGTTCAACCTGAAGATCTGAAAAGCAAAGCAGCCAGTCACTGGCTCTTACTTCAACCTCAGTCCAAAATAGTAATCCTGCTTACAGGAATCTCAGAATGAGACTGTGTCTGAGACCTGTTTCCTCACGTTTTATAATCCTTTCCAGTTCTAGGATTAAAGGCACACACCACCCGGTTTCTATGGCAATTAGTGTGTCTACTGGGATTAAAGGTGTGTGTGATCACTGCCTGGCTGTAAGGCTGACCAGTGGGACTGTTTTACTCTCCTGATACCTAGGCAAACTTTTTTATTAAAATACAATTGAAATGCCACTACAATTTACTGACTTATAACCTGCCTTTCCTGATTTATTTGCATCAGTATAGGATGTACTCCTATACTCCAGAATTTTGGTGTTCCTCATACAATATGAGGAAGGATCTAATTAGTTCCATTCTAAGATAGTCTCTTCTCTCTGCATTCCTGTAGGAGAATTCATGGAAGAGAGCATGGCCAGGATGCAATCAAGCCCTAGGTCCAAGAAATTGCCTGTGTATCCTGTATTTCTTTTGCCAAAGCCAATCCTCCCTCCGCCTCAACTGATAGTTTTCTTGGATTATTGAAGTCCTTATCACCTTGAAAAGTTTGATAAAGTACTTAGTTCTTGAGTTGTCAATCTAATTGTGGGCCATAACAAGTTAATATCTCCCAGAAAATTTTGAAAATCATTAAGAGTTTACAACTGATCTCTCCTGACTTGTACTTTCTGTGGTTGAATCTTTTGTAAACCTATATTATATCCTAGGTAATTAATAGAATCTCCTTTTTGTATTTTTATGAGCAATTTATATTCCCCAACAATACAAAATCTTCTTTACCTCTTCAATCATTTTTTTCCTAAGGTGCCTGAGTCTGAATCACCCAGTAAGATATTATCCATATAATGGTAAATTATAGATTGATGAAACTGTTTATGAATTATTTCCATGGCTGTTGTACAAAATATTAACACTAGGTGGGGCTGTTTAGCTTCCCTTGTGAAACACAATTCCACAATAGAATAACTAGAATTTTCTACTTACACCTTCCAACAGGCTGAGAATTATTATAAGTAAGCACTGTGAAGGCAAATTTTTCTCTATCCTGTTCTTGTAAAGGTATACTAAAAAAACCAATTTTTTAAGTCAATCACTGTAATAGACCATCCCTTATGTAATAAAGAAGGCAAGGCAGTCCAGGCTGTAAAGATCCCATTGGTTGGATCACCTTATTAATAGCTCTTAGATCTGTTACCATTCTTCATTTTCCAGATTTCTTCTTAATGACAAATTTAGGGGAATTTCATGGACTGCTTGATTCGTCAATATGTTGAGCATTTAGCTGCTCTAGTATCAGCCACTCTCATGCCTGTAATTTTTCTGATGCCAAAGGCAATTGTCCCACCCAGACAGGTTTGTCAGTTAACCATTTTAAAGGTAGGGATGTTGGTACCTTTGAGAGATCAGCAGTTTTTGTATACTGCTTATGTTCAATACTGAATGGTATGTGACTGTTCCTAATGATAACTTTTATTATTTTCCTCAGAAGCATACATTGATTTATGGTTTATTTCTGAGATTGGAGGAATGTTTTATTTCCTGACGCTGTTCTGTCATCCAGGGCAGTACGGTTTTTCGAAACAAGTATTAAGTCTTAGAATTGCTCTGTGGAGGAGTTTTCCTCATGCTGACAGGGAGTGATTGAATCAAATTTGACATGGGGGCCTGCAAGAGGCCCCCTAAAGAGTTCCCTGACAGCAAAGGGTCACTTTGCCTGTCCCATGTTGATCTGCATTCATTAGCCCTATGTCAGACTTAGCACACCTTCTTGGAGTCACTTTGGCCAATTCAATCTCCATCTTCCAGGACTGAGGGCCTGCCATCACCAATTGGGGTGATGCCTGCTGTGGAATCTACTGCTGTCTTTACCACCATGGAGAACGCTGGGGGCCCACTTGGAAGACAAAAGGTCATCATCGCTGCCTCTTCTGCGGATGCATCCATGTTTGTGATGGATGTGAACCTTGGGAAGGATGACAACTCACTCAAGCTCATGAGCAATGCCACCTGCACCAGTAACTGCTTAGCTCCTGTGGTTTGATTGAGAATGGCCCCCAAAAGTGGTTCATATATTTGAATGCTTGGTCCCCATTTGGTGGAACTGTTTGGGAAGGATTATTAGGAATGACTTTGTTGGAGAAGTCACCAGGGTCAGATATTGAGGTTTCAAAGTCCCTGAAATTCCTAGTTAGCTCCCGCCCCCTCTGTGTTTCTGCCTTGTGCCTATAGATCAGGATGTAAGCTCTCAGCTGGGAGTGCACTCTGAGTTGAGTGATGGACACATGGGTTTTGCTGTTTCAGGATGTTGGCATAAGTGACATTTTCTTTTGTACGTATGACCTGTTCCGTAATAAGGTTGAAAGTCCCCAGCCCTGCTCTTTTCTCCCGCTGGAAATGTACTTTCCACCTCTTCCTCACCCCCCCCCCCACCACGCTGGTTTGAAGTGGGAGCAGCCGGGAGTTACAGAAAACAGCAACCTTTGCCTTGGAGAAATGGGATCGTGTCTCTCACCACTCTACCGGCCATACATCACGGTGCTTCCCATTTCTCGGATGTCTAGAAAGAAACTCAGCTTCTATGAAGAGCGGAAGTGGGGCAGCTCACAGGTTATCTGGAACCCTCGGCATCTTTTGAATGAGCAGGCTGGACTCTCAGCCGTGGTATGGAATGAAGACCAAATCCATGCTTCTAGGAAGGGAATGACCCCAGGTACAAAGACTCACGAGCAAGGCGACTTCCTGGGAAAGAGATGTAACAGCTACAAGCAGACCAGATGCCAGGGCTGTGGGTTTCTGGGCACGGATGCTCCTTAGCACCCCGCATCCGCCTGTCGCTTGTGGTTCATTCACTCAGGAGCATCTACGACAGAAGCTGAGCACTGCTCACAGCCATAGCCACACCCCAGGAAGAAACATAGAGCCCGCCTTTAGCTTGTTGTCTTCAGTAGACGGAGGCAGTGAGCGCACATACAGGGCAGCTGAACAGGGTGGTGAGGGCTCTAGAGAAGAGGGCCGAGGAGGTAAAACAGCTCCGGGCCCAGCATGTGTTCATTTTCCCGAGGCTGGACAAACAGGCTAGTCTTCTTTCTAGCTGAGGCTCAAGTTCAAAGCCTTTGCCAAGATGCCAAGGGCCTGTGCTGGCAAGGTGGTCACTAGGTGTTGTGGAATATTAGTCAAAAATGTATAACATTCTTTTATGCTGTGGAACATTTGTTAAATGATGCAAAGATGTGTTGCATTCTTTTATGTTGCATTTGTTTAACTCTGTAGAGCTGTGTTACTTTACCTGCCTAAAATACCTGATTGGCCTGATGAAGCGCTGAACGGCCAATAGCAAGGCAGGAGAGAGAGAGGCTAGGCAGGGCTGGCAGACAAAATAAATAGGAGAAGAAAGGAGGAGATAAAGACTCCAGGGGCCAGCCACCCAGCCAGCCACGGAGTAGGAAGAAAAGAGAGGTATATAGAATAGAGAAAGGTAAAAGCCAGAGGCAAAGCTTAGAAGATGAGAAATGGGATAATTTGAGAAAAACTAGCTAGAAATAAGTAAAGTTAAGGCTGGGCATTTGTAAGTAATAAGACTCTGTGTATTTATTTGGGAGCTGGGTAGTGGGCCCCCAAAAACAAACAACCAAACAAAAAAGGACAATTATGAGCAGGTCTTTCTTGGTGCTGTGTGCTTTGCTTTGCTGTGTGAACTATTCAGGGGCTCTGACCTGTTCTGCGACCCTAACAAAATACAGACCCATTGGCACAGCCATGCTCACCAGCCATCCCTCGGCCTCTGAGATCAATAAGCACAAAAAAGCCTGTTTTTATTTTACTTTATTTTAGATTTATTGCTTTTCTTTTACATGTAGAGTGTTTGCCACGTGTACGTATGTCTACCATGTGTGTGCCCTAGACTCACTCCCTAGACCAAACACTCTGTAGGCAAACCACTCCCTGGGTGGAATCCCAAGTTATTTCCATAAAGGGAACTGGAACTTAGTTGGATCCTTAGACTTTTGTTTTATGTAAGGAACCAACTACTTCCCTATTTCAGGAGCAAGAGGTCTGGCAACCAGCCACACGTGTTGACGATGAGAGCAGAACTCTCTGTTTCACAATGAGGTGGGGCCTCTGAGTTAGAAGCACAACAACTTGGAATGAACTAAAATCAAGTCCCCAACTCTCTGACTTTTGGCCTCTTTGGGCCACCACACAGCCCCCTGTTCTTTTTTTTTTTTTTTTAAATGCTTTTTTTTGAGACAGTCTCTTTATGTATCCCTGGCTGTCCTGGAAGACACAACGTAAGCCAGGCTGGCCTCGAACTCAGAGATCGTCCTGCCTCTGCCCCCTGAATGCTGGAATTAAAGGACTCCACCACCATTCCTGGTTTGTTTAAAAAATATTTTATTGCCGGATGGTCGTGCACTCCTTTAATCCCTCACGCAGGAAGCAGAATCAGGCAGATCTCTTTAGTTTGAGGCCAACCTGGTCTACAGAGTAAGTTCCAGGACAGCCAGGGCTACACAGAGAACCTGTCTCAAAAAACCTGAAATAAGTAAATAAATAAGCTAATTAATTTTTAAAAATTAAAAATTATATGTGTGTATGCATGTCTTCAGGTAGGTATGCGCCTTGCGAGTGCAGGTGCCTGTGGAGGCCAGATGAGGGCATGGGATCCCCTGGAACTGGAGTTACAAGTGGCGGTGAGCATAGTGCTGGGAACAGAACTCAGGTCCTCTATAAGAGCAGTATCGCTTAGCTGTCTCTGTATAAAATCAAACCCCTAATCTTTATTTTATTTCGCAGTCAGATTGTCACTATGTAACCTGCCTACCCCTATTCTATTTTGAGTCAGGGTGTTTCAGGTCCCTAATTTGGGTGATCGTCCAGCCTCTATCTCCTGAGCATTGGGGTTTCCAGCCGTGCATCACTAAGCTCACCTTTTGTAGGCTTTTTGAAAATAGTTCATCCTTGGAACCAAGCGCTCAGCTCCCTGTCTCCCTCTTGTGGCCTATCCTGGTATTGCTTCCAAAATTCCCACCAGTCAGGAAACCGAGACTGGCTTCAAGGCTGTTCAACGTTGTCCCTTCACACAGAGGCTCAAGGATCAAATAAGGTGCTTCAGATGTATCAGAAAAGAAGCCTGGGCTGAGTATAGCCAAGGTCTGTGCACTTTCCAGGGACGGAGGGGGATTTATCCGGGCCGTTGATGAGATCCAGTACTGCCCTCTGGTGGCTGATATGTTAATATGCAGACCAGCCTTCCCGCTCTCTCCAGAGTTCAGGGATCCAGGTCTGCCTTCTGCAGAGACCTTCTGCCAGTCTATACTAGCCCACGCCTAGCATTAGCCTGATCCAGAGAGAGGGAGAAGGCAGATGGCAGGCACACATCCTACACATAAAATAAATAATGGTTTTTAAAGGGGGTGAAGTGTGGGGTGGGCGTGATGGCTCACACCTTTAAACCCAGCATTCAAGGAGACAGAGACAGCTATCTCTGCGAGTTCGAGAGCAGCGTGGTCTATACAGCAAATTCCAAGCCAGCCAGGACTACATGGTGAAAGCCTGTCTCAATAAATAAACACAAGTAAATCACTCGCCTGCATCCCTATCCTTATTGAACTGACCCTGAGGATGGCAGAAGGCAGGCATCCCCAAATAACGGCTGGAGGAATGAGGGTGTGAAGGCATCCCCAAATAACGGCTATAGGAATGAGGGTGTGGAGACTTAGAAGTGGGCTCCTTCCAACCTTCTTATTTTGCCTCTAGAGGGCAGCATGTCAAGGCTTTAAAAACAAACAAACAAACAACTTCAACCTTACTTCCACTCCCCATTTTTGTTTCTCCGGTGACCTTCAACTCCCAAACCTACACTTGTGAGGACACTGATCTAGGAGTCCCCAAGTACCAGATTTTTAAACAAGGAATTGCTCATGGCACCTCAGTTTACAAAAATGAGGTTCTCTTGGCTCTTGGATTCACATGGACCCACACTCAACCTCACTTAAAATGGTGGTATCCTGGTGGAGGAAATTCTTTTGCAGTATCGAAGCAATCCATGCACATATAAAAAATACGTGCATAGGAGCTGGGAAGGTGGCTCAGCCCATCAAGTGCATACCCCACAAGCATGGGACCTGGGTAGGACCCCAGAACCTGCTTGTAAGCCAGCATGTGCCAGTAATCCCAGTGCTGGCTTGGCAAAGACGGTGGATTCCTGGAGTCAGCTAGCTAATCTGTGAACTCCAGATTCAGTGAAGGACCTGTCTCAAAAAGTGATGGCCCAGAGGGATGAATCAGCTGGTAAAAGTGTTTGCTGCCAAGCCTGACAACCCAAGTTCATTCCCTGGACCCATATGTGGAAGGAGAGGACCAACTTCAGCAAGTTGTTCTCTAACCTACACACACACACACACACACACACACACACACACACACACACAATCAAGCCAGGTCAAGCATGGTAATACACACACCTGTAACTCCAGCACTGGGGAAGCAGAGGCAGTTAGATCTCTGTGTTAGCCTCATCTACATATTGAGATCAAGGCCAGCTAGAGCTACACAGTAATAACCCATCTCAAAAACACTTTTAAAATTAAAAATTCATACACACCCCTCATAAAGGTATATACTCCAATCCTCCCAGATGTCTCCATCCATTGGGAGTCTGTCTATCCCATTCCTCCTAAGGGCTGGGTACCTACTGTTTCGTTATTTGTTTTCTTGGGGATTCAGTCATTTGCCTTAGATGTTGTTACCTCTCTGTTTTCTTTACCTGCCTATGTTGACATTATTTGAACACTTTTAGTGCTCTATTTAAATAAACACATGTACTATATTTTAACTGTATCGACTGTACATTTTGTTTGTTTTATTTTGGTAGTTGCTCTGGGGCAATATATATTTACATCCCAGGCTACTGCTGACATCCTTGTCCCTCTAGCAGTGGAAGGTGAGACCCTATTACTGAAAATATTGTACACTTTGGACACAAGGCTCAGAAGCTCAGAGCTGGAACTGGTCTGAAAGCCTCCTTCCTGAGGGCCATTTTTTGTGGAACCAGAAGGCACTGTGCACACTTGAAGTATTCCTTCCCAGCTATGATGCCCCTTAATCACAACAATAACCAGCATGGTGTGATATCCCTAAGTGTAGATGGAGCAGCAGGGCTGCGTCCCGCCGTCCGGCTAGCTTTACACCCGAAATAATTACACGGAAACTGTATTCTTTTAAACACTGCCTGGCCCATTAGTTTCAGCCTCTTACTCACATCTTGACTAACCCATATTTAGTAATCTGTATAGCACCACGAGGTGGTCGCTTACCAGGAGAGATCTTAACCTGCGTCTGTCTTGGAGAGAAGAGGCATGGTGACTGCCTGAAGCGTCTGCCTTCTCTCTCCCAGAATTCTGTTCTGTCTACTCCGCCTACCTAATTTTCTATCCTATTAAAGAGCCAAGGCAGTTTCTTTATTAACCAATGAAAATAACACATAAACACTCCTCCATCACCTAAGTGTGCAATTGCGGCACACACACCTGGGTGATAACAAGCAGCTTTCTAATTGGACTTAGGTTCACTAAATGAGGAAAATCATGCTTGGTATTGGAAACCTATCCTACTACCCTAGACTAGTGAAGTCGTGGATCTTGGAGAAGAACCTATAACTACCAGTTTACTAAACCAGCATAATTCCTAACTGCATCCTAAATATTTATCCTTATACCCACAGATAAGTGTAGTCCTCGCCCCTTACCAAGGAAACTTCATTACTTCATTTCGCAATAGATAGAGACCCTTACAGGAAACCACAACCAATCAAAATGTAGAGTGGTCCCAACTGAAACATCTACAAACAACTCCTTCCCTAAGGCTCAGGGATAGTTCCAGAAGAGGGGACAGGAAGATTGTAAGAGCCATGGGGCCAGGGAGTATGCTGTGAGACTGTATCCTAGAAATGTCAGAGATGCCTGCTGTGGTGGTGGTGCACTTCTTTAATCCCAGCATTCAAGCTACGCAGAGAAACCCTGTCTCAAAAACCAAAAAACAGAGGCTGAAGAGATGGCTCAGAGGGTAAGAGCATTGCCTGCTCTTCCAAAGGTCCTGAGTCAATTCCCAGCAACCATCTAAAATGAGATCTGGTGCCCTCTTCTGGCCTACAGGCATCCATGCAGACAGAACACTATATAATAAATAAATAAATCTTAAAGAAAAAAAGCAGAGTGACTACAGTCATGAAGTCTCACGAACACTGTTACCTAAACAAGACCCGAATAAGGATACCGATAACGTGGAAAGGACAATCCTCGGGGAATCCTAGACAAAGAACTGTAGAGGACTAAGGGATGCTGAGGTCAGTCCTGAAAACAAGTATAAATAAGTGACATTACATGGACTGAGCAGGTTGCATTTCTATATTCCGAGCACACACACACACGCTTGCACGCATACACACACACACACACACACACACACACACACAAATGTAACAACAATTAAAGAGGCCATGAGTTCTAGAAAAGAGTGATGGGGGATTACATGGAAGAGGTTGCGGGGGAGGGAATAGGGAGAATGATGTAATTAAAATCTCAAAAAACATATGGGCAGTGGTGGCTCACGCCTTTAATCACAGCACTCAGGAGGCAGAGGCAGGCGGATCTCTGTGAGTTTGAGGCCAGCCTGGTCTACAAGAGCTAGTTCCAGGACAGGCTCCAAAGCTACAGAGAATCCCTGTCTCTAAAAACCAAATATATGTATATACATATACCCACACAAATGTATGTAGTACATATAAAACAAAGGCATGGGGAAAAAATTGCATTTTGTAGAGTGCTGACATACTCCTTTAACCGTAGCACTCACAGGGACAGGGACAGGGGCAGAAGGATCTCTGTGTGTTCCAGGCTGGCCTGGTCTAAAATAGCAAGTTCCAGGCCTATCAGAACTACACAGTAAGATTCTGTCTCTAAAAGATAATAAAATAGAAATAAATGAGTTTCACCACGATGTTTTCATACCCAGGACATGTGTATCCTTGTGCTTTTTTTCCTTGTTTATCTAGCACAGTCTAGCCTTGGCTATAAAATCCCCATTTTCCAGCTGGTACCTTCCTCTCCAACACAAGTCCCCTTCCTCTTTCATGTCGTATTATATATAAAATACACAAATATTATTATACACATACATAATTATTAAATCTAGATCTACATCTGAAAGAAAAAATGCACATTGTTTTCCTCTCACATGGTTCCCGTTCTATATTTGTGCATGTGCGTGTGTGCGTGTGTGTATGTGTGTGTATATATATGCGTGTTTAAATCTAGTTCCTCAAATGAGAACAAGCATGCAATATTTGTCTGGGTCTGGCTTATTTTGCTTAACATGGCAATCTCCAGTTACACCCATTTTCCTGCAAATGATGCCATTTGATTCTCTATGGCACGGGGTTTATACCTGTAATCCCAGCACTCAGGAGGCTGAGGTAGACGGGCTACAAAGCTAGCCCTGACTAAGCTCAGGTCAGCTGGACTAGGAGTGAGAAGACAAACAGCAGCTGTCTTGTGTCTATGGACGGACCGCCTCCTCCCCGACACTCCTGGTTTGTCTGTTGATGGATGGACATCCTGTCTGTCCCGTATCTTAGCTGCCGTGAGCAGCGCTGCTGGCCTGTGGTGTGCTGACTCGGCCGCTATCGTGTATTCCCAGGGCTGGTATCACTGAATCACGTGACAGCGATTCTACTTTTAGCAATGAGGAACCTCTGCACTCTTTCCACTGTGGCTGCCCCAGTTCACATTCTCAGCAACAGGGATGAGGGTTCCCCTTTCCTCAGACTGAGGTTTCCCCACTCCCCATTCTTTTTATAGTAGTGTTTTGTCGGGTGGAGGATTTTGGGGGGACAGAGGTATTTCTGAGACTGGGTCTCTAGTTTGTAGTCCGGGTTGACCTTGAACTTTCAGTGAGCCCTCTGCCTCAGCCTTCTGACTACAGGCGTGTAATTCCTTGCTCTAGAAACTGAACTTAACAGTACATAACAATGGGTTTCAGTAGGGCACTTGCGCACATGTGTAGAATGCTCTTTGTTTTGTTTGTTTGTTTTTTTATTTCGAGACAGGGTTTATCTGTAGCTTTTGGAGCCTGTGCTGGAACTAGCTCTTGTAGACCAGGCTGGCCTCAAACTCACAGAGATCCGCCTGCCTCTGCCTCCCAAGTGCTGGGATTAAAGGCGTGTCATCTGCCTTCTGTCTGCAGAATTTCTACATTCTCTCAAAGCTGTCAAAGTTGTCCTGGTTGCCCTGTATCTGAGAAAGGCTGCGTTGCTCATCTTAGCCTGTGGCTGATGCTTCCATCACCTTGAAGTCACGGAGAGAACCTAGGCTCTAAGATGCTCTTACCTCAGCAGTTTATTTTATTTGGTTTTTCAAGACAGGATTTCCCTGTATAATCCTGGCTGTCCTGGAACTCACTCTGTAGACCAGGCTGGCCTCGAACTCAGAGACCCACTTGTCTTTGCCTGCCGAGCGCTGGAATTAAAGGTGTGCACCATCACCCTCCGGCTCTACATCAGGTGTTTAAAGACCGGATTTGGAGGGCACTTGCTGCCACGTCTGAGCTCAGACCCTGGGACCCACATGGTAGAAGGTGAAAACTGACCCTGCAAGTTGTGCCCCGACCCCCACAGGAGTGCTGTGGCATGTTCGGACACACAAGGAACAAATGTTGTTAAAACGACACAACTCTGGGGAGTTGGCTCCGTCAGTAAAGCTCTGCTCTGTACCTGTGAGACCTGAGTTCGGATCCAGACAGGGTGGCAGGTGCCTGTAATCCCAGCGCTAGTGAGGCAAGAATGGGGGGATCCTGGGGTTTGCCAGCCAGCCTGTCTAGCTAGAGCAGTGAGCCCTGACTTCCAGGGAGATTCTGGAGTCTGTCATATTGATGATGATGATGATGATGATGATGATGATGATGATGAAGAAAATGATAAAGTAAGATGCTCAGCGTCAACCTGTGGCCCTCCACACACAGGGCATATCTGTGTACCCAAACACAAATGTGCTCACGCACACTAACATTGACACACACACACACACACACACAATAAATAAATTAATAAAGATGTCATTATCCTTGTTCCTAATGTAACAGTGAGACTCGCTTTCAAAGCTGAAGTCATTTGACCTGTTAGTCATCTGTGAAGACGGTCATTTTTCTCTAGAAGGGTTTTTTGTTGTTGTTGTTGTTGTTGTTTTAGACAGGTTCTCATGTAGCCCAGGCTGGCCTGTGGATTTGCTACATGCTGGAGTCACGGATGACCCTGAGATTCTGACCTTCCTGTGATGGCTGCCCAGATACTGGGATTACAGGTGCAGCACTGTGCATGTTCTGGTGGTGGGTGGTGATGATCAACTGGACAGTACCGTGCACATACATGAACACATTGAGGATAATAAATAAAGTTTAAATTACCTTACAGCAAAGTAATAGGTTTCTGTATGGATTTTTATACGTATTTCATTGTAGCTGTTCCTCCCCTCTCTCTTCATATATAATATGTATAATCATATCTTTCATATTATATATATGCACCCACTTAATAAACTGACTGTTGTGCTATAAGAATCCTTTATTTTATTTTAATTTTTTTGAAGATAGGATTTCACTATGCATACTAGCCCAATCTCAAACCCATAAAGATGGGCCTACCTCTGCTTTCCCAGTGCTGGAATTAAAGGTATATTTAATTGACTAATTTGATTTTTTTTTTGAGGCAGGGCTTCATGTAGCCCAGTCTGGCCTCCAACTTACTATGTAACTGAAGATGACTTTGAAGTCTTGATCCTCCTGCCTTTACCTCCCAAGTTCTGGGACTACCAGTGTACATCACGATGCCTGGCTTGTTTTGCAACTGTTCTTTGTGTATTCTAGATGCAAACACTTTAGTAGATATGCATTTTATAATATATATGTCCTCCCATTCTGTCGCCTCAATATTTGATTCCACTCTTCGGCTTCCCCACCATACTTTGCCTGGATCATTCCCCACTGCCTGCTCCGCTGTTCCTCCACCCTAGGTCCCTCCTACATCCTCCTCCTTCCCCAGCCCCGAGAGTGTTCTCTCCTTCACGGTGGCTCCATTGCAGCCCACCCTAAACACAGCAGTCTGGGAGCTGGAGAGATGGCTCAGCAGTCATGAGAATGGACTACTCTTGTAGAGGATGCATGTCAGGCAGCCACACTCCCTGTAACTACAGTACCTGGGGATCCAGTGTCTTTGACCGCCAGGGGCATTTGCACTCATGCGTACATACCTATATACAGAAACACATATATACGTGCATAATTAAAAATGATAAAAATGAATCTTTTTTGTTTTTTGTTTTTCGAGACAGGGTTTCTCTGCAGCTTTAGAGCCTGTCCTGGAGCTAGCTCTTGTAGACCAGGCTGGTCTCTAACTCACAGAGATCCACCTGCCTCTGCCTCCTGAGTGCTGGGATTAAAGGCGTGCGATAAAAACGAATCTTAAAAGAAACTAAAGAGAAGGCACACTGGGTCACTTCCCTCCCGTACACAGCATCCCTCCAAATCCTTCCGTTCTTCTTTGTTCTTGTTTTTGCTTAGTTTTGTTTTTCAAGATAGGGCTTCTCTGTGCAGCCCTGGCTGTCCTGGAACTCGCTCTGTAGACCACGTTGGCCTCTAACTCAGAGATCCACCTGTCTCTGCCTCTCCAGTGCTGCTATTAAAAGTGTGAACCACCACTGCCTGGCTTGTTTTTGTTATTATTTTTAATTAATTTGTATTTTAAAAAATCTTATTTTTAATTATGTGTGTATATGAGTGCAGTTCCAGAGGAGGCCAGAAGAGGGCATGTGTGGAAAATGCCTTTACGTGCAGTGCCACCCCTCTGACCTATTGTTCATTCTGAGACAGGAGCTAATGTGGCCCAGGCTGGCCTTGGACTCACTATGTAGCCAAAGATGAACTTGAATTTCTGATCCTCCTGCCTCTACTTCCCAATTCCTGGGATTACAAGCATCCACCCCATGCCCAGTTGATACAGCACCAGCAAACTCCCTGGGGCTCCAGACATGCTAGGCGAGCTAGCAATCTACAATCCCCAGCCTTCTTTGCTTTTTGAAACGGAGTCTTGCATAGCTCAGGCTGGCCTTAAACTTGCTATGTAGCCAAGGACGATCTTCAATTCCTGATCCTCCTGCCTCTACTGAGTGCTGGGACTGCAGGTGAGTGTCACCACATCCAGCGAAGCCCTTCTTGGCACAAAGCCTAACTCCTAGGCATAGGTTCCCCAAGGCCCTGTCTGGTGGAGGCTGCTACCTCACTGACTCACCCCCACCCCTCCATGCTGCAGCTGTCTCCCCAGGGCCTTGAACCGCCCACCCCTTCACCTTGGGGTGCTCTACTGCTGATCCTTCTCTCAGAGCTGAAGTCAGCCTCCTCAGAGAGCCATTCTTTAGACCCCAAATTTAAGGTGACTGTCTTTGTACTGTGACATCATACCATCTTATGTTTCTCCAAAACAGTTGTCACGATGTGGTACTTTCCTTGTTTCATAACTGCCTGCCTGGACTGAAAAATGAGTTTCAAGATCAGGGATTTCTGCAGAGCTGGAGAGATGGCTCAGTGGTTAAGAGGTCTGACTATTCGTCCTAAGGACCTGGGTTCAATCCCTCACTCCCACATCGTGGTTCACCATAGTCTCTTACAGAGGTTATCAACAATCTGTAACAGTGGTTCTCAACCTTCCTAATGCTGCAACCCTTTATACAGATCCCCATGTTGTGGTGACTTCCAACCATAACATTATTTTCCTTGCTACTTCATAGCTGTATTTGTGTTATTGTTATGAGTCATAACGTAAACATGTGATATGTGACCCCTGTGTAAGAACTGTTTGACCCCAAAGGCATCAAGACCTACATGTTGAGAAGCACTGGCCTGACTCCAGTACCAGGGGATCCAGCACCCTCTTCTGACCTCCACAGGCACCAAGTACACACACGGTGCAGAGACATACATGAAGATAAAACACCCGTGCACAAAAAATTAAATTAATTTTTTTGTTGTTTTGTTTATTGAGACCAGGTTTCTCTGGCTGTCCTGGAACTTGTTCTGCAGATCAGGCTGGTCTTGAACTCAGAGATCAGCCTGCCTCTGCCTTCTGAGTGCCAGCATTTAAGGAATGTGCCACCACTACCCAGCTTAAATAAAAAAGTTTAAAAGAAGGTCTCATTGCCATTTCTCTGGTATTTGACGGCATCTGATACACAGCCCAGGCTCAATAAGTTGTGGATTTTTTCCCCAAAATTTGTTTTGTTTTTATTTGTGTGTCTGTATACCCTGTGTGTGGGGGTGCCTGCAAGGGCCAGAAGGGGGTGCTAGATCTCCTGGAGCTAGAGTTTCAGGTGGATGTGAGCCACTGGACACAGGTACTGGGAACTGAACTCAGACTCTCTGGAACAGCAGCAAGCATTTTTAGCATGGCGCCATCTCTCCAACCCCCACATTTCTCTTTATTAACAAGGTCTGTGACCCAGGCTGGCCTGGAACTTGATGCAGCTGAGGCTTACCTTGAACTTCTCGTCTTCCTGTCATCCCCTCCCAAGGACTGGGACTGCTACAATGCCTGGCTTCATAAAGTCTTGCTGAGTATCTGTGCCCATCACACACTTAGCACCCAGCACCTGGCAGAGTAATACTTGTTCTCTGAGTTTATCTCATCATCCACCCATCCCATGCATCTGGATTTACCACATTGTCCATGCATCTGGATTTACCACTTTGTCCACCCATCCTCATGCATCTGGATTTACCACATCGTCCACCCATCCCATACATCTGGATTTACCACATTGTCCATCTGTCCCCAAGCATGATCAGTAACCTCTCCTGGGCTAGAAAAGATGAGCATGCAGGAAAATAACAAAAGAAAAAAACTGCACACAAGATCAAAAGGGGGAGGGGCTGAGATCATGACTCAGTGGGCAAGAGCACTCATCTGCGAGCTTGAGGACCTTTGTCCAAATCTCTAGCACCAGACATGGCTACAAGTATCTGTCACCCAGCAGTGGAGGGCAGAAACAGGAATATCCCAAGAGCTCACTGGCCGGCCAGCCTCGCTGAACTAGCACCTTCTAGATCAATGAGACTTGACTCGGGCTTTATCGGCAGAGAGTAATAGAGGAAAACACCAATGGCCTCTTCAGGCCTCCACATGTGTGCTCTATGCTCTTGCACCTGTGTACTCATGTGTATGCACCATACACACACACACACACACACACACACACACACACACCCCAAATTAGTAAAGAGATCAGTTCACCCAGACTAGGAGTTTTGTGACCCGATGGCAATGACCCTGTCCTGGTGCCACCCCAGGGATGGTCAGGAGTATCTTGGCTGCTGGGGTTGTCAGGCCCACATAGAATACACAAAATCTGATGGTGAAGCTAGCAGCACAGCCCAAAGGCTTCTTGAGCCTGGTTTTAACATTGTATTTTTATGTATATGTGCACGTATGTATGTGTGCAGATATGTGCTCTTGTAAAAGTGTCCATACATGTTTGTGCTTGTGTTTCTTGTGTCTTTCTCCACCTCCTGCCATCTTATACACTAATTTAGAGACAGTGCATCTCCCTGGACCTAGCGATCACAGACTGGCTAGACTGACCGGCCACTGAGGCCCCGGAATCCACCCGTCTTAGCTTCCCAGCTGGGTGTGCTCTGCCACACCCAGCTCTTTAAATGGGTGCTGGGAACCAGAACTCAGTCTTTACACGTGTGCAGCTGGCACTTTACCCAATGAGCCATCTTCCCAACCCCATTTTGTTTTTGAGTGAGAAGGTCTCATGTAGCCCAAGCTGGCCCAAATGATAATCCTCCTATTTCTATCACCGAGTGCTAGGATGACAGACTTGCACCACCACCCACTTTGTCAGGCCTATTTGTCAAAAGAAATTGGACCCTTCCAAGGCCACACGGCTTTCTGGGCTACAGCTCTGTCTGGTATCTGCAAGTTGATTTCCCTTCCAGTAAGTCCCAGTGTGGTGGCTCAGCGTCCACATACTGGTGATACAGCTCCTTGCTCCCATGGCTCCTATCTACAGGCAGAACACAGCCCCACATGTACCTGGGCAGTTTCAGGCATCCAGGTCCTAGCTCTCTGTCTTCCCGGCTCATCTGCAGGCTTATTCTTTCTCCCAGGAGACTGGGAGCTCTGAGATGGGGCTATGTAGAGCATCCACTGCCCTGTGAATGAATCAGAAGCTGTTTGCCTGAGCAAGGGGCCTCTCTAGTCCTAAAGACAATAGTCCCCTCCACATTGTCAAGGCTAGTGACAGGTTTCCTTGGGAAGCCCTGGCCTGTGCTTCTGCAAGGCAGGGGTGACCTCAGTACTTGCTAGCAAACAAAGTCGCAGATGCACTGGCTTTCGTTTGCTTGCTTTCACATAGTTCAGTCCAGCCTCAAATTTAGTATTTTAGCCCAAGATGACTGTAAAATGCTCCCTGAAACCACCATCTCTTCCTTTCCCTCCTCTTCTGGGCGATGTCAGCCTCATGGAGCCCGATTCTGGCCTCAAACTCACTATGCACTCATGGATGACTTTGAGCTTCTAATCCTCCTGCCTCCACCTTCCGAGTACTGGGATTCCAGTGAGCCCCACCACTTCTGGTTTATGCATTGTCAGGAATGGAACCCAGGACCTCATGTATGCTAGGCTACACTGAGATACATCCCCAGTCCAGTACTGGCTTCCAGTCTGGGTGGAGAGTCCTGATGCCGGGGTTACGGAGGGCAGAGCTCCCCCAGGGAACAATACCCACTTTCTATGACAGAAAGTTCTGGGAAATACACATTGCTCGTGGCTATGCTGCACACATGCCTGATTCACAAGTGAATCACAGTAGCACACACCAGGTCCTCTCCTTCCTCTGGGCCTTATCTAGAGCTCCAAAGTGGTAGCTGTGTCCCGCAGCACTGGCCTGGAACTCAGGGGACATGTGTCTGAAGAGGTAGGCAGGCAGCTGCTCATAGATGCTTCAGGATTGTAGGTTGGTTTGATCCTGTCTCCATTCACAGTTTTAGCTATTTGCTACAGGAATGCCTTTTTTGTTGTTATTGCTTGTCAGTGTGTTTTTGTTTGTTTGTTTCGAGACAGGTTCTAGCTATGTAGTGTAGGCTGACTTCAAATTCTTGATCCTCCTGCCTCTGCCTCCTGAGAGCTATGATTACAAGTGTGCACCAGTACATAGGCTTAACCCTCAATTGGGTTACCTCTCTCCCTCTCTCCATTTCTCTCCTGTTCCATTCTGTGAGAGAAGATCTCACGTAGCCCAGGTTTGTCTCAAACTCACTATGTAGCTAAGAATGACTTTGAACTCTTGCAACCTCCCAAGTGTTGGGGTACAGGTATGCACCATCACATGCATCCAGACAGGGTTTCCCTGTGTAGCCCTGGCTGTCCTGGAAGTCGCTCTGTAGACCAGGCTGGCCTCGAGCTCACAGAGATCCGCCTGCCTCTGCCTCTCGAGTGCTGGGATTAAAGGCATGCGTCACCACCACGGCCTGGCTAGTCTTCTTCTCTTTAGAGTGTCCGAGGGAACTGCCCTCCATAGGCCCAACCCTTCAACTCAGTCTGAGTTCTCTGTGAGTCCAGGGGGCTTGCTCAGAGAAACCCATGGGTGTGCTTGCATCCACTTACAGGCGCTGGCACTCAGACTTCAGTGAAGATCTTTTTTGGGCCATGTGGACAAGGAGAGGATGGATACCTACATGAGAGCAGCTGTCCCTTAGTTTAGAAAACCCCATCTCCACCTTTGCCCGAGTCCTGGCCTTTCTGGCATCTGTTCAAAGGCCACTAACCAGGAAGTGGGTGCTATTTACCAGATGGCATCTGCCTATCTGCTTTAGCCAAAGTCCTCCTCTCAGTCCTGCCCTTCTTGCCAGCAACAGCCGCATAGCTTTTTAAACTCTTTCCTGGACCCCTAGACCTCCGTTCCAAAAACGGAGACGTCGTTCTCTAAACTTGCCGATAGGGGGTGCTGCTGCCACAGGAGCTGAGCTTCAGGGGTCTGAGGCTGGGAGTATAGGTGGACCTGAGGGCATTTTGGTTTTGCTGGGCAACCATGCATAAGTCCCGCCCAGCAGCGAAGGCCACCTCCTCCATTCTTCCCCTCACCCTCCACCCCCACCCCCGCCATGCCCACAGAGCCAGGGTGCAAAGAGCAAGACTGAGCAATCTTGGGACATTGCTTTAGCCCCTAGCAGTGATCACCAGTGCCAGGGCATTCATACGGCAAGCGGAGACCTTTTGACCTCTTGCCCTAACTCAAGTCCCTTCCTTGATCCCTGTCTGGGCCTTAGTAGCTGTGACCGTGCACACACGCAAAGCAAAATGCCTGGACTATTTCCTTGCCTGGCTCCCAGAGGAGACCTGGGGAAGTCCCAGGAGCTTTGCCCTCATCTCTCCTGTACCCCAGCTATACCCCAATCCCCAGCCTCTGGTTTGGGAAGCATCAAGACACCCCAAGTATTTGCAAACCTAGACTTAGGTTCGGAGGATTAAAGCATTTCTGCCTAGTCTGCTGACCCGAGTTTGAACCTACCATACGGTGGAAGCTGTCCTCTGACCACCACACATGCACAGTGACAGGTGCCTTCCTCTCGCCCCTAAATACCTAGATGTCATTTTTTAATAATAATAATAAAAGAGGCAAAATAAAACAGCAATAGAAAACTAGAGTCAAACACAGCCCTAACCCAGCAGAGATGGTCGCTTGAACTGTTTGCTGTTACCCTCCCTCACCTCTAGGGTGCAGCAGAGACTTGGACTGGAGTAGGGCACCTACAGCAAACCTTTAAGGAGGCACTAACTCAGGCACACACAGCCGCAGAGTTGGTCCCTGAGAACCTGGGCTTCTTTAAATGCCTATCCCTAGTAGGCTAGTGGGCGATCCTGCACAGCAGCCGGGGAGAGTTTTCAAAGGCCCTGATCAGGGACCCACTGGCAGCCATGGCAAGCCAGGTGGGAAAGGGTCTGTCCTGCCTTTTGAGTTCCAGGCCTTTCTAAACTGCCCCCTGATGAGGGCCTCTCTCATCCCTTGATCTGAGAACTTTGACTCCTGCATGGGCAGGCCTGGTTGCACCAGTACCTCCTCTGAGAAGCCATCTCCCAGCTGAGCCACCTTGTTCCTCTCTCCACGACTACAGCATCTCTGTCCCTTTGCTTCATACTCCAGGTGTGACACATAGACACAGTCACATAGAAAGAGGCACTTAATGCCTCCTGTAGGAGGTGGCCAAGCTCCTCGGAGACTGTCTATGCAGGCTAGCGGTGGGGATCCACGGACTGCCTTACTGAACAACACACCCCATGAGCATCAGACACCCAAAGTCCTCAGCATCCTTGATTTCCTACTCTATGAGAAGCTGCGTAAGCCACTGACTGGCACCCCATCCCACGCGGCTGTGGGAAGTGCTCTATTATATTCCTTAGGAATATTAAGGCATGGGTTTTGTTTCCTAAGAATGATAGACAAGTCACCACAGGCTCCCTGGCGCAGAACTTCTTCTCCCAGCATGCCACTGTTCATTCTGGCTCCACTGACAGAGCCCAGTCTTCCAGGACACTCCCTGTACAGCACTGCATTCTGGCTGTCTGACATGGTGACACACTCACTGTGGTCTGTCACTCATCCAGCCGGAGATGAGCACTACTTCTTCCTGACCATCAGGTGGGGGTGGAGTCCTCTGCCTACCTCCTGCCTGCTGCCAGACAGGTCTCCTTTTGTGTTAGAAGCTTATTAGAGGAATTATAAACATGGACACACAAACAGGCAAACAAGCCTCTGGGACTCTAAGGAGAGACCAGGCCCCAATACGATAGATATGTACACAGATAACAGGGAAGAACTCAGAGAGCAGCGTGGGAGTCCCTTCCTGTAGGTGGGGGAGGTTTCCAATCTGGAGCCTGAGGCCAACCTGCCCAATTCCTGGGAAGGAAGTGCCTTCACCAGTAGGTCCTCAATGACCCTAGGAGTCTGGCAACCTGAAATCTGTGAACTTCCTAGGGGAAGTGAGAATGGCACCTGCCATTCTCCCGGAACCCCAGCATCTGGGGTGAGCAATTCCTGACTCAGATCTGCTCCCAGTAGGGGGCTCGCTATTTACTTGAGGTGTGAAGGGGGAGGGGGGGCTGCAGCAAGTGGGTGTGGCCTGGATCCTAACACTGTGGTGGAGAGAGACTGGAATCTCTCACGTTGGTTTTAAGTGTTCTCTCATTTCGCAGGAACCTAGAAGTCTAAGCCCTTCTTTTCCGTGTGGGCAGTTCTTTCAACGGGACTCTCAGGGTCTCAGGAGGACTTCAAGGGGCCACACATATGGAGAGGGTGATGGAAAAGGGAGCAAGGCCCCACTGGAAGAATGGAGCTGAGCATGAACAACCCCAAATGCCACTCAGGCTAGCCACACTCTTCATTCCCTTCTACTGAGGCAGTGCAAGTTTCTGTAGACATTGTTTCTATTGTTAGGATTATTTTCAGGGAAAATGTACACACTGCTAAGACCAGCTGAGTCTGCCTGCTCTCCCAGTGATCCGTGTATCCATCCATGCATCCATCCATGCATCCATCCATGCATCCTTGCATTCATCGCCCATCAGTCTGCTCATTCACTGTCCCATTGATCCGCCTATCTTCCCTGCCACTCATCCATCTACCCTCCCGTCCATCCATCTTTGTATCCATTCATCTAACCTCTCAGTCATCCACCTGCCCACCCTCCTATTCATCCACCCATTTATTTATACATTGCCTACCCTATCCCCCCATCCACTCTCTCTCCAGTGCATCCTGCACTACTTCCCATAGGGCACGCTGAGCCCCAGGCTGGCTCTTGAGGATACAGCGGCAAGCAAGCTACGCACCTTCTTCTTGTCCCACTTTTCTTCCACAAATGTGACCTCTAGTGAAATTCAACACAGACACTTTTAGGCTGTCTCCCAGGTCTGCTTTATGAGCTAGGACCAGTTGGTTCTCTAACTCAAAAAAAAAAAAAAAGTGCTCCGTGGTAAGAACGCTTGCTCTTATAGAGGATCCAGGTTATATTCCCTGCACACCCATCTGAAGCTCACAATTGCCTGTAACTCTAGCACTGGAGAACCTGGCACCCCTTTCTGATCTCCTTGAGCACTGCACACACACACATAGGCAAGCACACACCCTGCACACACACACATAGGCAAGCACACACCCTGCACACACACACACACACACAGGCAAGCACACACCCTGCACACACACACATAGGCAAGCACACACCTACAAAAACAGTCTTAAAAACTAAATCTTTAAAAACGAAAACCACCAAAAGCTCCCTAGCCACAGAAGGAAAGGACAGCAACACGCTCTCTCTGGGGCCTCACTCAATTGTTGCCATGGCTGTCCAGCCACCCTCATCCCCAGGGCAGCCCCTGGAATCGGGATTCCCAGGCTGAGTCACCGGGGACTGTAGGCATAGCACAGGTTCTGCTCCTGCAGCATTTAGAGTTTCTCTAGCCCTCTTCTAGGCCATGACAATTCTGAACCTGGCTGGAAGAAGCAACACTACCCTGCCAAGGGCCACTGTTTGGCCTGTCTGCCTGCCTGCCCCTTGGCAAGCTGGCTGTTTCCAGATGGCCACCACAACTGCCTTCCCATGGTCCCCGTGTCTTCTGGACCAGGCAGCTCTACTGAGTGTGATTCCTGTCTTTCTAAAACCACAGCCTCAGCTATGGTCACAAAGAGGGAGATCCAAGAATTTAAGGAAACACAGGCTTTTGGGTGGTCCTGCCTACCTTGACCTAAGATTCTACTTTGGATTGAAGATGCAAGGGAGGGAAGTAGTTTCTGCCCCCCCCCAACATCCCATCCCACCCTGCCCCATTCCCTAGTCTCTGCCACCCCCAATACCCCATCCTGCTCTGCCCCATTCCCTAGACTCTGCCCCCAACACCCTATCCCACCCTGCCCCATTCCCTAGACTCTGCCCCCCAACACCCCATCCCACCCTGCCCCATTCCCTAGACTCTGCCCCCCAACACTCCATCCCACCCTGCCCCATTCCCTCCTAGACTCTGCCACCCCAACACCCCATCCTGCCCTGCCCCATTCCCTCCTAGACTCTGCCACCCCCCAAACACCCCATCCTGCCGGCCCCATTCCCTGCAATGCTTCCTGGCTCAGATTCAGGCCCAACCCACAGTTATCCCCTGCTGGAGCTCCAGCTTCCAAGGACAGAAGGAAGTGGCCAACCTCACAGCCAGCATTCCTCTGGGATGAGGACACTCTTCTTGCTGCCCAAGGACCCATGGGAGGGCAGGGCTCAATCACTCATTAAGGGGCTGAGTCTACTCCTAGAGAAGAATTCTTTCCTCTACAGAACCTGACTGGGCTAGGAGCCAGGGGACTGGATCCGGAAGTCCCCTTCCACTCCATGCCTCCAAATCCAATCAGCTTCACTGATTGACTGTCCCTGTGCCCCTGACTGTCACTGTTCCTAACCTTCAGCTTGGCAGGCTAGACTGGGCAGGGGAGTCAGGTCTTCTGGAGTAGGTAGGGAGAAATCTTCCCACTAGAAAAGGAAAAGAATGATCTAAGAGTATAAATGAACCAGCAGTTAGCAGTGCCAATAATCCCAGCATTAGAAGGTATGGGAGATGAGGAGGATCATGAGTTCCAGGCCAGCCTCAGCTATACAGGAATTCGAAGTCAGCCTGGGCTCAGGAAACCCTATTTCCACGCATAGGCAATCACACCAGCGGTCATGTGGCTCAGTTAGAAGTGTCTGCCTGGCATGCATCAAACCCTGGGTTAGATCCCCAAGCTGAAAAGACCAGCCCACATTTCAGAGGTGGAGGCAGGAGGTTCAGAAGTTCAAGGACATCCTGAGCTACGGAGTGATTTCAACAACAGCTTGCAGTTATGTGAGATGTGTCCCCCTGCAAAGGCAACCAATAAAACCGTCATTCTTCAGGTACCCCCTGACCTTACAGTCCATCCTCAGCCAGTGGACCACTACCATCGTACCCTGTGCGGCCACCCCTCTGCTGTCCTCCCTTGAGGTCCCCACCTTCTTTGGGAACAAACAGCAGCCAGCATAGAACTGGGCAGGTGCACTGAGGTGGGGCTTTTCCGGGGCTGGTTTTCCCCAGTTCCCACTGGAAGTTCCACTGAGCTGCTGGCCAGGAACTCTGGACACGTGCCCGTCCCAGATGCCCGGCTAGGAGCGGAGCTCAGCGCTCCTCCAGCGGTTCCGGGAAACTCCTCGATTTCCTTGTTGCCTCCACGTTGGCAAGAAAGCGAAACCCAAGTCCCGCCCCCTCCCGCCCGGTTCGACCGAACCCAGAGAGTGGGTGTTGGGAACTGGGATTCAGAACTCTAGCCAGTTCGCTGCGTGCATGCACGTGTGTACACACACACACACACACACACACACACACATGCCTACTGCCAAGATACCATAAGTTCGTATCTCAGGCTACAATGATGGAGTGCGCTTGTGAGACATCCTCCAGCACTTCTGTGCTCTTACTGCGTGCCTGCCAACCCCGGGAAAGGGTAGGGACAGAGAAGGGGGATAGGCAGAGGGGATTAAGAGCAGGAGCCCTGCTAGAGGCTTGCCAGCTTCAGCTCTCCAAGGAGCGATGATAAATTAGCACAGAGAGGTTTAGCAACTAGTCCCAGGTCACACAGTTTATAGCTGCTGAGCTAGGTGCAAACTCCCAGCAGCAGGGGAATGCTGGGTGCGGGTGGGGGAGGGGAGGAAGAAGTGCTCTGGCCACCGGCAGGTGAGCTGTCTGGCACGGGTGGGGCAGACAGCTAGTGTACAGGCGTGGGAGAATATAGGCATAGGGTTAGAATATAGGCAACCACCTGGGCGGCCCAGCTGCTTCTCCCGCCTGCCCCCTCCTCCCTTTCCAGGAAGCCAGCCAGAACGGAGCCTACAACTCACCCCCAAGTCGGGGCGGATCAAGAATGTGGAAGTTGGCCCAAAAGGCCTGGTTGCCCACTCTCCCCCAATCACGCACACCCAGCATCAGAATGCATCATGTGGAGAAGAGGTGGGGTCCACCCTAGGGCCACGCCAGGCGGGGAAGCCTGATGTGGGGTGGGGGTGGCGCCTCGGCTACTCGGCAGGACTCGTCCACAGGGGAGGGGTGCTGCTCCCATCCTGCCCTACCCAGGGTCACGGCCTCTGGGCCTGGCCTCACAGTCTCCTCGACTCGGCTCTCCGGGCCCCACAGGGCGGATGGGAACCGAGGCCTCTTTCCTCCCAATGCTGTGTTTATAAGAAATGAAACTCCGCAGCGGGCCCCAGTGGCAGCCCACACGGTCACACGCACACTCCAGCGGGCGGGGGGGAGGGGCGATGAGTTCCGGAGCGGCACCGACACCACCAGGGCGCCGCGATTCCAGCAAGCTGGGACTCAGCGTAGGACCCTGTGCTTTCCCAGTCAGCTGCTGCCTCCCACTCTCCGAGTTCTGGACTAAAAAAATAAAATAAAATAAAATAACGGTACAACGTTTATTCTGCTGTGTCATACAGCGCGAGTGCCAAAGCTGTGAGCGGGAGGGGCTGGTCTCGTGCCCGGGCAATTCCCCAGAGCCAAACTTCGGGCTAACCCTAAAACAGAAGTGTGATTCCCATTTATTGAATAAGTTAAGATTTTTCTTTCTGTCCAAGCGTCTCACAGTCACAGTGGTGGGACCTGAAATTGGCAAGCTTTGGGGGTGGTTTTGGATGCTTTGATATTTGGCTTAATTTTCAGACAGGGTCTGTGTAGCCCAGAGTGACCTCGAACTGCTGATCCTCCGGCCCTACTTTGGGCGCAGCACCTCAAGTATACGCTATGCTTCTGATCGAACCTAGAGCTTCACCGGTGCTAGGCGAGCGTAGGTCCTGCATGAAGAGGTTTGCGGTGAAAATGCTAGGAGGCCCTTTGGGCCTGCAAGTCTGGAAGCCCTGCCGTATGCTTGTGCCTGGCTTGTATGCTCTTGGGACCAGTCAAAAACCTAATTCAAACCTCACCAGACCTGGACCTGGTTTCCCTACCTCGGATTTCTGTTCCCCATCCCGCACCTGTCAATCAGCACAAGCGCGGAGTCAACTGTGTAATGAGAATAAGCATCAGGTGACGTCATTTAGCCAGGAATTTTAGTTCCTTCAGGACTGCAGCATGACCTTGGAGTAGTGCTTGTCTGTGTGTGTACACGCGTGCGTGTGTGCGTTGTGTGTGTGTGTGTGTGTGTGTCTGGGTTGAGGTGGCAGCCTCCTGTGGCTCGGGACTAGCAAGACCCCCACTTAGAAGGCGATTGTGAAATCATAACCAAAGAAGCAGAGAACAGGAGGGAGGTGGCAGGGGACAGGATTTGGTTCACCAGGGGAGAGGCTCCTACAATGTGTTTGTGGATGATTTTCTTCCCTCCCCGCCTTCGTCTCACCGTAGCCCAGGTTGGCCTGTCCCTCCCTCCCCCTGGGGCTGGGATTACAGGGATAAATCACCACGCCAGGTTTCTGTGGCGCTGGGGCTGGAACCAGAGCTTTGCTTGTGCTACATGGGCGTTCTGTCAACCAAGCTATATCCTCGCGGCACCCCCAGCGTTACGATCAAAGTCACGTCACGGTCAAGGAGACTCGGGCCAGCCCCTCTGGAAGTCCAGAGAACCTCAGGGCCCAGCAGGGAAGCTGCACGGTATACTCATCCTAATTGAGCCAGCGGACTTTGGGGAGTGAGCCCTACGCATGCCGCTGACCAGGACAGGCAGCCATTCTCCTCAGGCTCTCAGCGAACTCCAGATGCGGGGTGGGAGGCACCTGCTAGAGTCTTATAGAAAAATACAGCCTGCGCTCCCTGCTCCCTGCTCAAGAGGCACCAGGGATGAGAGATAAGACCCAGGGGCAAAGGTGAGAGGGGAGGAGTTCTGATTGGCTGCATAGAAACTGGGCGTTTGTTCTGAGTTTTCCAGGGGCAGAAATGGAAGCCAAGTGTGGTGGAACACTTCTGCGACTCCAGCACTTGGGAGGTAGAGGCGGGAGGAGCAGGAACTTAGTGCCAGCCTCAGGGGGCAGGGAGATGACTTAGCAGGTAAGGGAACCTGCTACATAAGCCCCCGATGACCTATCTTTGTTCTCTGGAGCTTACATAAAACCACAAGGTGGAAGTTGAGGACAGATGCCCTGGGTTGTGGGTTGTTCTCTCACATGTGCTCTGTGGCATGTACACCATCATACATGAACATGCACACGCATGTTATAATAAACATATATTTTGTTTTGGTTTTTCAAGGCAGGGTTTCACTGTGTAGCCCTGGCTGTCCTGGAACTCACTCTGTAGACCAGGCTGGACTTGAACTCACTCCCGAGTGCTGGGATTAAAGGTGTGTGCCATCATCACCCGGTTTAAACATATATTTTGAAAAGGATGACCTAGATTACATGAGACCTTGTTTCCAAAAAAAAAAAGTGTCGGGGTGGGGGAGGGCGGAGAGGACTGGTAGAAATGGAAGTTAGGGGCAAGGAAGTATTGCTAAATATTGGGGACTATGGGGGGCTCTGGTGTGGGGAGGGTCAACAGAACAAAGAAAGAAGTGAGGAGAAAAGTGTTCAGGGCAGAGAACACAGTGGAAGACTGATGGTTTCCTTCCATTTAAGGAGTGTTTAATGGTGTTTAATAGTTTGGGAAGGGCTGATAGTCTACCTGACTTCAGAGGGGAAAACTGTAGGAAATTTGATTAAGAGTTTCACTGGCTTTGATTCGCGAATTAGAAGGAGCGCTCCCACTGGGCAGCAGCGGGGATGGTGTCTGTGAAGTCAGAACAAGGAAATAAAACAGAAAAAAACCTGATTGGTTAATGTTAGGGTGGTTCAGAGTGCACTGTCACGTCTTAGGGCTGACAACTCTGCCTTTTAGGAACACCTGGTTTGGTTCAGGATCTGTGTGCTCCTTTAACATTTCAGTGAATAATGTTGTGCTTAGCACGAGGGACTCCATTTTATTTGATCTGTTGGAGCCTGGTGCTGGAACTCAGTCCAGAACAGCGGTTAACAATCTTCTCAACAAGTAGAAGTGATGGGCAGAGATTTTCTGTGGTTTAGAGCCAACAGGGCCCAGAGAAGAGTAAGTCATTTCTTTCTAAAAAAGATTTCTCCTTGTGTTGTGCATGTGAGTGCAGTGCCCACAGAGGCCAGAAGAGGGCGTCAGAGCTCCAGAAGCCGGAGTCACAGGAGGTCGTGAGAGGCCCAAGTGGGTGCTGGGATCCAAACTCGGGTCCTTTGCAAGAGCAGGACGTTCTCTTCTCACTAAGCCATCCTCCAGCCCTGGTGGAGCAGAAGAAGCACAAGATTCCAAGCTTTCAGACTCAGCTCTGTTGTTTTCTACCCTCTTCTAAGAACAGAAGGGGCAGGAAGTAGGGTGGGAAGAGGGAGAGTTTGAGCCTAGCTGAGGATGTGGCTCAGTAGACAGAGTGCTTGCCCAGCATGCACAAAGCCTAGGTTCAAATATTCCAGATGAAGTGGTGCATAGAACTGCAATCCCAGCATTTGATAAGTCAAAGCAGGAAGATCCGAAATTCAGGGTCAGCCTGGGATACGTGAGCTGTTTCAAAAATAAGAAGAAAGGGAAAAGGCAGTAACAATAAAAACGTTGGAAACTTGGTGGGGACGTGGTGGTGAATGCCTTTAATCTCAGCACTTGGGAGGCAGAGGCAGGTGAATCTCTGAGTTTTAGACCAGCCTGGTCTATGAGTTCCAGGACAGCCACAGCTACACAGAGAAACCCTGCCTCAGAAAAACAAAACAAAAAAACAAAGAAAAAAAACCAAAATGGAACTCAACGAGGGTCAGCAAAAAAACGAAAAGCACAGCACCCCCAGTAAAAAGCAGAGTCTTAGAATTTAAAATCAAGCACCAGGCAAACATGGTGGAACAGGCTTGTAACCCCGGCACTTAGGATACAAAGGTAGGAAGATGAGGCATTCAAGGCTTACCCGGGCTACAAGAAACCCTATTTCAAAAAACCAAACCAAAAATAAACTAAAAATAAATAAGAATCCCCAAAGTCAAAATGGAAAAAAAAAACCTCACAGAACATTTAAAAGATGTGAATGTCAGTTTTGCTGGTGAATCCAAGCGGGGGTGGGGTGGGGTGGTGAGTGTCTCCTAGGCGGAAAATTGTTAGCGTGTGTGTAGATTTTGTTCACAGGTGTTGTCTCCATTGGGGGGAAAATGGAAATAACCTAAATTCCTACAACAGAGTATTCATTAGGTAAATTTTTATTTATCCTTCGGACAGAAAACAGGTACCCATCACTAACAACACTGCAGATAACACATTCCAGGACACGAGCTGACTCTCACTATGCATACCCACACAGGGATTTTAAATTTTTTGTAGTCGCTTGTTGCTTTCAATAGGGTCTCTGTGGGCTGCAAGAGTTCCGAAGTTCCTCTTCCTAATCTCATTTTGAATTTTTCAATGGCTGTGTCAGGGTTGTCTCGATACGAGATGGGAATCTGCTGCTCAGAAAGCAGGTGTCACAGCTCTGAGTCACTTATTCAGAAGGTCTCCGTTCCTGCAGCCATCCGTACTCTTATTTGCCACTTCAAATACCCCAAATCTCACCCCCTAATCATTCTAGAGTCTCAGTACCTTCCTGCAAGGTCCTCCTGCCATCTTGATTCTCCTAGCTCCTTGATTTCTCCTTCTCCACGAGTCAGAGAAATGATTGACAGATTCAGTCCTTCATCGATGTGTGTATTACAGCTTGCGACAC
The DNA here is from genome assembly GCF_903992535.2 of Arvicola amphibius. Lineage (NCBI taxonomy): Eukaryota > Metazoa > Chordata > Mammalia > Rodentia > Cricetidae > Arvicola > Arvicola amphibius. The sequence goes on along the minus strand of NC_052050.1, from coordinate 67,201,131 downwards.
TCCAACTGGGTGTCTAGAGCAAGGAAAGTGACACAGGACAATGACACCGGTGAGGACTGATATACTTGTTAGTCAGAAGCCCGAGGGGCCAGAGTTCTGGGTGGAACATGTACACACCAGTCAGCCATTAGGAGAACAAACTGGCAAGGTTTGCTTGTGAGCACCAGCTAGCCCACACTGCCTATACCAACCCCTTGGGACGTGGGTCCCCGTTCCTTTCATTAGATTCAATGCCTTGGCCACGATTTCTCAATGCTACCCAGAGCTTCTCCAGAGCCAAGCTTTGGGGACTCAGAAATGACTTCAATAGTTATCAGGGAGGAACTCTCTCCCAAAAGGCTACGCGGTGAGGTTGTAGAGCTGAGGCAAGAGTTCTAGAAGGAACGACGGCGACTTCTACATTCCCTCCACTCCCTTGGTCTCAGGTAGTCTCAAGGGTACAAGGGAGGAGGGTCACCTTGGCCACTGCTAGAACCTCGTGGGGTACAGGAAAGCACAGTCAGCATCTTGTGCCCAGGTAGAGCACACACATCATTTCTCCCCATCAGGATACAATGCTCTTCCATCACTGTAGACTAGCAAGGGGGCTACTGCCATTTTATGGTTAAGAAAATTAAGATTCCCTGTGTCCTTCAATAACTGTGCCTGCAGAGCCCAGGCTGGGAGTTCCTCACAAGCAACTCCACAGAACACCTGCAGCAGGTTAGGCCTTTTGCCTCAATTTCCCAGAGCAGCCGAGCAACCGACCGTTAAGCGAGGTGTCACCTATGGCAGTATAGGGACCGAATACCTCCCTTCTTGACACTTCATTACCAGATTTTTTTTTCAGGGTGATTCAGTCCCGGGGTCCCTTCTGGAGAGGGAAGCAGGTGTCCTGGAAACCTGGAAGAGGTCCCCGGTGGAGGAGAGGGGGAAGACGGTCACAGGAGTCAGAGCATGCAGAACGAGGGCAAGAGGCTCGCTTTCCAAGACAGGCGAGGGGGCCGAGGGTGGAGTGGAGCGTGGGGCGGGCCCGCGGGAGCCCCGGGGCGGCGGCGCGGGCCTGAGGGGGTGGGGAGCTCAGCCGCCTTGTACTTCCCCTTCGCTGCTTAGCTCTACAACAGCCTGATTTCCCCGAAATGATGAGGCGGCACTGGCCAATGGGCGCGCGTAAGCGCCCCGCCGGGGGCGTGGCCGAATCCGGGCCGGGGAATCCCGCTAAGTGTTTGGTTTTCTTCGCGGCGCCGCGGACTCGCCAGTGCGCGCTACTCCTTCGTCGAGGTAGGACGCGCTCTTAGACTGGTCTGAGCCGAGCCAAACCAGGCCGAGCCGAACCAAAGTCTGCCGTGGCCCGCGGACCCCAGCATCCCGGGGATTCTTCGCTCGCTCTCTGCGCTCATCGCGTATCTACACCGCAACCCGTGTCTCGCTCTCGGGTACCCTCTGTGGATCGCTCCTGCTGCAAAGGTGAGCCCGTCGGGGCTGCGCGGGTACCGACGGGCGGCGTGGAACAAAAGGCGCGCAGGACACCAGGAAGTGGGGGCCAGGGACACCCTGGGCCGGGGTGGCGCGCGGGCTCGGGCGGGCGCTGCTCGCGAGCGGGCGGGAGGCGGGCCGCGGCGTGCACCGCCCTCTGGCTGCTCTCGGCGGTCTGCGTGCGCGGAGCCGCTGCGGGGCCTGTCGGGTGGCCCAGAGAGTCCGTCGCGCGCATCCACGAGCAGTACCGAGGGTCTCGAGCGTCCGCCCACGCGCACTCTTGGTGGTCGTAGCTCGGCACTCTGTGCCCCAGGTTTGGGCCCGCGGTGCTCGGTGGCAGAGGTTGGCTCGTTGCCCTGAGTGGCTGGACCCGGTCGTGAACTACAGGGGTTTCGGGAGGAGGTGCCACAGGTGTTGCTTGCACCATTTCTCTTTGCAGCAGGGGAAACCAGGCCGGAAGGGGTTGCGCCCCAGCCTATGCGTTGTGGGCATCGGCTTTCAGGGGACATAGAGTGGATTGGAGGGTGTTAGGGGGAAGTGCCCGGGATGGAGGGTGACTTGCTTGGAAGGTGCAGAGCTGGCGGTGACAACAAGCAACAATAGTCCCTTCCTTCCCTCAAAGATTGCATTTTGAGAAAAAAGTTCTGGCATTGAAATGTTTGTGTATTTTTACTCTTTTTGCACATAAATTCTGAAGCCATCCAGACTTGCTTGTCTCCTCTTGAGACTGTCTGGGAGAGCATGCCAAAAGGGGCAGTTAGTTTTGCCCACGATGTTGGGGAGCACTTTCGTTCTATTGCAGGGTTCTCTCTCTATGACTGTAGAACCTGGTACCTGACTGATGGCAGGGGGAGGGTAATGACCTATGTGTGAGGGCAGGGGAAGGTAATTGAGTGGCCTTGGGTGGAGCAGGGCAGTGCCCAGGATTGTTTAACAGACTCCAAACACAGACCTTCCGTCTTCTCCCTCCAGCCACCATGCCTATCACTCGGATGCGAATGAGACCCTGGCTAGAGATGCAGATTAATTCCAACCAAATTCCGGGACTGATCTGGATTAATAAAGTGAGTGTTTCTACCACTGTTTTAACCCATGTCCTTCTGGGGACCAAAGTTTCATTAGTGGAAATAAGAGAGCAGGAAGATCTATTTCCCAGTGGGCGCTGCAGGTCAGGACGTGCAAGGTCTGACTTGTGCCTCATGCTTCTTCCTTCCTGAAGAAGGCCAGTCCAGCCTCCTAGAGACTCAGTTCTCAGCACCAAGACTCCCAGCATCTGCAGAGCAAGTGAGAGAAACTTGCTGTCCATGGGACATCCTACACGGCTCCAGTTGATAGACAGTGTTGGGCAGGAACATGACTGGCCCAGTAGGAGACTCACTTACTGTAGCCCAGCCAGCCACATCTGGCGGACATGGCAGCACTGACCACACGGACTTAGCCACGATACTAGATAGTAATTGCTATGTGCTTGTTACCCTTCTAAATATGTTACTAATATTGTGCATTTTAATCCTAGTAATCTTGCCAGATGGGTCTCAGATAAGGAAATTGAGGCACTTTAAGGTAGATTACAAGATCACACCAAAAGTGTGAAGGCTAAGACTGAACTCGAACAAACTTGACTGAAAGTCTAGGTAGTTGGTGATGGCTCAGCAGGTAAAGAGGCTCGCCGCCAAGCCTGACAGTCTGACAGCCTGACTTTGATCCCTACTTCCCTCCTGATAGGAGGAGAGGCAACTCCTGCAGGTTGTCCTCTGACCTCCACAAAAGCACCCTGGCTGCTTGCACGCACGCGCACGTGCGCGCACACACACACACACACACACACACACACTTAAAAATAAAACAAGGAAAACTCCTAAACCTTTATTTATCATTGTGGCCATTGTCCCCATACATAATCTTTTTTATTAAAAACAAACACCCCCGACACCCCCAGAGGACATAGGCCAGCATTACACAGCATCCATGTCTGGCTTGGGCTCCCTTAAGGGTATGACCTATCCTGTGTAGGAGCAAGTGGTTCCAGGTGTTCTGAGTAGACTCTAATGCAGGAAGTTCCTGTGTTCCCATGCTCTGAGCCAGAGAAAAGCATCAGAGACTTGCCAGGCCAGGGCTGAGAGAGGGTGCCCCTTATGGCTCTCAGCACATCTGCAGCAGGTGTGTGAGGCAGGGGTATCTTTGCCGAGCTTCTGGTGCTGAGGCTCAGCAGAACCCAGACCCCTCCTGACAGATGCAAAATGGCTTGTTTAAGGCAGTAAGGATGGGTTAATCCAGGCCAGATGTCGGGGTGAAAAGGGGAAGTCAGTCTTTTCCCATACTTGGGGGCTGGGCATACTCAGCCACAAAACCTGTGGTCTTTGAGCTGACACAGTCTTAATGTGTCCACTCTTCAGGAAGAGATGATCTTCCAGATCCCATGGAAGCATGCTGCTAAGCACGGCTGGGACATCAACAAGGATGCCTGTCTGTTCCGGAGCTGGGCCATTCACACAGGTGTGCAGGGTGGCGGAGGGGCAGAGGAGAGACCATGGGGGCTCTGGGTGGCTCCGAGCTCCCCAACCCAACATGGAGGATTTTTGGAGCAGGGGATCAGGCGCACCTGTGTTTTTCTAAGTCAGAATCCATTGTTTTAGCAAGTTCTCGGAGGATTTACAAAGGCTAAAATCTTAGAAAGCATGCTTCGGGGGTCTGTAGCTAGAATACAGCTGTGAGTAGGGCACCAAAGGAGACTTTCAGCTTCCTTTCTCAAGGTATGGACTAAGGTCCTTGGCTGAAGCCACATCTGCTTGGTGGCTTCCTTTCAGGTTTTAGGAATCAGGTTCTTGGTCCAATTCTGACCTGATAGTAACTGTCTTTGTTCCCACTCTGCCCATTCATTTCCACTTTGGAAACATCATATAAGCCTTGGTATTAGCCACGTCTGGTTGCTGATAGTGTAAGCAGGGTGTGCCATGGCCTAAGGCAATGAATACATTTTAGGATAGAGACACTCAAGTGAGCCCTTCACAGGCCTGCTGGATGTCTGAGTCAACCCTGGGCATATGAGAACTCCCAGGGCCTGTCACCAGTGGGTTTTGCTAGTTTCACCAGTACTGATATCTGGGGTACATCCCAGCCCCGGGAGCAGCTGACAGATGCATTCATTATCCATTCTGTAGGCCGATACAAAATAGGAGAAAAGGAACCAGATCCCAAGACATGGAAAGCAAACTTCCGTTGTGCGATGAACTCCCTGCCAGACATCGAGGAAGTGAAGGACCAGAGCAGGAACAAGGGCAGCTCGGCTGTACGAGTGTACCGGATGCTGCCACCCCTCACCAAGAACCAGAGGAAAGGTAACTAAGAGCACTGGGTCCTCAGGAGGGGGCAGAGGGGAGAAGGGGTGGCAAGGAAGATCAGCCGGGGCTCACAGTCTGTCTGTCCCGCAGAGAGAAAATCCAAGTCCAGCCGAGACACTAAGAGCAAGGCCAAGAGGAAGGTGAGTGTGGTGGCTCTATGCTGCCAGCGCAGTCTTTGGTCACCATAGGCAGGGTGGGCAGTGAGGAGTGCCACAACAGGCCTAAGCTGTCTTCTCTCTGCAGCTCTGTGGAGATGCCAGCCCTGACACCTTCTCTGACGGACTCAGTAGCTCCACACTGCCCGATGACCACAGCAGCTACACAACTCAGGGCTACCTGGGTCAGGACTTGGACCTGGAGCAGCATGACCTTACTCCAGGTGAGGGCGCCAATCTGGCAAGGGAGCTCGCAGGTCCGGTCTAAGGCATAATGGGAGAAGGGAGGAGACTGTTAAGAGTAGGTTCCAGGATGGAGTGGCCGATGCACTGCTGACTAGGAAAGCATGCCGTCCTGACCTGTGCTTTCTGTTGCACCCTCCCCCAGCACTGTCGCCCTGTGTCGTCAGCAGCACTCTCCCGGAGTGGCACATGCAGGACATTATGCCAGACAGTACCAGCGATCTGTATAACTTGCAGGTGTCGCCCATGCCCTCCACCTCTGAAGGTTTGTACTCTTGGGGCCCTGGCCTGCCTCAGGGTCTTGAGGGGAAATAGATGCTCAGAAACGTACATGCTGTTGAGCTCGTGGAACTGGGGCTGGGCACTACTTAACCCAGCCCCGAGGGCATGAAACAAGACCCTGAGACATAAGAGGACAGTGCAGAGCTTTGGTGTGCTGCACACCAGGAGGGAGGGGATCAAGCCCCGTCTTGGTCAAAGATGGCTAGTACTCCTGACTTCTCTGCCCTCAGTTGTGAGGGTGAGGAAGGAAGTAAAGGGGTGGGATGTGGCCTTGTTCCATAGTTAGGGAGGGTGAGTCATCCGTCCCTTCTGGAATCTCCAGGGCAGGCAAGATGCTAGTTGGGAGGCTCGGGGGTATGGAAGGTGGGGGTGCTGGAGCTGGTGGGGTGGAATTGCAGGGCAAACATGGATCACTCACCGCTGCCCTTCCTCACAGCTGCCACAGATGAGGACGAGGAAGGGAAGTTACCTGAGGACATCATGAAGGTAAATCCCTTTCTGTACCGCAATCTGCAAAGAGAGAGCAAGCTAGGGGAAGCTTCCAGATCAGTGCGGGCGGATGCAGTTGTCGATCCAGGTGCTTTGCTGCATAGCCCCACAAGTACCCCCACCCTGTGTGCTGGGGGGACTGCTGCCTCAGCAGGTGAGGAGCCTAGCTTCCAGCAGGCCATCCTGAAGCAAGCCTCAGGGTCCCAGATAGCTCTGAGTCAACCCCCATCAGCACTGTGTCCTCCGCCCCAGCATGCCCGGCCCTTCGAGTCTGGGAAATGCACATCGGGTTTCAATAATCAGCTTTTGGGATCTGTACTAAGATGGCTTTAAAAAATTTTTTTAGAACTTTTTTTTTCTTAGCAAGTTCTTTGGCAGTTTTTTTTTTTTTTTTTTTTTTTTTTTTTTGTCGGCTTCAGTTTTCAGTGTGACTATAAAAGTTTTTACAGTAGTTTAAGCCCAACTCTGGCCCCGGAGCACAGATCATTGAGATGTGAGTCTAGTTCCTTGTCTTCAGCCTTCCAGGCTTGTTATCCTAACCTTTGAAGCTGCCCTGCCTGTTGCTGTGGCCTCCCCCAGTTGAGGGAAGTCATGCAGATTCTGTGCCAGAGGGTGGGGATGGGAAGAGAGGGACATAGCGTAGGCCAACAGGGCCCAGGTAGCTTTACATCTGCCCGCGCCTGTCCCTTCGTTCCCCTGCTCTCGGGCCTTGTCTTGGCAGTTTTGCATATTGTCACCCATTTGAGAATATAGACATATCCAAGGGTGTGATCCGGCTTGGGACAGATTAGCTTATGGTGGGAAGGGTTACAGGGTGAGTCTGCACGGGCAGACAGCTGATGGCTTCATGTTCCCTCCCCAGCTCTTTGAGCAGTCCGAATGGCAGCCAACAAACGTGGATGGCAAGGGATACTTGCTCAATGAACCAGGAGCCCAGCCTTCTTCTGTCTATGGAGACTTCAGCTGCAAGGAGGAACCAGAGATTGACAGCCCTGGAGGTAAGAGGTCTCCAGGTCTTTATGGGTTCTGGAGAAGCTTACAGAGACTGGGGAATGCTTGGGGGCAGAGCCAGATAAAAGCTCATTTTAAAACTGGGGCCAGCAGGTATATAGCAGTGAGCCGTGCTTGCTGCTTGTGCTCCACAACTGTGTGAGGTTCCTTCTACCTAGACTTCCTTATACAGCTTTTTTTTTTTTTTTTTTTTTTTTTTTTTTTTTTTGTCATCTAGGGGACATTGGGATGGGCCTACCACGATCCTTCACAAGTGTGGACTCCATCTGGATGGACAACATAAACATGCTGCCCTCCGCTGTCAGGCTGCCCCCCATTCAAGCTATTTCTTGTGCACCATAGTTTGTGTCCCTGACCCGTTCTTGCCCGTCGTGGCGGCTGTGAAACAGAAAAGCGAGATTGCTGTGGGCCCCACTGCCGTACGGAGAAAAGCCCACCCCACCCTCCTTGGGTCAGTGGACTCTGAGGACTTGGAAGGCCACGGACTGAGTTCTTCTTGTGGGTGAAGCTGGCCCTAACTCCTGTAAAAATGGAGTTGGGGTTCTGAGATTGCTGTGAGGGCGGAGGACACAGGCAGGAGTCATCCTCTGGTTATTTTTTTTTTTTTTTACACTCCAGCCTTGTTGCCTGGAGAGGATCTTGTCACTGGGCTGGCCCTGAGGGGAACAGGCTGGTGACCTCAGAAAAGAGCACAGCCCTGACCCCGGGGCTGGCTCTGCACTGGGAGACAATTGCACTAAGTGAGTCTTATTCCCAAAGAATTGCTGCCCTTCCCAGCCGAGCCCTGGGATGGTTCCAAAGCCAGTGAAATGTGAAGGGAAAAACAGGGCCCTGTGAGGCTGGGTTCCCTTGGCCTCCGAGCTCTGCCTCACCACCTGCTCCAGCTGTGGGGTTCAGGAAAAGCATGGCACTTTCTCTGCGGACCTTGTCACATTCTGGTCAAAGGCGTACACTAACATTTCTCCCCAGTTCTTGGCCTTCACATTATTTATACAGTGCCTTGCCTGGTGCCCACGGTCTCCTCAGGCCTCGGCAGTCCTCAGCAGGCCCAGGGAGGGGTTGTGAGCGCCTTGGCGTGACTTTAACTATTGGAAACGCCACCTAACTACAAAATTGTGTTTGATCACATATGGATCTGTGTAAATATGTATATTTGTCTTTTTATAAAATGTTAATTGTTTACAAGGCCTGTGGCTTTTTACTTAGAAATCATAATCTGTTTTACTTTTTATGGAAACATTCTGGTGGGAATCTTTGGCGTTCTGCCTGAGCTTGGGCTGAGCGGTGACATGTATCTGTCATGAATCTTTCCAGTTATGGTCAAGAAGAAGATGGCAGGAGGAGGGGACGTCATGCCACGTCACAGGGACATGCTCATTTATACTCATTTGCCACAGATGGAGTTAAGTTTTTATTTATTTTTGGTTTTTTGAGACAGGGTCTTACTAAGTACCCTGGCTGTCCCGGAACTCACTACGCAGACCAGGCTTAGCCTCAGACTCAGATCTGCTTGCTCTGCCTGCTGAGTTTGATTATAATCATACATTATTTGCTTAGTATGTATGCATGGAGGTCAGAGGTCAACTTACAGGAGTTTTTATTTAACTTTGTGGGTCCTGGGTTCGAGCTGATGTCATCAGGCTTGGGGGGGTCAGCTGTTGGTCTGTGACTCACTCAGAAGAACCCAGAGCCTATCTGTTCTGTGGAAGGAACAGGTGCCATTCCGAACAGTGGACAACTGGCATGATACCGACCGGAACAGACAACAGGGCAGGCAGCGTCTCCAGGGCCTGCTGTACTGGGTCTCACTGGGAAGGAACTCTGCGCAGTGCGTCTGTCCACACATGTCCTGAGATGTGTCCAGTGATACATCCGGGAACTTTTAGTGAAAATCTGACTAGCCCCATGTGATCAGTGACTGGTTTGGACTCGTTTGTACTAAATAACAGACACAGCTGGGGGACAGATCAGAGGGGACTGATGCTGGCTGTCCCAGCCCACCTGGTTATTTCAATGGTTCTGAGTGCTGAACACCAACCCCACAGCATTAGAAAGACCTTGTTTGCGTGCATGCACATGTACATACGAAAATCAGAGGGCAACTTCCTTAGGTGTCCTCTCCTCAGGAGCTTTCCAGTGCTTGTTTGAGACAGGGTCTCTGGCCTGGGCCTTCATCGGGCAGCTTATCCTAACTGGCTTCTGAGCTTCCAAGGGTCCACTTCCCTCTGCCTCTCATGTTGCTGTCACTGGGATTGCCAATGTGCACCACCACCCATGACTTAATAAGGGTCCTGGAGGTTGAACTCGGGTCTTCTTACTTGCAAACACTTCACCAACTGAGCCAACACCACCCACCCCCATGACCCCACCCCGCAGCTGAAGTGATGTCTTTGTTCCTTTCCTTCCAGCGCTGTGCCTGGGTGAAAGAACACAAGCTCTATACGTAGGTGCTCAGACAGAAGTGTCTGAAAGCAGAGTTAAGGATCCATATGTACGCAACAGTTCTTAAGACAGCCCAGCTCCCAGGGATGCCTGAGGGTGGACGGTCGGGACACAGCTTTCAGGTCTCCTGAAGCGGGTGCCACTGGCCATGCCTGGGAAGTGGGTTCACAGCAGGAACGGCATTGCTTTATGACAACTTCGGACACTGCTCCCATATTCTCAATCCCAAACCTGCTGGGACTGGGGACCCCTGCACTGGGTCCTGAACTGGATGAGGGAAGGTTAAAATGAGGACAGAACTGGAAAACGGGCAAAGTTCAGTCTGTGATTGCCCTGAAGCATGAGTGTGCTGTGTGAGTGGCAGGTGGGCTCTTCCTGGGTGGCTGGCCTTGTCTGGGGGTGGGGTCCTTGATTGCAGGCCCTGCCCATCTGAAGATTTGCTTGGGGCTTGGGTTTTCAAGGATAGCCTTACTGGGGACAAGGAAGACAATGAAGATGAATAGCCTTCTTAGGCCTTCAGGGCCCAATCTTTACCAAGAACTATATCTGAGGTAGCTAGCCTCATGTGGCATCTGTGGAGTTTCCTAGTGGGTGGCTTTTTAAGTCCTGAAGGACAGGAGTGGTGTGAAGCCAGCTAGAGTGGACTGCAGAGGAGTGGAGGAGAGGGGAGGAAGTCAATCTACCACAGACAGCAAGCCCCACTTCTCACTCTTCCGGTCTGTCCTTCAGCTTGATCCCTGATGGAGAGCAGGCAGTAGGGACAAAAGTCCCAAGCAGCAGAGGGACAGAGGGACACGCTCAAGCCCCAGGAAGCAAAGCTTATCAGAAAGTCATTACGCTATCAGCTCCCAACCTCCAGAACCAGGCTGGAGTCCAGATCTCCTCCTAGAAATAGGCCCAACCCTTGGAATGTCCAAAACTCGACTCCTCCATCACAGGGTAGCTGGGTCCAGGTCCTTCAGGACCTCCAAGATGAAGAGCTGTCCTGCCATGGATTTCTGCCCTCACCTGGAAGACTAACACTGTAAAAATATGATTATCCAACTAAAGGTGGCAGCTAGTGCCTGGAATAGGGCAATATGAGTATAAATTGAGCCAAATTTAGACCTAATATAATTCTAAGGACTCTACAGTGCTTCTAAAGGCCGCGCCTAAGAGTTTCTGTTTAACCACTAAAGGACGCTCCTGGCTGAGCACTAGGAGGTCAGAGGTCACCAGGAGATGAATTTCTTTGAGGTTGTGGTGACATCATAGCTATCAAGGACTACGTTCCAGTGGGGTTAACTGTCAAAAAGGTAGGGTTCACAGGAGAAGCCCCACTTTTGCCAGCTCAGAGTTGAAGCAGATGTAGAGTCTTTTTTTTTTTTTTTTTTTTTTTTTTTTTTTTTTTTTTTTTTTTTTTTGGTTTTTCGAGACAAGGTTTCTCTGTGGCTTTGGAGCGTGTCCTGGAACTAGCTCTTGTAGACCAGGCTGGTCTCGAACTCACAGAGATCCGCCTGCCTCTGCCTCCCAAGTGCTGGGATTAAAGGCGTGCGCCACCACCGCCCGGCCAGATGTAGAGTCTTAAGTTGGTTTATAGTCTGTATGGCTGAACCCTGCCCCCCTTGTCATGACAGCCCAAGTTCACAGATATTTGAGGGCATTTCTGGAGAGTCACAGGGGTCTTCTTGCCTTGTCCCAAAGGTGTCACTTTAATTGAGGTGGCTTGTTTATTCACTTCTCTGAAGTAGGAAGAAAGCCAGAGACTGCAGTGTATCAGCCACTAACATCTCTCAGTACACAGTTTGCAAAATTGGGACAACCCTGGCCCAAAGGAGGAGAGATTTCTCGGATCCCTCTCAAAGCCAGCCGAGGAGAGATGCTGGGGAATGCTTGATAGGAGGTGGAGTCCTTTTCTCTGGAAGCAAAGCACTCGTGTTGGTGGGGCCGAGCCCTGGCCAGGGTGTCAGATCCAAAAACCTACTCTTGCACAGGGGAGGGCAATGTGTGTGTGTGTGTGTTTCTTCCAGACAGTCCAATTAAAACACCCAACAAGAAGCTTTGCTTCGCCGGGTGGTGGTGGTGCACGCCTTTAATCCCAGCACTTGGGAGGCAGAGGCAGACGGATCTCTGTGAGTCTGAGGCCAGTCTGGTCTACAAGAGCTAGTTCCAGGACAGGCTCCAAAGCCACAGAGAAACTCTGTCTCGAAAAACCAAAAAAAAAAAAAAAAAAAAAAAAAAAGAAGAAGAAGAAGCTTTGCTTCTGTCAGATGCTATTTCTTTTTTTCTTTTTTGGTTTTTTTTTTTTTTTTTTTGAGACAGGATTTCTCTGTAATTGTCCCGAACTAGCTCTTGTAGACCAGGTTGGCCTCAAACTCACAGAGATCCGTCTGCCTCTGCCTCCCGAGTACTAGGATTAAAGGTGTGTGCCACCACCTCCTGGCCAGATGCTATTTCTTAACTCCAGCACAACTTGCCCTTCATGTAGAGGATGTGTGAAGTGGGTCAGACCCCTGCCAGCTGTCCATGAGGCAGGAAGGAGTCCTGGGTAGGAATGAGCTAGCACATGGCTTTTCTAAGAGCTCCCTTGTGAAGCCAAGGCCTCACTGGCTGGCCTTGTACTTTCCTCAACTCCTAGCAACTCCCAAGAGACTCACCGCTGCCGCACCCGCCAAACCCCCCCCCCCCCCCGCTTTCTGGTGGCTAGGCGGTGAGATCTGTGTGCCTATGCTCCTATGCTCAGTTTCCTTTCAACAGGGGAGTTGCTGGAACCACCGGGGCAAATGCACAAAGACAAAGGGAAAATTAGAGAGGCAGGTATCCACCTGCCAACCATCTACCAGGGAGAAGAGCTCAGCAGTGAGGACTCCGATGGACCACAGCGTCTAGCTGGGTATGACAACACAGACTGCTGAAGTACACTGGCATGCTTACACCCACCTCCCCACAGACCAGAAATCAATGTTCAGCAGGCCCCTGGGGTTTGCCCAGGAAGACTCAGCTATGGAGGCTGGCTTCCATCCCACATCTGTCCATGTCCAGAACCCAGACTGGCTCCACGCTGTCAAGGCTCGTGAAAGAAGGAAACCGAGGATAGCTGAGCGGGAGGAGGGTGCCAGGACACTATGCCAAGAAGGCATTTGGGGCTGTGGAGCCGTCACGGCCCGCCCCCCATGCCCTAGAGTCTAGGGCCTAGACAATTGACTCTGCTTCCCTGGGGCCCAAGGGAAGTTTGGCATGGCCTTCAAGAGAAGCATTGCTCTGTGCTATGTCTGGGAGGCCACCTGCTGTTTCACGGGCTAGGGCCCCAGCGGGCTGAGGTACAGGCAAGGCTTGTAACTTGACCTCCTGAGCAGCAGGCAGCTTGGCCATACATGTTTGCTCCAGAGGACTCTGGCCTGCCAGGGCTTAGCTCCCCAGGGTTCAAAGTGCTCTTGCCACCCACATCTCTATCTGAGCAAGGTGACCAGTTCTGTTGGAAACCAAATTGACTATTGGGTCCTGTGCAGCCTCCCTCTGAGCTCTGTACCTGGGGCCAGACCGTCATCTCTGGTGACTTCTTTTTTTCCCCTTGTTGGGCCCTGTCTCTTTCTGCTCTCCTTTCCTTAAAAGTCCCTTGGATATGGCCAGGCGTGGCGGCACATGGCAGGCAGAGGCAGGCGATCTCTGTGAGTTCAAAGCCAGCCTGGTCTACAGAGTGAGTTCTAGGCCTGCCAGCATGCCAGCATGCCAGCCTGCCAAGGTTACATAGAGAGACCCTGTCTCAAACAAAAAGCAACAGCAAATGAGCCACTATGAACAAGGCAAGAAGTTCTGTCATGTTAGCCATGTCAGAACAATGTCAGGCTGGGATTGGGCTGCAGATGCTGCCTGTGGGAGGTGGCAGACCACTGTCATAGTTGGGGACCCAGGGCTTCCCTCCAAGTGCTTTGGTTAGCTTGCTGGAAAGCAAAGGGGAGCTACATGTCTGCGTGACAGAGCGAAGGCTAGACTCTGGCAGTCCTGTGCGGTATGAGGAGGGCAGGAAGGAAGGCTAGAAGGAGTGTCCAGTTTTCCCTGGCCATTCATCAGGACTCTTCTGTTGCAAAGCAGTGAACAGCCGGACGCAGATGCTGAGCCCGGGAGACCCCGTGCTCCCAGCTTGCAGAGTCAGCCTTAGGTCACTTGGGAGGACAACATTTTCCGTCTCTGTCCATTCTAAGAAGGTGTAGTGTGAGCCCTCATAGTCAAAGGGTCACCTTCCAGGTCCTAGTTCCTTCCTGTGTCCCTGCGTGGTCCATGGGTAGCTAAGTTCTCCTGTTGGACTGGAAGCTCCCCAGGGATAAGTGGCTCTCTACATTCTCATGGTGCTCAGCCCCAGCTTAAACTTAAGTGCCTATGTTCTGGTGGCCTGGGACATCTGTCTGTGGCACCTGCTCTACTGAGCTCACCCGCCTCTGCCGTGGAGTCCTGACCAACCAGCCGTCAAGGCTAAAGGCCCTGGGACAAGGGCCACTGTGTGTGTGTATGACACAATCTGTCATGTTCCCAGCAGGGATGAAGTTGGAAAGCTGAGTCATTCATAATGTTTATTTTATTTAAAACATACACAAGCACCTGGTAGGATTGCCCATTGGGTAAGGGCGTGGTGCTGCCAAGCATAGTTATCTAAATCTGGTCCCCAGAACTCATGTTGTGGAGAGAACTGACTCCCACAGGTTGCTGTCTGACCTCCACACATGTGCTGTGGCATACGCAGTAAATAAATAAACATTAACACACACATACACACACCTATTTTCTAATGAGAGAAAGAAGGGGTGTGGATTGGGGGGGTGGGAAGTGGGGAGATCTGGAAGGAGTGGAGGGAGGAAACAGTGAATGGAATATACTGTGTGAAAAAGAAGTATCTATTTTCGATACACAAAACGAACATGGCCTAATTGTACAAAGAGGAAGAAGTATGAGGAAATAAAAACATTTATTAAAGACATCTGCAGAACACTACCCAGAAGTGACCAGGGTGTCACATTTTTAGAAGGCCTGATGCAAACACTCTGTGTCACTCATGCATACAGCTGAGAACGCGGTGCCATGCAGACACAACTGGAAGATACCTTGCTCCATCCCTTAATCTTTCTAGCATCCATGGACCACAGGGCTGGTGTGCAGGGAGCAGAGGGGACTGAGAGGCGACTGGGAGGTGCAAAGGAGATGGGGTGCCAAGGGTCTCAGTTTGCTCAGAAATGAAGAGGGTGTACCCAGGATTCGAGACTTCTGCTATTACCCAAAGAAGGTCTCAGGAAAGCCAGGGCCAGCTGCTTACCCTGTTTGAGGGATAAAGGTCTCGTCTAGACTTCCTTGCTTGTGCTTTACAGACAGGCTCTACTGCTCAGGGGCAGGTGACTAGCTCTCAGCCTAAGGCTCAGAGGACAAGAGAGGAAGGAGGGAAGGCAGACAGGCTGTCATTCCCCTGAGTAAGGGCTCAGGGGAATTCTGGTGATCACAGAAGTCAGGAATACACAATGGAGCCTCTAATGCCCGCCTACTGCTCAGTAAGGCCACAGTTGCCCTCAGACTCTGCAAGCCTCTGGTCTCCAAATCTAAGGGCAGGCATTTGGTAGGAAAAGCCCAGGTTTCTGGGCTCCCGCAACTGGGGTGCTGACCCTGCCTTCCTCTTCTCCATGTGCCCACCTCTTCCCCCATCGTCCAGCACCCCCTTCCAAGGACTGGGAGCAGCAGGGTGGGAGAAGACTGAGCAGATGAGGAGGGGCAGGTGGGAGGGCTCTAGACAATGACAGGCCTATCCCACCTGTGGTCTGCCCTGGGCTGGAAGATGAGCTAGCTGCCTGGAAAACCTATAGGTTGCCTGAATGCCGGAGGAGGAAGAGCAGTCCATGGGGGGTGGGGGAGGGAAGCCGTCCACATTCTGTTTGTTTGTTTGTTTTGTTTTGTTTTTTGAGACAGGATTTCTCTGCTTTGGAGCCTGTCTTGGAACTTGCTCTGTAGACCAGACTGGCCTCGAACTCACAGACATCCGCCTGCCTCTGCCTCCGGAGTGCTGGGATTAAAGGCATGCACCGCCACCACCTGGCCAAGATGTCCACATTCAAATGCACGGAAGCCATCACTAAGCTATGTTTTGTGGCAACGAAGGATTGAGCTCATCTTAGCTGAATTTGAAATAGAGAGGTATCTGGGTCTGATAGCATGGGCCTATAAACTCAATTACTCAAAGAGACTAAGGCTCAAGAGAGTCTTATTTAAAAAAAAAAAAACCATTTAAATTACATTTCTTTGTTGGGAGTGTGGCTGTGCCACCGCATGCGTGTAGAAATCAAAGGACAACTTGTAGAAGTTGGTTCTCTCCTTCCACCGTGTGGGGCTTGGGGCTAAACTCAGGTAGTTAGGCTTAGGGGTGAGTGCCTTTACCCAGTGAACTTCCACATTCTATTCATCCTGCTCAGGGGATCAAGATCCGCTTGGGCTACTTGGTGACTTCAAGGCAGTCTGAGCCAACAGAGCAAGGCACTAGCTCAAACTTTAAAGATTTGAAGTTCCACGTATTTATTTATTTATTGTGTGCGTGTGCTTGCTTGTGTACTCACATGTATGTGGACATGTGTACCAAGGTGAGGGAAATCACCTTGATTCCCAGTACTGAAAACCAATACATGAACGAATGAATAAAAGAGAGACTACCCTGGATTATCTGGAGAGGTCCAGGGGTATCACAAATGTCTTCACTGGGAGGAGACATTCCAGGGATTGAACTTGGGGCCTTGAACATTCTAAGTTTGCTAAACTACCACTGAGTTAAATTCTCAGTTCCCACAAGGGTTTTTTGTTTTGTGTTTTTAACTTTTATCTATCTGTTTGTTTATTGAGACAGGGTCTTACTATGTTGCCCTGGCTGTCCTGGAACTCACTCTGTGAACCAGGCTGGCCTCCAACACAGAGATCTGATTCCCGAGTACAGGGATTAAAGTCATATACCACTATACTCAGCTGCCCACAAGGGTTCTTAAGGGGAAAGAGGGAGGGAGGCACGAGAGATAGAACCAGAGACACGACATTAAGTGAAAGACAGGACCATCCATTGCTGGCTGTGAAGATGAAGGAAGGCACTATGGAACTGCAGAATGCAGGAAGCCTCCAAAAACTGGATGAAGGGGATTAAAAAAATAACGTGTGTGTGTGTGTGGTGGGGACTTGCTGTTCCACATGAAGCCCAG
Source organism: Arvicola amphibius (assembly GCF_903992535.2). Lineage (NCBI taxonomy): Eukaryota > Metazoa > Chordata > Mammalia > Rodentia > Cricetidae > Arvicola > Arvicola amphibius. The sequence continues at coordinate 67,184,520 of NC_052050.1, read as the reverse complement.
GATGGCTTCCAACTCTTGAAAGTCTTTTTTTTTTTTTTTTTTTTTTTTGAGACAAGGTTTCTCTGTAGCTTTGGTGACTGTCCTGGAACTAGCTCTTGTAGACCAGGCTGGTCTCGAACTCACAGAGGTCCACCGGCCTCTGCCTCCTGAGTGCTGGGATTAAAGGTGTGCACCACCACTGCCCAGCAACTCTTGAAAGTCTTATCTCAATCTTTCGAGTGCTGGGATTACAGCCGTGTTCCCTAGCCCATTGACTAGAGCCTTCAGAAGGAGACACAAGCCTCCTGAAACCCCAGGCATAACCCTGCAAGACCTATTTTGTACAATGGACCCTCAGAATCATAAGATAATAGCTGTGTGCTATTCTAAGCCATCAAGTGCATGGCCATTTCTTACAGCAGCAATAGGAAACTGACACTCTTCAGAAGCTTCTAGAAGGGAGGTTGCAGCTGGACCAGGTCCCAGACCTTAGCTGGAGTCAGTATCTCAGGACATGTCTGATACCTCTCAAATGTACCCTGGGCAGCAGGAGGCCCTGTGTATCTTCTCTGTACTGGGGCCCAGGCTACCCTAGGTATTCAGAGACTTAGGGACAGATCCTGTCCCATCTGGGAGACTCCAAGCCTGGGACAGACGAAGGATATCACCACTGCCTCTGCAGAGCACACCTATAGGAAACAGTGGCCTCCTGGACGCCCTACCTGAGCCCCCAGTGACTCCGGATGCCGGCTGTGCATTGGCTCTAGATAAGCATCTGGAAACTGAGGCCCTCAGGACAGCCAGGCAGAACCCACAGGTAGCGCCTGGGACCACACCTACTGGAAAATAAACAGTCTCAGTGCTTACCTGTCCTCCCTAGGGACAGCTTGGCTCAAGAGAAGCACTTAGAAGCTGGTATTGTTGGCAGCACATGCCTTTAGTCTCAGCACTTGGGAGGCAGAGGCAGGTGGATCTCAGTGAGCTTGAGGTCAGCCTGGTCTACAAAGCGAGTTCCATGAATGACAACCAGGACTGTTACACAGAAAAACCCTGTCTCAAAAAACCAAAAAAAAAAAAAAAAAAAAAAAAAAGCACTTAGAGGAAGTCACTGAGTTAGATATCAACCAATCTGCATACTGTCACTTAGCTAGTTACGTAGCCTCACTGGGCTACTAGCCCGCTGGCAGCCTCAGCAGCTTCATTCTTAAAGTGGAACTCATGGCTAATCTGGGTTGTCAACTTGACACACCTAGGAAGACGGAATCTGGGTTTTTTGTTTTGTTTTTCAAGATAGGGTTTCTCTGTGTAACAGCCCTGGCTGTCCTGGAGCTAGCTCTGTAGATCAGCCTGGCCTCAAACTCACACAGATCCACCCATCCATGTCTCCCGAGTGCTGGGATTAAAGGCATGTGCCACCAGTGCCCGACTGGAAGAGGGACTCTTGAGACACTGTCCCTATCAGATTGGCCTGATTCTCAGAGTCACCCATGGACAGGTGGCCCTGGGTCAGATAAGCAAGCCAGTTGAGTAGGCCACAGAAAGGAAGCCAGTAAGCAGTGCACCTCTGTGGTCGCTGCTTCAGTTCCTGACCTGGCTTCCCTTGACTGACAGCTGTAACCTGTAAGCCAAATAAAACCTTTCCTTCCTAAGTTGTTTGCGGTCAGTGTTTATCACAGCTGAAGCCGGCTATAACAATGTGGAGAGCAGCGCCTGTGTCAGCTGCTCAGAGAGCTTGTGGGTCTCTGGTGAGCAACGCAGAGATCCGGGCAGACTGGGCTGCTCCAAGTCCACCTGCCTTTCAGTGTGTGGTGGTGGTGGTGGGGGTGGGGGATGATCAGTGCATCCTGAGGGGAAGGAAGGGCGAGTGCAAACCCATCAGAAGCATTTCTCACCCTCAGGCAGGAGGCTGTAGCTGGTCTGGGTCTGGGAGAGCATGAGAGCCGGGCCGAGCTGAGCCACCACCTCTACGGCTCACACAGGATGCGGATGCGAGAGCCACCCTTGTCCCCACAGGATGTCCTGCTGGCTGGAGCTCTGCACTATGCTTGCTTGTTGTATTTACCACCCTGCTAACAGGGTCTCACTACATATCTTGAGACTGGTTTTGGATTCACAGTAATCCTCCTGCCTCTCAGCCTCCTGAATGATGGGATTGCCAGCGTGTGCTACTATGCCTGGCCCTTTTTCTTCTTGCTTTTAAAGGTTCTTTTCTGTGCACTCACAACCTCTCCACAACATGGAGGCCTGCACAAGAAAAGCCTGCAAAGACCACACCGGTCACTGTCACAAGACACTATGCCGAGACGGGCATCCATGTGCAGTGAGTGGAAGGGAGAGCCAGTCTCCTCCAGGGATGAGCAAGCCCCCAATCCTAAGCGGTCGGCCCTAAATGCATGTAGGTCATGTGTTCAGGCGGAGGTAGAGGGCATGAAGGGCTGGTGAGGGGAGGGTGAAAAGGATGAAAATATACAGTCATCTTGCATGTATTTATATGAAATTCTCAAATAAAACAGAAAACAGTGTTCTCTTGTATTTCTTCTGCATTAAAGACACAGACCTATCTGAGAAAACACACATATTTTACAGGGAAAAGATGGGACTTAAACTGCGCGGTCAGTTGCACCAAGGCTGATGGCCTCCGGCGCTGCCTGCGGAAATGCAGCATAATACTTGGGCAATTGCCTCTGGGTGAGAGGCTAAAGGTGATTTTGTTCTTTGTGTTTGCTGCATTAACTCTTCCTGGGGTGGCAAAACAAATGCCTGTTCACCCTGTTCCCAACCTTGGGGTCACAGCCGGGACAGGAATTTCCTTCTGGGAGTCATAACTAGACTTGCAGAGTTCTGTGAACTGGGTTCTGCCCTGGTATGGGCCCTAACCCCGGCCTTGGCATTGGTCCTGTTGCTGTGGAGATAGGATGCTAGATGAGATGCCGTCTGGATCCTTTGCAGCTCTTTGCAGCATTTGCCTTGGTTTCAGCCGAGCTGCTCCCCACTCAGCTTCCAGGGACTCCTCAGAATAGAAAAAAGGGCAAACTCCTCCCCCAGACCTGGATGTTGTTGATGTCTGCTCCTTGGCTTGCGCCTCCCAGACGTGGTCTGGGAGTCTCTGCCTCTTGGCCTTGGCCTACAATGCAACCTGCACTTCTCCCAGCCCTACCCTTCCTTGAAGAACAAAGCCTGGCATGGCCAAAGCTGGTCCAGCCTGCTGGCCTGCATTGACCTCGGCTTCCCCCTTAACGTGTGTGCAACAATAGTCTGACTCTGACTGTTAGCTTCAGGTGCTCTCCTTCACCTGAACACCAGAGACTTCACAGACTCAACCGCGAGCAGCAGCGCCCCCCACTCCCCACCCACCACCCTCGTTGTGCAATGGGGCGAGCCCATGCATTTTCAGACGCCCCTGAGGTATAGATTGTTAATTGGGTTTCACTGGTAAGTGGAGCTCCGAGAGGTTAACAAACTCAGCCATGGTCACACAGTGGGCTTGAGGCAGAGCCGGGACTCGATCCCCCAGAGAGCAGTTTTCATTCACCTTCTACCACTTGCATTCCAGCACCCAAAGGCATGAAGGGTGTGTTCAAAGGTGAATGCCCAGAGGACACCCAATGGTGTCTGGCAGTGGATGTGTTAATGAAAGTAAGTAAAATCAGGGATTATCATGCAATTAGCAAGTCAGCTCAGAGTGTCTGGGTGTTCTGGCAGGCAGGGGCAAGTCCATTCCTTCACACCTAGCAGTTCCTGGCACACAATACATGCTCATTAAATGATAGAAGTGATCTATCATCTATTCAAATAACAAAATAACAAAGTAAATAATATAAACTAATATTGATAAAATGTATACCACTAGCCAGCTGCCTCGGGGTTCCAGGATCTGCAGGGAGGGTTACAACATGGTTTTACAGAAAAACAGTACCTAGACAAAAGGCCATAAGAACATTAAAGGTAATTAAAAAGAGATTTATTTTTATTTTATGTGCATTGGTGTTTTGCCTGCATGTATGTCTGTGTGAGGGTGTCAGGAGGTCCAGTGCCCTCTTCTGGCCTCTGCAGGCACTGCACTCATTTGCACATATCCACTGACAGGCACATACACAGAGCTAAAAATAAAAGCAAAATCTCTTAAAAGAAAGGAAATAGGTGAGGAACAACCTTGAGATGTTCTGCAGGGCTGGAGGCCAAGCCATCAGCAGCACCGTGACAATCCAAATATATTAGCAGCCAACGAGAGAATGGGAATCAACATTTCCCCGCCCACACCTCTGATTCTGCATGCTCAGAATCTATCTGGACAGGCCTGTCGCTTCTTCAGACTGGATAACTGGTGTGACCAGGAAGAGCATAAAGAGCCGTGCACACTGAAACTGGAGACACCAAAGGAAGACAGACTTTACTAACACTTCTGCAGGGCGTCCTGTGGAAGAACGGCCCTTGGGGAAAACGCCCTGGGCACGACCAAGGAGGCTGACTCCAACTGGGAGGGATAGCTTACGATGGCCAAGGCCTTCCATGGGCAGCCTGCGAACCAGGGTTCTAACGACTGTGCTCTGCAGCCAGCATGCACTGCCTACGCACTCACTCAACCGAGCTTGTTACGTGTGACACAGGGCTCATGCCAAGTAGGGAAGTGAGGATGGAGCGAACAAGGCAGTACCCTTAGTCCAGACTACCAACAGTAGACTGTTAGGCCAGGAGGGCTGAGTTGGGAAGGCCTTGGATTCCTCACTAAGTACGTGTAAACTCCAGCATCAGTCACTGCTACTGGCTGCCGACTTCTTCCTGGAGATCAGGTGTCCGGCAGAGTGAATGAGGTGTTTGTCTTTGAAGGGAGACTCCTTAGGGATACTTGGCTGAGATGATTGTGGGGGCGGGGAGCTGATTGGGGACAGCCACTCTGGTTGGGTCATTTGCATGAATTCCTCGGTTTCTTCAAGTCTGCTGAAGTGCAGATAAGCCTTAGACAAGCCTTGGTCAAGAAGACAGTGTTTTGGGGGTATTTGTTCCTGGCTGGTCATACTATTAGGCAGGGGTTGGGGGTCGGTAGGAACAGACTTTTGGAGATTATGGCCCAGTCCCTAGTTCTGGCCAACCACACACTCCGGTCACAATCACCTCTCCCACCACAACGGACTCTGAAACGTGAGCCAAAAAGAATATTACCTGCCTTGAATTGTTCCCTTAGGCTATTTTGGTCACAGGGGGGCAGAAGCAATATGCAGGGTTCTGGTTTCTTCAGCTCCCATTCCCACCCCAAGGATGGCTCCCGACAGGCTTCCTTCCTCACTTTTTGAAGGGCAAGACACTAAAGAGGCCTGAAAGGCACAGGACACACCAAGACCAAGTTCTCAGCACAAGGGAGATTTGTTTCAGAGGGGAAAAGGGCAAGGAATAAGGGACAAAGACAGGAGCTAGAGGACCAAAGAGAAGGGAAAAGGAACCAGGGAGAGGGGCTGGTATTTGCCCTGGAGGTACAAGGGACACCCTCTGGCTAGAGTGGAGACAGAGGGGGCCCATAGGCAAATGGCAGGTTATAAAGGGAACAAAGGAGACCCCCCACCTTAGGATGATTTGGTTTGTTTTGATTGGGCATGTTATTTGGGGCAACCAAAAGGGGGATTTTAATTTCTGGGCTTCTATACTTTGATAGCTAGACCTTGGTAGTCAGCCTCAGGGGGAAGAAGTGGCCAAATAAGGGAACAGACCTTGATGGGTAGCTTTAGGAATATAATCTAACAGTTTAGCAAGGCAGAGGGAATTGGGGAGAAGGGCAAGACCTGCCAAAGCCACGTTTGCCATGCTCAGGCCTACAAGGGCCTTCACTGTTGTCTTCACCTCCCGCTGTCAGTCACAGCTGTGGTACAGCAAGCAGTAGCAGCAGCACTGACTGTGCCTCCTGAGAGGTGCACTATGGGATAAGCCTGTGGCTGCCCTGTCAATCACTGCATTGTGAAGGGCAATGAGAGATTCATATGCATGGCTCCTTCCTCTTCTTTCTTCTGTGCCCCACCCCCTTTCCTCCCTTTCTTCCCTCTGCAGGGTCCCTTGTAGCCCAGGCTGAACTCCAAGTTGCTCTGTAGCCAAGAATGCCCTTGAACTACCAATCTTCCTGCCTCTAATTCCCAAGTGCTAGGATTACAGGCACGAGACACCATACCTGGTTTATGTAGGGCTGCAGTTTGAACCCAGGACTTTATGCATGATAGGTAAGCACTCTATAAACTGAGCTACATCCTCATCCCATGCACGATTTATTTATTCCTCCCTCTCTCTCTCTCTCTCTCTCTCTCTCTCTCTGTGTGTGTGTCTACCTGTTGTGCATGTGCATGGGTAGAGGTCACACTTCTGCCATGGAGGACTTGTGAATGTCAGGACAATTGTGGGAGTGGGTTCTCTCTGTCTAGCATGTGTTGTCACTGGGAACTGAACCCAGATCAGTGAGCATAGTGGCAGGACCCTTTACTCACGGAGCCCTATCATCAACTCTGCTTTTGTTTCTTTTAGTGAAAATATGCATAAAACCATGTGAAACGTATGTTCTGTTTAACAGATAACCATAAGGCAAATCCCTACATAAACACCACTCAGAGCAAGAGATGTTAATGTAACGACTGACCTCCAAAATCCTCCATGTGCTCCCATGCATCATAGCCCCTGGCTCTCCTCTGTGACACCAAAGTTCGCTTCTATCCTTTGGGTCTTTGCTTCCCGCAGCCCAGTGTTGCCGGGGATAAACTTTTGCAGAGAAACGTACTGTCTATATTTTGTTGATCATCCCCTTGTTAAGAGTCAATGATCTTTACAGGGTTACCTGATGCTATGCTACTCCATGTCTCTGGTTCCTGCTGTTACTGCGAGAATGATGTATGGAGCCGGGTGGTGGTGGCACATGCCTTTAATCCCAGCACTGGGAGACAGAGACAGGCAGATCTCTGTGAGTTCGAGGCCAGCTCTGGTTTACAAGAGCTAGTTCTGGGAAAGGCTCCAAAAGCTACAGAGAAACTCTGTCTTAAAAAACCATTTAAAAAAGCCGGGCGGTGGTGGCGCACGCCTTTAATCCCAGCACTTGGGAGGCAGAGGCAGGCGGATCTCTGTGAGTTCGAGGCCAACCTGGTCTACAAGAGCTAGTTCTAGGACAGGCTCCAAAGCTACAGAAGAAACCCTGTCTCGAAAAACCAAAAAAAAAAAAAAAAAAAAAAAAACATTTAAAAAAATGATGCATGGTACATTCGGGTTCTTTGCTGTCTACAGACATTTGGATCATTGTTTGTTTATTGTCTTTTGAGACAAGGTCTCATGAATCTTAAGCTGACTTCAAACTCAGCATGCACTCAAGCCTGGCTTTTAACTCTTGATCTTCCTTGTCTTCATCTAAGAGATCACAGGCATGTGTCACCATGCTTGGTGACATTCTTTCTCTCCTGGGTAGATGTTGTGTAACAGTTTCCCTGAGATTGAAACATTCCATCCTGAAGGGAACTCCTTGAGCAAGTAGGTAAACAATTCAAAATAACTTCAGGAAGTCCCTAAAACTGACCAGATTCACTAGGCCCCTTCCTCACAAAGTAAATAATAAACACTTAGAGTCTCCCTCTGAGGGAAGAAAGCTGAGCAACAGCCAACAACTGATATTGACAACAAGCTGCCTGAAAGAAGCTTAGTCTGAGGTACCTGGAGAGGACACTCTCCAGCCTGCTGAGCTGCCTGCAGGCTATGCAGTGTGCTCCAGATTCTCAGCTTCGTGAGCTGTCCCCCATGCTAGGGTGGGCTTTGGTAATGTAGCTGTCTTTGAGTCATTTCTGCTCCTGTACACAACCCCAGAAACACATGGTTCACCAAGTTGGAGGTTGGTGTTATCTATATTTTGGTCTGTTGTGGGCTCCCTATCCAGGGAGGTGTGTGTGTGTGTGTTGCTTCTCCCCGGGATTTTGTCACCCATCAGTGGATATGCTGGTACAATGATCAGATCGACCACAGCAAGAAAAGATTCTGAGTGGGACTGGGATAATAAGGTATTTGTATTTTCATCTTACATTTTTTCTTTGCATTTCTTTATATTTTGACAGGGGGTAGGGGGACCACGCACCGCATGTATGTGGAATTCAGAGGACAAGTTGTGGAACTCGGTTTTTCTCTTACCATGTAGGTACAGGTATAGAAGTTATCACCAGGCTTGTTGGCAGGTGCCTTTCCCCAGTGAGCCATCTCACCTGGCCCCATACATTTAAAACAAAAACATTTAAAAATAAAGTTTTTATTTGTGTGCACGTGTGTTATGTGCATGTGTTTATACACGCTTGTGTGTGCATGTCTCCAGAGAGTCCAGAAGAGAGTGCCAGATGCCTAGGAGCTGGAGTTACAGGCAGTTACCCACTGTAGGTGCTCAGAACAACTCAACTCCTCTGCAAAAGCAGCAAGTGCTCCTAACCACTGAGCCACCCACTCACTCCCATCATCTTCACTTTTAGTCTAGAAAATATTCCTCAGGGAGGTGGTGCTGTAATTCCGTAGTGTTGTCTGGGTGGAAGAGAAGCATGTGTCTCCTCTTCCAATTTGACTTTCTACCATCTGAACCCTTGGGCCTGGCCGGTCCTGCGCCCTCTAGCCCCCCAGGCTAGCACCTTCTGAGGCAGCCTTCCCTCGACTCCTCACACTGGTGGTGCAGTGGGTAGGGGTGGGAAGAAATTCAGAAGAGGAAGTGGAAACCAAATACCAGAGGCACAGTGAAGTCTGGCCCTCAAACCCGGTGTTTGAGCTGCCTGCTCTGTGGAGGACCGTGTGAGACTCGTGGGGAGCCTATGGGGGAGTGTCACCCTGCCAAGGTATGTAGGCAGACAACGGCTTGGCACCAGTTTCCCCAGGCGTATGTCACATGTGCAATCCTCACCTCAGTCCCCTGGTGTCACAACACTGAGTCACTGAGCCAGAGACCTTGAGTGCCGTCAATACGGTGCGGCGGCTGTGGGATCTGGACCTGTCTACATTGAGATTAACCTGTGACTTATTAGTGATGTAACTCTGGTTTAGTCCTTTCTCCAGCCTCAGTTTCTGTATAAAAGGCAGCTGACATAGTTACCGAGAGAATTAAAGGCTATAACATGTAGAAGGATCCTAGCTACGTGCCAGGCACAAAGGAAGAATGAGCAGACCGAAATGTAAGCCTTTGTGGCGATCATGGCGGACAGAGAGGAGAGGGCTTGACCTGGCACGCTGGGGCCTGGCCACTCCACAGATGGTGTTGGTCAGGCGCTGTGTGAGGACTCAGCTGGACTCTGAAACTCCCGCAGCCAGGCAGTCCTGCCCCACCCCTGCTCGTCCACCTTTGCTCAGAACACTGTCCCTCTCCACGGTGCTTTGAAGGGCAATGATTTCAGACAGAGGAACCTCTATGTCTCTAGAAACATCACCCACCCCCGAGTTGCCTCCAAGGAGGCTGCACTGGTGGCTGGCAGCAGTGGCAGCCAATGGGCAGCGAAGACTGTTGCTGGGGTCACTGTGAACCTTATTTGGTGACATGGGGCTGACCCGGCGTTCACCTCTGAGAACCCTGAGAAACACCAACCACAGCTGTGAAATGCGAACATCGCAAAGCCGCAGCTGCATTTCCTCTGAGAAAAGGTTGGCTCTCCCCCTTTCCTTCCCTTCTCTCCCTGGATGCCATCAAGACCGGTGAATCTCACGACAGAAAAGCCTGCTGCCTGCTGCACACCCATCCCGAGCAGGCTTCATGACAAGAAGGCAGACACCACTACAGGGCAGCTCCCAAGTCCAGACCCAGCAAAGCCCCAGCTTCCATCATCACCACGGCAGCTGCTCCAGTGTCCTCCCCCACCCTCCACCACAAACACACCCAAAGGGCCTGCTCCTTGCCCCACTTCCTGCAGCCTTGGGAAGCCTGCTGGCCTGTGGAGGATGAGGAGGATGCAGGCTGGCAGGGAGGGAGGAAGTGGGCCTGCCCTGTGGGCCCTCACCATCTGCACTGGTCACATCGTTTCAGTGCAGCCCAGGCAGCCCACAGCTCAAACGGTTGGCAGTTTCGGTTTGTCACCTTCCTCTGCTACAACGTGTAGCTTAGCATTAAATGAAGCCATTGTCCCGCCCCGGACAAATGTGAGAGAGAAGGTGGACTGACGTTTTTTGCAGGTCCCTCACCTTTGCACTGCGTTGTGCATTGGGGGGCTGTGCTTGCTTGCATCCATCCCAATGACTTCTCACAGCTCTGGCTAAGGTGACAACAATACGCACGCACGCACACACATGTGCACACACGCATGTACGTGTGCACGCACACACAATGCAATAAAAAAATTAGTTTTTAGCCAGGCAGTGGTGGCTGTACACCTTTAGTCCCAGTACTCGGGAGGCAGAGGCTGGCGGATCTCAGTGAGTTCACGGCCAGCCTGATCTACAGAGCGAGTTCCAGGCCAACCAGGGCCGTTACAGAGAAACCTTGTCTCAAAAAGCAAAAACAAACAAACAAATTTTTTTCTAGAAAAGTCAATCATGTTCCCAAGCTTCAGCTCCTAATCCACAGGATGAAAGTGGCTTTTCTTTCTTGGACCTTCTGGAGCCAGGTGTCCCTGTGTATATGGGATAGGTTATGTGAAGCCCAGCTGTATATACAGGGCCATGTTGGGTGTGCCACAGGTAGTCTACCCCTGTGGCCACTTCCTGTTCCTAAGCCTAGAATCCTGTACATCTGTACATACTGGACACCGTCCAAGTAGTCCATGAGTGGGGCTGGGAACCGGGGACAGCAGATCGAGGGTATCTGCCACCACCAGCTTCACAGAAGGTGGTACTCCCCAGGGCCTGGGAAGGGGCGTGAATACTGGAGCCCCTGAGGCCGTAGTCTTGAAAAAGCATCATCAGGTCCAAACACTGACCAGGCACGCACCTGGTGTGTACTTGCTGTATGCAAGGTACTATTATTCTCCACCTTGGGGACACAATGAAAGCCACACAGACCAAGTCTGAGTCTCAGACATGGAGGTCAATGGAAGAGGCAGAAGTTAGGTATATTACCATGCAGAGAGCTGACAAATGCAGGCTCAGAGGAGGGTGCAACTTCAGGGGACTTAACCTAAGGGGTACAGGGTTGGGGAAATCTGGCTGCTGTTCCCTGAGGAGGGGACATTGGAGGCGAGGCGACGGGCAGGGTGCAGTCAGCAGTGGGGTCGGTCTGTAGCTCCCCTTCACTGAATTCTCTCCTGTATTCTAATTTCTTCAGGAAATCTGCTGCCTGCACCAAGGCTGATTTGCTGGAACCATCTAGTGTGTGTACCTGGTGGAGCCCACGTGTGTCTCTAGGGGTGGGGTTAGAGGAGAAGAGAGTCCAGGATTTCTGATCTTTGACCCTCAGTGGAGTTGTGTGAGCAAGCACCTCCTTCCTCATAGGGGAGTCCCCTTCGAGCACGGTTGGTTGGAGACTCTGCGCATGAAGACATGACATGTACTGACACCTCAGGCCCTCAGTGAAAAGGCCTTTTTCTCCCTCCCGGCCTCTCCGTGTGGAAAAGAAACCCTGGCGCCTCCGGGAGGCTGTGATTTCCAGTTTCATTTTCCAGTTTCAGTTTAGAAGCAGCTCTGCCAGCGTCCTACTTGCCTTGGTCCCCAGGGCTTGAGAGAAGCTGTGGAGCAGGAAACTGTCCAGCCAGCACCCTGCTGGGGGTCGGGGGCTCCTCGAGGACCAGCAGGAGCACAATCTGTGTGGGGATTCTGGGAAGCTGCAGCCTTCCTCTCTCTGAGTTGGGTCCTTCAGCGATTCTCTCTTGGCCTATGGGCTACCTGAAGGTAGCCTGAGGGTAGCAAGACCAACATGAATTAAATCAGCTCCACGTCACTTTCTAACACAAATGTTCACGAAAGGGGGTCTCTCTGTTTAGCAACCCATCCTTCCCTGCCTGACCTTTGACCCTCAGTAAATTGTGTGAGGAAGCACCTCCTTCCTCATGGGGGAGTCCAGGCGGCCATCATCATGGCCATTTAGAAAATGCTGAGAGAAAACTCAGCAGTGTTTAGGGTCTCCAAGAAGCTTCTTCCTCCTGCCTCAGTTTCCTTTTTAGCTGCTGAAATATAATGGGGAGCAATCAGGAACAAAAACAAGTCTAAAAGATCCTGTTGAAGGCTGTGAAGCCTCTTTCTCCCGTCCATCGTCACGGACTTGAAATTCTTAGCCTAGTTCTAGCCCGCTTGAGGGCGGTTTGCTTCTTTCCCACCCTGTGTTGGAGAACACGTGGGGCGGGTCTCCCGTGCACCCTCGCCTTGGTTTGATCTTGGAGAGAGCAGGTGGACAGGTCCCCAGCCAGCCTGGCAGATGTAAGTGTCCCTAATCTCTAGGGCAAATTTGCTCTTCAGGGCATCTAGTATCAGCCTTTGATCAATCATTAATCAAAGTTGCAATAAAAAGATAATACTCTCAGGGCTGGGCTGTAAAGCTCCCTGCTGCAAGGTTAAATAAAGCCTTCTTTGGAGGCCTCTCAGTCAAAAGAGAAGGGCTACATATCTGTGGCTGCCCGAGAAGACAAACGAAGGCTCTGTCTCTACTGGGGGGGCATACATTTCGGCTCTCACTAGCCATGACGTCTCGTTTTATCCTCTCTGCTGATGAAATTAGAGATGTCTTGGATCCCAGACCAGGTGGCCAAGCAGAGGAAGGGGGCTATAGTTAGGTTCAAATGTGAGCTTGGGGTACTTACCCCCATGGTATGTGGCAACTGCTATCTTTCCGGGTCAGATCTGTGGCAGTGGAGGCATAAACAGTCCCCAGCCTCTACAGAGCCCCATGGTGGAGGAGTGTCCCAGCCGACTCACGAGAGCCTCAGGAGAGGAGGCACAGAGAAAGCTGTGTAAGGGTCAGAGACTCAGCAACTCATTTCGGAGGCAGAGGCTGGCCTGCTCCCCTGAGAAGAGAGGTCCTGCTTCCTGACAGGCTGGAGAAGCAGGACCTAGGCAGGGATAGTGCGAGGCTCAGCATTACGTCCTAGAAGCAGGTGCTCCAAGGCAGGGGCTGGAGGGACCTGAGGACTCCTCGGCCTGACTGACTGATCTAGGGCTCCAGAGAGCTGTCATTTAGCATCTATCAGGGCATGCGAGGCACTCCTCTGTCCATCCCTTCCCATGTGTGACTGGCCCACTCTACAGGACAGTTTTAGACACATCAAAGAAATGGGCATTTCCAGAGAAGCATGACCCAGGATATGATAGAGGAAAATCAGCCGGGAGAAATATTCTCAAGAGATTGCTGACATCTGGAATAGGTCCAGTTCTGGGTGGCTCCAAGGGAGGAGGCAGCACTGTGTGACAGTAGGGGGAACAGGGTGAAGAAGTCTTCCTTAGGTTCAGTATGGCCCATGAACACACACACACACACACACACACACACACACACACACACACACTTTGAAAGCAAATAGAAAGATACTGAAATTTTAACAGTGACTCTGTTTAGTGCTTAAGAATGATTTTAATGATTTTAAGCCCCTGCCCCCCCCCCCGTGTTTACTAATTGTTTCTAAAATCTCTGTAATGTATATACATTCCTTTTGGTGGTAAAATATAATAACAGGTATCACTACATTACTTACTTGCCATGACAAAATATCAGGCAAGAGCAATTTGAGGGAGAAAGGCTAATTTTGGCTCATTGTTGGAGGGTACAGTCATTGTTGGGTACAGCTATTGTTGGAGGGTACAGCCATTGTTGGAGGGTACAGTCATTGTTGGAAGGTACAGTCCATCACGATGGGAAGGCAATTGGAGCTTCAGGCAGCCAGCTGGTCAATTCGCATCCACAGTCAGGAAGCAGAGAGAGATGCATCCCAGTGCTCAGCTCTCTTTCTATTATTATTCCATCTAGGACCCGGACCCATGGAATTATGCCACTCACATTTAGGGTGGGTCTTCCTGCCTTAATTAATATAACCTGAAAAGTGCCTCACGACAAGCCAAGAGGGCTGTTTTCCCCTTTACTCTAAATCCCACCAAGCTGGCAGCCAAGACAACCGTCACAGTAGTTGTGACCATGCTTTGTCTTGTTTGAGGCAGGTCTAGCTAGCTCAGGCTGGTCTAGAACTCCCTAGGTTGCTCAGAATTATTCTGCCTCCATCTCCCAAGTGCTGGCACCTACTGGGTCTCTGTAACCATTTCAAGAGTATGGTTTCTGAGGCATGACATATACCATCCTTATAACATTTCCACCATCCCAGCTGGAATCCCTACACCCATTAATCATGAGCTCTCCATTTTCCCTCCTTCTAGTTCTGGCAACCTAGTCTACTTTCTGTCTCTATGAAGGCGACTCTCCTGAGTAGCTCATATTAGTGGCATGATACAAAATGTGTCCTTTAGCACTGGGGTTAGGGGTGGGGCAGCAACTTCAGGAGGGGAAGGACTGTCCTTACCACCTACAGACCCGATCCAGCAAAGGACACAACAGCCTTCTTTTAACTGACGTTTCATTAACTGGAAAAAAATTAAACGCTTGTAATCACTTTCCATTGCCCCTGTAAGAGAGTAAATTCCTGGGGCCCAGGGGTAGAGCACATAGTCTTTCTGATGCTCTAGTACCAAAAAACCAAAACTCTAAACAGATACAAAGGCAGTGGGGGTTGGGTATATAAGTTCCTGACTGTCACTGGGCTACTGGGTGGCCCACTCTTCTGCCGGTCCCTGGTATTTATACAGGCTGTTGACTTTGTATGCCTTTTGTTTCGTTAACTGTCAGTTCCACTCAACTGAAGTACTGAACCTTCAGAGGGAAATTGTGCACCTCATCAGAAAGGCTCTTCCTCTTCCTTGTTGCAGTAGGGATCAGAATTATTGGATCGGTCCCCTCCTCTTGTCTTGTCTCCACCCTTTGGTCGGGGTAAACACTGCCGCTCTGGGCACTGGTGAGTAGGTGTATTTGGATCTTGCTGGTTCTCCAAAGGCCCAGGTGTAAAAGCTTGAGCACTGACCTAAGGCACCATTGAGAGGAGGTAAGATATTAAGGTGGGGACTTGTGGAAGAAAAGTCCCTGGGATGTGCCCATGAAGGAGATGCTGGGACTTTACCTTTCTCTATTCCTGCATACCTTCCTTTACTTCTTACTGTGTCTTATTGTGTAGACACTGGTGGCCCCTCAAGTCCTCCTCTCCTTCTCCCCCTTTTGCTCCATCTCTTCCCAGATTTCTTCTCCTGTTTATTCTGTCTGCTAGCCATGTCTGTTCCCTCTCCTGCCTGGCTATTGGTCGTTCAGCTCTTTATTAGAGCAATCAGGTGTTTTAGACAGGCAAAGTAACACAGCTTCAGAGTTAAACAAACGTAACATAAAAGAATGCAACACATCTTTGCATCATTAACCAAATGTTCCACAGTATAAATAAACGTGACACATCTTTAAAATAATATTCCCTAACATAGGATAGCGGCCTTGTCACTGGGATTGGGCTTAGGTGATGTGGGATGTCCTTCTATGTATGTGTTGCTATTGTGGGTTGATGAATAAAGCTTTTTTGGCCAATGGACAGACAAAATATAACTAGGTGGGAAGTCCAAACAGAGATAGAGAGAAAGCAGGCAGAGTTGAGGAGATGCCATGAAGTCTCCGGAGGAGTAGCACGCCACACTGGTAAGCCACAGCCTTGTGGCAACACACAGATTAAAAGAAATGGGTTAATTTAATAGAGTTAGCTAGTAAAAAGCCTAAGACATTGGCCAAACAATTGTTAACTGATAATAAGCCTTAGAGCGGTTATTTCATAAGTGGCTCGGGAACTAGCAGGACCCAGTGGCAAGATGGAGAAAAGCCTTCCTGCTACACTCAGGTTTCAGAAGGGTTTCAGAAGTCTCTGTCAGTCTGTCTGTCCGTGTGTCTCTCTCTCCCTTCCTCCAACTTGTGGATACGATATAAGCTGTCAGCCGCTGTTCCAGTGCCATGCCTGCAGGCTTTGTGCCTTGCTCCTGGTCAGGATGGCCCTTTGACACTGTGAGGGAGCCCCCAATTAAATGCTTTCTTTTCTAAGTTGTCTTGGTCATGGTGCCTCTTCATAGTCGTCGAACAAAGACACCAACAAAGAGTCTTGGTGATTCTCCTTCCCGTATACTCCCACCCCTGACTCTGCCTCTTTACCTCTTCCATGGTCCACGTGTCATTTGCCATTTTCCATCCCTCTTCATCACCCGCGGCCACCCTCTCTTGGTCTCCTTAAGAGCTGCCGTTGTGTTTCCCATAGCGGCCACACCGTTTTAAATTCTCATTAGCCATGCACAAGACTTTCTACTTTTCGCCAACACTTGTTGCTTTCTGTTTTGCTTGTTGAAAACAGCCATTGTGAGGTAGCATCTTATTATGGGCTTGATTTGCATGCCCCTCATCTTACTTTCTCACTAGCCCAAATCAGAACAAAACCCTTTACCCCTTTACTGTCTGTTTGCTGGGGAAGGTGGAATGTAGGAAGCACCTTCAAGGCAGTGGCGCAGCAAGGACTGCAGGTCAGGAGCCAGTGGGGTAGGAGCCTTTGTAGGCGTGGTCTGAGAGGGTGGAAGGGGTGTGTGGAGCCCTGACGTGAAAGGGGCGGGCTCAGTGGACAGGCTCTTTTTTATGAAGCGCAGGTGGCGAATACGGTGAAGAGAGAATAGGCTTGATTGCTGGCGAGGAGGAGAAGCATCTATAAGCTTCCTACAGTGGCGCCCGAGGAAGGTTCCTGCCTTCCTGGGTTCACTCCAATCACTGGCTGCTGCAGATCACTTGGGCCAGTCAGGAGAACCCTAACATCTGCACTTGGGTGGTCAGATATGGAGTACTCTGCTTCCGGAACAGTTTCCCAGATGGGTCTGTATCTGTGAGACATGGCATGAGGCAGAGGCCAGAGCAGCTCTGTCCCCCAGCCTCTAACATGTCAATTGGTGCCTCCTACAATACTGTGCAGATGGCAAAAAACAAAACAAAACAAAGCCAAAAGCCGGGCGGTGGTGGTGCACGCCTTTAACCCCAGCACTCGGGAGGCAGAGGCAGGTAGATCTCTGTGAGTTCGAGGCCAGCCTGGTCTACAAGAGTTAGTTCCAGGACTGGCTCCAAAGCAACACAGAGAAACCCTGTCTCAAAACAAACAAACAAAAAACAAAAAAACCCCACCCAAACAAACAAACCAACCAAAGCAGATGGCAGGCCTTCAAGGAAGAGAAGGCAGCCCCCATTTTTCTCCAAGAGCACATGGCTCAGACCCTGAGTTCTAGGCACCGTGGTGAACTCCAGTAGGGTGTTTGGAGCCTACTGCTCTGTGTCTGAAGGGACCTTTGTGTACACCTAGTCCAGGTACCAGCACAGCCTTGGTCCTAGGGACCAACTACTGACTCAGCAGAAGGTTCCTTACTAACTAGTGTGGCATGGTGCTACCATGGATCCCACGCAGGGCAGTCAGCTTGAGAAGGTCCTAGAACCAGGGAATGGAAGAGGCCATTCCAAATGAGGAAAGCAACTGGCGGCACCTACATTGAAGAGATCCACCAGCTGATCTGATCTGGCATTCGGCACAAAGGCCACAGAGAGCAGACCTCCCTGTCTCTGGAACACATGCTATACCATCCCAAGCCTGACCGTAACCTCAGACCTGAGCTGGGACCATTCATGCCTAGAAACTGGGAAGTACCTGGCATGGCGCCCTCTACTTCCTCTCCATAATTGCCTGAGGCTCCATAAGGACCAGTAAGGGGCCATTTTTGTGGTCAGGAAATGTCTGTGGTAGTTGTGGATGACTCAAGCCCCACCCCAAGGCCCTTCTGAAGTGGAGGTCACATTCCTAAAATCCTTGACTGTCAGCTCCAATCTCTTGCTTCTTTCTGGGAGGTGCATCTACTGAGGAGTGAAGATTACCTTTCCCAACACGGCCATGCGGTCCTCTCTAGTCCAGGGGTAGGGTAGGACCCACACAGGGGAGAGGACAAGCATTTCTGGTTTCAATCCTGGACAATTACACTAATCTCACAAGGTTTTCAACCCTGGCTGTACACTAGAGTTACCCAAGGGCTTTTAGAAACACGCACAGATCATGGCTGGGATGTAGAACCATCACTGGGTAAGCACGAAGCCCCAGGTTTCATTCCTCAGCGGCAGAAAACTGGGTGTGCTATTTTTACACCTGTGATCCCAGCACTTGGCAAGTGAAGGCAGGAGGATCAGAAGTTCTAGGTCAATCTTGGCTATCTAGTAAGTTTGAAGGCTAGCCTGGGCTACACAAGACCCTGTCTCAGAAAAGAAAGAGATGCGCTCATATCCAGATATTTCAACAGATACTTCCGGAGAGTTCTAAATGGCTACTAAGCATATAAAAAGGTATTCAGCTACATCAGTCACCGGGGAAATGCAAATTAAAACCACACTGTGAATATGATACCGCCACACACCCACTGGACCAGGAAACGTGAAACAACAATCAGAAAATAACTGCTTGCAAAGATGTGCTGAACTCTCCGCACTCACAGCTGGAGGGACTGGATCCCGCCGTCGAGCATCTGCCCACGAGAAACCTGTGCTCCCCAAGGCCACATCAGAATGTTCACTCGGCAACATCTCCCAGCTGTAGGAGGATCAGATGAACAGAGGGAGAGCCCCTCCGTGCAACTCGTGGTTTAAGATTGGACAGCCGGGTGTGGTGGCACATGCCTTTCGAATCAGGAGGCAGAGGCAGATAGATCTCTGTGAGTGCCTCTCCAGTCTGGTCTACACAGTGAACTCCTGGCCGGCCGGGGCTGCACAAGGAGACCCTGTCCCTGGAATGAACAAACCACAGTGATTACAGGCAACAACCATCTTCCAGACTTGTCGCTGAGCAGAAGGAGCCAGAGACAAAGGACAGACATTGTTTGAGTCAGTGACTTATCTACTATGTTTTTTCAAGGTAGATCTAATGTAGCCTAGGTTGACCTCAAACTCTGTATGCAATAGCTACTGTTTCCTGTTAAAAAAAATCCTGAAAAGCCAGGCAGAATTGGCACATGCCTTTAATCCCACCACTCAGGAGGCAGAAGCAGGCAGATCTCTGTGAGTTCGAGGTCAGCCTGATCTACAGAGTGAGTTCCAGGACAGCCAGGGCTACCCAGAGAAACTCTGCCTGGTTCTAGGGTATAGTCCATCTATCATGGCAGGAAAGTTGTGGCTTCAGATGGGGACGGTGTGGCAGTGGGAACGGGAGGTCAGAGGTCATCAACAGTCAGGGAGAGCAGTAACAGCTGTGCTCTGATGATGTCCTCCTTTTCTTGTAGTCCAGGTACCACCCTCCTTTGGGAAGGGGTCTTTCTGTGGCGGCCGCACTTACATTCGCCATTACAAGATGGCGCCGAGGGCTAAAGTAAACAAGTATGTGGCGCGAACTTTTCGCGCCACATCTGCCTGGCAACAGGTTTCCACCAATCCTTTTCTGCCACGTCACCTAATCAGTAGACACGCCCCGTCCTCCTCTATATAAGCCGCCACCCAGCCCGGCTCGGAGCCCCCTGCTTCCAGCTCTCCCTCAACCAAGCAGCGCTTCATTAAAGTGTGATCAGAGAAGAATCCTGTGTCGGTGGTGATCTTTCCCTGCTGGTCAGGGCTCGCTCGCCGCAGCTGGTGCCGAAACCCGGGAACTTCGGCGGACACACACAGGGGGCCGAAGAGGATTCAGAACTCTACACACGAAGCGGTCGGCGCCGGTAAGTATCCTCAGGTATGCTTCTTGGAGGAATTAGTCCTTTGTGGTTTGCACTAGCAGTGGTTGTTTTTGCTGTAGTGGTTTATGCCTTTTGCATTTTTATCCGTTGTCATAGACCAGGAGAGGAGTGTCTCTGCTGTAACATCTAAAGTGAAAGTAAATCCGTAGCAGATAAGGCGATTTTTCTGCCCTTTTGTAAGCCTCTTGTAGAAAAGTAAGCAAAGATGGGAAACGATCAGTCTGTCTCCAGTGTATGCGATTTTGTAGATCCCATACAGCGGTTACTCCAGGAGAGAGGATTGAAAATCTCGAAATCCACCATAAAGGTGATTGTCGGGGATATTGATCGCTCGGCTCCGTGGTTTGCGGTGTCTGGGGATCTAAATCTGCATTGCTGGAGAAAGCTAGGCAAAGATTTGGAGGCAGCAAAGGAACAGGGGCAATTAAAGAAGGGGACTTATCCTTTTTGGAGATTAGTACACTCCTGTTTAAAAGACGGAAAAAATGTAGAGGAGTTAAGAGAAGGAAGGAAAATGTTGGCAAGACACCAGGACAGCCTTTCAGAAGCAGGTTCAAAGACAGAGGAGGATACAGAAGAAAAGTGCACGGTAATAAGGAACAAAAAAGGAGAAAAGAAAGATATAAAAGAAAAAGAGGATCCTAAGATAAATAAACCTTCAGCACCTCCCCTGTATCCGGTGCTGGATGAATTCGCAGCCTTGCGGCTGGCTGAAGAGGAGCTGGTAGAGGCAGAGGAGGAGAGCTTAGAGGAGGAAGATGCACGTTATGAGGAGGAGAGATATGGGCCAGCTCTAAAAGTGCCCACTAGAGAGTTTCCCCCTCCTTACGTGCAGCCCAGGAGTAGCTGCCATTTCATCGACAGGGGCACTCTTGCGCAGTTAGCTGTGCATTATCCACCTTCAGTGGTGGTATTTCCTGTTTTTGAGGATCAAAATCAACAAAGATATCATGAGCCAGTCCCTTATAAAGAGTTAAAAGATTTAGTGGAAGCGGCAAAGACTTATGGAGCTAATGCGCAGTATACCCGCACATTACTGACTCGGTTGACCACCAGAGCTATGACACCAACAGATTGGTGGGAAATTGCTAGAGCATGCCTTTCTACAGGTCAATATCTAGATTATAGATCTATAGTGGTAGAAGCTGCTCACACTCAGGCTCGAGTAAATGCGCAAACGCCAAATCGAGCTCCCTGGAATGCAGACATGTTATTAGGGCAAGGGCAATGGACAGCTAATCAAACAGCCTATCCAGTGGAGGTTTATCAACAGATTAATGAAATTTACACAAGAGCATGGAAAATGATACCAAAAAGAGGTGAAGTGACGGGCAACCTTACTAAAATTATTCAAGGCCCTACTGAACCTTTTTCGGAGTTTGTGGCTCGCATGATGGAAGCCGCAGGGAAGGTGTTTGGTGAAGCCGAAGAAGCTATGCCTTTGGTTCAGCAGTTAGTGTTTGAACAGGCTACTAAAGAATGTAAGAGAGCCATCATGCCATGGAAAAATAAAGGACTGGATGCTTGGCTTAAGGCCTGCCGAGAGATAGGCGGCCCTCTAACTAATGCTGGCCTAGCGGCTGCTATGCTAGCAGTCTCCAGGGGGCAGGGAAGATCAGGTACCTGCTTTAATTGCGGGAAGCCGGGGCATGTACGAAAAAATTGCCCCCAAGGCACACATAAAAAGAGCCAAGGTCAGAGACAGCCGGGCACATGCCCGCGGTGCAAAAAGGGAAAACACTGGGCAAATGAGTGTCGATCCGTAAAGGATATCAATGGACAGCCCATACCTAATGCAACATCAGCCATGTCAAAAAACGGGCAGAAGGGCCCACTACCCCAGGGCCCGAGAATTTATGGGGCAATTCAGGAGCCAAACATGAGACCACCCCAGTCATCAGAAGGGCCACCACAGGCTCCGCAGGGTTGGACCTCCGTGCCACCACCGGATTGGTACTGACTCAGAGTATGGGTGTTCAAGCTATAGACACAGATATGTCAGGACCTCTAGAGGAAGGAACAGTGGGACTAGTTTTAGGAAGATCCTCCAGTACTCTTAGAGGGTTATTAGTGCTACCTGGAGTGATCGACCCTGACTACAAAGGCATTATTAAGGTAATGTGTCATTCTCCGTTTGGCATCATTTCGATTGCACCCAGAGATCGTATTGCACAATTGTTAATTCTTCGATCAGACCATGAAAAATTTCCCTCTTATGAGAAAGAGAGGGGCAAGCGAGGGTTCGGCTCCTCTGGGGTTGAACTAGCATGCTTGTCTATAGGACTTGATGATCGCCCCATGTGTACCCTAGAAATAGAAGGAAAGCTCTTTACGGGCCTATTGGATACCGGAGCGGACAGAAGTGTGATGCGTAAACAGGATTGGCCGAAGAGGTGGCCGTTACAGACGGCTGCACAAACCTTACAGGGTCTAGGATACAAAAATACTCCAGATATGAGTGCTAAGCAATTGCATTGGAGGATGGAACACAGTCAAGGCACTTTTCAGCCTTTTGTCATAGACCTTCCTTTAAATTTATGGGGAAGGGATGTACAACAACAATTAAAATTGATAATTACCAATGATTATTCTCAAGTGAGTAAAGATGTCATGAAGGCACAAGGCTTTGTACCAGGAAAAGGGCTGGGGGCTCGCCTTCAAGGACGAAGTGATCCCGTGTTGCCCACTCCCAAATCTGATCGGAAGGGCTTGGGTTTTTCCTAGGGGCCACTGATGATGCGTTACGCATCCCCTGGGGCACAGATACACCCGTTTGGGTGCCTCAGTGGCCCCTGTCTATGGAAAAGCTCCAGGCCGCACACATATTAGTTAAAGAACAACTTCAGCTTGGTCATATTGAACCTTCTGTGTCTCCTTGGAATTCCCCTATTTTCATCATAAAAAAGAAGTCAGGAAAATGGAGGCTGCTGCATGACCTTAGAGCAGTTAATGCACAAATGCAACTCATGGGATCTGTCCAAAGAGGGTTGCCTCTTTTAAGTGCTTTACCAAGAGATTGGCCTGTTTTTGCCATAGATGTTAAGGATTGCTTCTTTTCTATACCCTTGCATGTTTTAGATAAACATCGTTTTGCATTTACTGTTCCCTCTATAAATCACGAACAGCCTGATGAACGCTATCAATGGAAGGTCTTACCACAGGGTATGGCCAACAGTCCCACCATGTGCCAGCTATACGTGGATCAGGCGTTACAACCAGTGAGACGTAGTTTTCCAAAAGTTAGGCTGATCCATTACATGGATGATATCCTATTGGCAGCAAAACAAGAGCATATGCTAGAACGGGCATTAGTTGCCCTGGAGGCATCCTTAAAACAAAAGGGGCTGATTATTGCCGCCGATAAGATTCAAAAGACAAGTATTATAGAGTTTTTAGGAGCCCATGTTACCCCAAAACAGATTTTTCCACAAAAAATTTGCATTCGCACATCACATTTACGCACTTTAAATGATTTTCAAAAATTGCTCGGAGATATAAATTGGCTGAGAGGATATCTCCCCATTACCCGTGAAGCTTTGCAGCCGTTGTTCTCAATATTAGAAGGAAATCCTGATGTAACGTCACCTAGAGAGCTTACACCCAAGGGAAAAGAAGCATTAAAGATAGTGGAAAAGGCCATAGAACAAGCGCAGGTTCTTCGGTTTGATCCAGAACAACCATTATTGCTTTGCATTCTGCGCACTGTTGGTCATCCTACTGGAGTATTGTGGCAGACAGGCCCGATTTGGTGGATACATGGTCATACACTTGGTTCGCGCACGTTAAGCTATTATCCTGATTTAGTGGCACAACAGGCATTATTGGGAGTGAGGTTCAGCTTGACCTCCTTTGGCAAAATGCCAGAGAAGTTAATATTGCCCTATACCAAAGATCAAATTGAGGTTTTGACAGGGACTACGGATGATTGGGCCGTATTGATTTCCTCATATTCAGGCGTTATTGATAATCATTATCCGTCTGATAAATTGCTGTCCTTTATGGCACAGAATGTTGTATATTTTCCAAAGATTACCAGTGCTTCTCCTTTGAATAATGGCTTGACTATTTTTACTGATGGGTCCAAAACTGGAATTGGAGCCTATATGGTATATGGCTCCCCGCCTGTTACTCTGAAATTTCGCTCTGGAGCACCCCAAGTCGTGGAGTGTCAAGTAGTGTTGGAGGTCTTTAAGGCCTTTCCCCATCAGCCTTTTAATTTGTATTCTGATTCATGCTATGTAGTTAATGCTGTAAAACATCTGGAAGTGGCTGCATATGTTAAACCTAGTAGCATGGTTGCATCTTTGTTATTACAAATTCAGAATTGTATAATTCAACGTGCTAAACCATTTTTTATCGGTCATATTAGAGCTCATTCCGGTCTTCCTGGACCTATGACTAAAGCTAATGATATGGTTGATAGGGCTACCAGGGAAATGGCTTTAGTTGCCCTGGATCCTATGCAATCGGCTGAACAATTTCATAGAAAGTTTCATGTGCCTGCAAATACCCTTCGCCTTAAGTTTAATATTACTCGCGACCAAGCGCGTGAGATAGTTAAACAATGTTCCTCCTGTGTGATTTTTCATCATCCGCCTCATATTGGGGTTAATCCACGTGGGTTAAAGCCACTTACCCTTTGGCAGATGGATGTTACTCATGTTTCAGAATTTGGCAAACAAAAATATTTGCATGTTTCTGTGGACACTTGTTCAGGTGTTATACATGCCACCCCGTTATGTGGTGAAAAGGTCCTTAACGTAAGGACCCATTGCCTAGAAGCCTGGGCTGCTTGGGGCAAGCCTTATTCTTTAAAAACTGATAATGGCCCGGCATATGCCTCTAAAAGTTTTCAACAGTTCTGCTCTATTTTTGAAATTAATCATACTACTGGTTTGCCCTATAATCCACAAGGACAAGGCATCGTGGAAAGGGCTAACCGCACCATTAAGGAATTGCTTCAAAAACAAAAAGGGGGAATAGCCGAGGGCGCATCCCCGCGAGATAGAATATCTCTCGCTCTCTTTACATTTAATTTTTTGACCTTGGATTCCAATGGCTGTTCAGCCGCGGAAAGACATATGGACCACAGACACAGAAATACAGAATTAGTAAAATGGAAGGATGTAATTGATAACAAATGGTATGGACCGGACCCTGTGATACAGAGGTCCAGGGGAGCTGTTTGTGTCTTTCCTCAGAATCGGCCAGATCCGGTGTGGATCCCTACCAGACTGACAAGGATCGTGACAACACTGGAACAGCCTGACGAAGAGCAAGGAGATGTTGCTGCTCCTGATCCTGTTGGTGAACCTGCCGGTTCCAGTTGAATCTGAAGAATCTTATTTCTGGGCTGTGGCCCGTACATGGCCCATTCCAATTCCTGTTCACAATGAGTCCACAATATTGCCACAATTTTTTGTTGATAGTTGCCAATTGAACTTAGTTTGCAAAAAGGTGGATGCTCAGGAACAAAAATTTAATCAAACTGTAGTGCCCCTAGCAGGAACTTTATGTTTTACCACAAATCAGAGCACTTCTATCTCAGACTGCATCTTGCTAGATGCTATGAATCTTACTGTAGCTAGAGATCCATTTTTAGAAGATACCCCTAATTTTTTGAGAAAGGCCATTAGCGTAGCCCTGCCTCAGGTCAGATCTGGAGCTAAATCTGGATCTGGCTCCTATTTCGGTTCCAATGATACTGTTAATGTTACCACTTATGGGATCAGTTGCAACCTTACAACGCCCAATTGGGTACAGGTTAGCAAGGTTAATAATAGTGATTCACAGGTTGGCAATAGTAATCATACTAGTAATAATATTTTTTCTTGGTCTGTCCCTAGATGCTCTGGTAATGATTTGAGCTATCCCCCTGAATTTGTGGATTGCAGAGGACGATATGATAAGTTTTACAATAATTCTGGATGGGTTCTTAGGAATCTTAACCATTTTAAGGTTAAAAGAAAACTTATGATAAAGGTTGGATCACCCTTTACACCATGGATACTTATGAATTCCAGAGGAGCTATAACTGAGTTGTCTCCATTTGCTACATTTGTTCGCTCTGGAATAATTATGTTAAATAATTATACAGGGATTATGAATCACACTTCTAAAGAAATTAATATAACTAGTGTAGAGAAAAAACATAATACTACTCTACGGCAAACCAGAGTTTGCCTGGATCCTCCCTTTGTCTGGCTTTTGTTTAATACTACAGGGATTTCAAATAATACTGCAGTTGATTGCAAGAAGGATAATTGCTCTCTGTCACAATGTTGGAATTTCTACCATTCAGGTGCGATTGTTATGCGCATCCCTACCTTTGTGTTTTTGCCTGTAAAAGCCAATCCTAAGAACTTCCCATTAGCCACCCTGGTTCGCCGGAAAAGGGATTTTGGCATTACAGCAACTATTGTGACGGCTATTGCAGTGTCTGCTGCTGCAGCTGTTACTGCAGGAGTAGCTATGGCCAATCAAGTTCAGACAGTTACTTTTATCAATTCCGTGGTTCAAAAAACCTCGGACGCTATGTATATACAAGAAAAGATTAACCATCAATTAATGTCAGGTATTTTATTGTTAAATAAGAGAGTTGATTTGGTGGAAAGAAATATGTTAAAAATGTTTGATATAGTTACCTTTGGTTGTGTAGATCGTACTAAGCATTTGTGTGTTACCCCCTATACTGCTACCCTTAATGAATCCCGAGCGATTTCTCAATATCTAAATGGCAATTGGACAAGGGAATTGGAACAATTGCAAGCAAATTTTAGTTTGAAGATTTTGGCTTTGAATCAAACCCAGGCGACTATGGTTTCGCTGGGGGAATTTACAGATTGGCTGGTAGATACCTTTTCATATATTAAGGAATGGGCAGGGGTTGGCGTGCTAGGATTAATATTAACTTCGGGAGTGATATTGGCGTTGTTTCTGATTCTAAGGCTGATTCGGGTAAGGAAACGGGAAAAGGTGGCCATTGCTCGTGCCCTCGCAGCCTTGGAGGCCGGTAACTCCCCCCAAGCTTGGATCAGCATCTTACAGGACTCCTGACCCTAATCCCTGCTTTTGCACCCGAAGGCCATTGAGCCATTGCACTCGGAAAGAGGGATCGATGAGGTTCCCCTGAATCTGGGGATGTGTTGTCCTGGACAGGAGGTTTTGCACCTAAGAGTGCACTGAGTAGATCCACTCAGGAGATCATGACCTTATGCATATGGGTAGTCCCGCTTATTTTTCCCATCCCTGAGAAAAACGGGACATGTCTACATTTTCAGGGTAAGGTCCTCTGACCTCAGCCTTGACTGTCTTTTAAATTTCATAAAATTAAAAGGGGGGAACTGTGGCGGCCGCACTTACATTCGCCATTACAAGATGGCGCCGAGGGCTAAAGTAAACAAGTATGTGGCGCGAACTTTTCGCGCCACATCTGCCTGGCAACAGGTTTCCACCAATCCTTTTCTGCCACGTCACCTAATCAGTAGACACGCCCCGTCCTCCTCTATATAAGCCGCCACCCAGCCCGGCTCGGAGCCCCCTGCTTCCAGCTCTCCCTCAACCAAGCAGCGCTTCATTAAAGTGTGATCAGAGAAGAATCCTGTGTCGGTGGTGATCTTTCCCTGCTGGTCAGGGCTCGCTCGCCGCATCTTTCCACCTCAGTGAACCCCATCAAAATAATTCCTTACAGGATGCCCATTCCTGGAGGGTTTTATTCTAGATCCTCTAGATCCTGGACAATTAACACTAACCTTACAATGACCTTGTACTTCCGATCTTCTGGCTCCTAGCTCCCAAGGGCTGGGGTTGGGGTGAGGGGAGCTGCCGTAGCCAGCCGTGACTATTACCATGCCCACTGTATCCAGCTGTGACCCGCAGACATGCCTGATGTTTCCATGCAGACTTAAGACCCGTAACAAGCGATACGGGTGATGCCTTTCAGCTCAGTGCTGGTTACTTAGGCTAAGCTCACTTGAGGAAATGTCATCCATTTACATTTATGCTTTATTTCATTTATGTCATCCTTTAATAAAAAATTTTCATTTATTTTAATTCACAACAAATTCTTTGGGATCTTTGGGGTCCAGGAGAGATGCAGGCACCAGGAGTTTCAAATGCACTGGAAAAGCAGATCCACTGAGATGTCTCAAGCTGGAGCTGAGAGGTGGCTCAGCAGGTAAGAGCACTTCTTGCTCTTGCAGAGGGTCCAGGTTTGACTGCTTGTAACTGCTTGTCACTCCAGTTCCAGGGGGGCCGAGGCACTTTTACATTCCATGGGCACCTGCACACACATGGTACATGTAAACACAGCCAGACACATAAATAACAAAAATTCCTTTGTTTTACATTTAGTTTTGCAAGGGGAATGCATGCTGGGGCACATATGTGGAAGTTAAGGGATAATTTGAGGGAATGGTTTTCCCCTTCCACCATGTAGGTCCTGGGGACTGAACTCAGGTCGTCAGGCTTAGCCACCAAGTCCCTTCATCTGCTGAGCCATGCCATTGGCCCCGACAAAGTGGTCCTGATGAAAGACACTTTCAGCAGAGTGCAGTGTATCAGTGCGGTGGAGATGCCATCTTTGCTCATGTGAGGTTTCCCCATACAGGCGGAAGGAGTGTTGCAGCATACTGTCGCAATGTGTTTCTTCCGTGCTGAAAGCAGTTGCATCAGGTGAAATGGTGTGTCATGGGAGCATGGGAGGCCCCACCCACTCTGCCCAGGGAAATGGATCGCTTACTGTGAGCAGCTATTATTAAGTCACGCAGAGAGGGCGGCCGGGCTTCCCTAGGGCAGGAACACTGCGGAGGTTCTGACAGTTCCAGCAGAGGAAGAGGAAGGCTGACGCAGAGTGTCTGTGTTTATGGGTAACAGCCAGTTCTGACTTCCAGGCCACGCCTCTTGGTCTCTGTGTCCAGATTAGGAATTTACAACATTTTGTTGAGGACCACACTGGGCTTAGTTTTAAGAGTGTAACTGAGCCGGGCGGTGGTGGCACATGTCTTTAATCCCAGCACTCGGGAGGCAGAGGCAGGCGGATCTCTGTGAGTTCGAGACCAGCCTGGTCTACAAGAGCTAGTTCCAGGACAGGCTCCAAAGCCACAGAGAAACCCTGTCTCGAAAAACCAAAAAAAAAAAAAAAAAAAGAGTGTAACTGAGAACTTCCTGAAAATTCCATGAGGTTGGTGGCAATCTCCCTAGAGATAGCTGACTTCCAGTATACTCTGGTCAAACTACAGGCAGCTTAGACAGGAAGAGACAGGACACAGGGTCACACACTGGTATTTTGCCTACCTGGGCTCCATCTGCCCATCTAGAAACAGGGACCATGAAGCTCCTGCTATGGGAGGGGCTATGCAGACAGGCAGGGCTAGGGACCCAAGCCTTGGGCTTTCTCTGCCATCCACAGTGAGTGGGCTGAACTAAAAGCTGGATCTTGGAGCAGTGCCTCTGATCTGCCTTGCAGGGTTGAGTTCACATGGTGAACTGGAAGGGGCCTGAGGCTTCCTGGCTTCTGCTAGACAGGGCTGCTGGGGGTGGGGAGTGCTCCTCGGATGGATGCACTTGACCAAAGGACTCAGAGTGGCGTGGGATGCGAGAGAAAAAAATTAATCTGATAGAAGCTATGTCACTCAAGGGTTGAAATGCTCCTTCCTGGAGGCGAGAGAACTGTGGCTGTGGCAGGAGTGGCGGACTGGAGCGTTCCACGAGGCTGTGCCATGCCACTTCCCTAGTCCTGGTCCCCTCCCTGTGAGGCGGGAATGATAGTCCACACCTTTCCCTCTGCTTAGCTCTGTGGGGGTGGCCCAGAGGGCCCGGGCCCTGCCTTCAGTGTCCCTGGCTGGAATCTCACTATCTCATCTCCTGTCTGTGATATCACAGTGGCACCTCTTGCTAGCCAGTGTGACACTACCCTTCCTGTTTTGTTCCTCTTCTCCTTTCTTGTAGTTCTGAGGTGTTTTTTTTTTTTAATGTATTTATTTACTTATTATGTATACAATATTCTGTCTACATGTATGCCTGCAGGCCAGAAGAGGGCACCAGACCTCATTACAGATGGTTATGAGCCACCATGTGGTTGCTGGGAATTGAACTCAGGACCTTTGGAAGAGTAGGCAATGCTCTTACCTCTGAGCCATCTCTCCAGCCTCTCTGAGGTGTTTTATTACAAACACTGGTGCCCATATACATTGACCTATTTATTTATTTTTTACATTGACCTATTTAAACTAACAATACATTTACTTCGTTTTTAGCTCGACATCTAGTAAATGTTTAACTTCATTGATTGTTTTTAATGGTCTTGTTTTTAAATTTTCAAATGACATTTATTATTATTTGTGTGTGCACGTGTGTACACCTCGTGGCATGCATGTGGTTGGGAATCAGAGTATAACTTCTGGGGTTGGTCCTCTCCTGCTGCCATGTGGATCAGGGACGCAGCTCAGACCGGGGAGTTGGCAGCCAGTGCCTTCCGCTGGACCATCTCGGCAATCCCAGCTTCCCGACCTGACTGCTACCTAGAGAGCGCCTCCTTTGTCCAGGTGAGGTAGGAGCCTAATTGATCAAATAGCATCTCCAGCTTCTCTCTTTTGACAGTACAGCACACCCTTCCCTACACCGTTGCTTCTTGTTTTGACATTTGGGGATTAAACCCAACTCTGTAGCAGCTACCACCAAAGGCAGACTTCAGTAGACTTTGAAAACTTGTTATACTTGAGCTCTGTATGCTTTGTATCTTGTGAAATGTAACTGGGATTCAGTGGTCAAGAACACACACACACACACACACACACCTTTAAAAGCATACTAATAGGTTGCAAAGCCCATAGCAACAGTGGTCAGTGTGTTCTCACAAGCATGGATCATCCTTCCCAAAGCCACAGGGACTAGCACACGCCTGTACCAGGAAGCAAAATAGATACATAGCCTGGTACCGGGTCCTCCCTAAGAGGCATCTATGAGGGCTGCAGAGACACTTCTGTGGCAAAGCTCTTGTCACCAAGTCAACCGGCTTGATTCCAGGGACCTCCATGGTGGGAGGAGAGAGCTCACTCCCCCAGCCTGTCCTCTGACCCCTAAAGGCATTGCATGACATGGGAGCATACCTCAGCTAAAAATATAATAAAAAATTTAAAAAGCACCACCTATGATGTTTCCTTTTTGTGCTTTTAGGGACTGAGCAGCAAATAGTTCTTGGTTTTATATATATATATATATATATATTTTTTTTCTTTCACTAGAGACATGTGTGACTCAGAGAGTTATGCAAATTAAAGAAGACACTAAAAGGGCTAACTGGAGGCAGTGACAAGGTGGTGAGTAAATCCAGGGAGTGTCCGTGTGGAGAGATGGCAGTCCGGACTCACCACCTGTGATAGTGGGCCAGCCACACACCTCCCTGGCCTCCAGCATGTTCTTCTGACAGCGACAGACAAGCACAGGACCCTCTTCAGAGTAGAATTGATCAGCATCACACGGGCTGGGTGGGTCCACCTGAGGGACTTCTCACAGGAAGTCTGGGGGAATCCCACTGGACACTGCCTGGATGTCCCCTAAGACATCCAACTTCACCGTGTAAACCTAGCAAGGATTTGCTCTCCAGGAAGTCACACACTCCAACCTTCCCCTCCCCCAACCCCAGCACTACTGGTATTTTCCAACCTGTCACATAGATTCTGAAAGTCATTGTCCAGTCTTTCTCCTGGCTTCTCTTCATTTACCTGCTTATTTTCTTCTTCAGATTCTCCAGTGACAAGTCACTAACCAGGTCCCCTCCATTGTCCCGAGTATAGTTAAAAGCTAGGATGTGGCCGGGTATGGTGGTCACGCCTTTAATCCCAGCATTTGGGAGGCAGAAGCAGGAGGATCTCTGTGAACTCGAGGCCAGCCTGGTCTACAGAGTGAGTTCCAGAACAGGCTCTAAAGCTACAGAGAAACAGAGAAACCCTGTCTTGAAAACAACGTAAAAAAAAAAAAAAAGCTAGGATGTGAATGTGAAGAGCAGCAACCGCTACCCTACCAGCAGGCCGGGCTGCCGTGTGGTCTGGATGTGTTTAAGCCTGCTAGGTAGGGCTCCTACTCGGAGCTCAGCAAGGCTCAGCTGAAGAACTCTTGATTTTTTTTTAGATGCAAATCAGAAAATGTTTTGTATAGGCCAGAGTCTCAGCAGGAAGCAGACACGCCCCTTCCCTCCACCCAAAGGGACAGGAGAGTTTAAGGAAGGGCCTGTTTATAAAGAGGGGAGGGCAGGCCACATTGAGAGCAATCCAAAGGGAAGGTGAATGGCCAGCAACACAGTAGGAAGCTGTGGCCGGGAACCCTGCATCCCCCCTGGAACTGCATGAGAGCCCATATACACACATGTACTCACTCATACACAATAACAAGAAAAGGGATTCTAGACCAGGGTTGGGGTCCCTATCATGGACTGACACCCACACTATTTAACTTAGTACTTCAAAGGTAAGTGTACATATTCATAGAAATAGCTGAATTCTCAACAAAAGGCTCAATGTGGCCTCTGTACCAAGGGGCTGGGAGCATGGCAAACAGTCTAAATGCATCTAAGCTGATATGGCAGGGCTTCCAGTTAACACGCTGGGTTATTCACATAAATGAACCCCTTCTCTCCTAAATTGTGCAAAAATTCCAGTCGAGAAAGAAAATGGAATGGGTGGTGCTGGCTGCCACCTTTAATCCTGGCAGAGGCAGGCAGTTCTCTGAGTTTGAGGCCAGCCAGGTATACAGTGAGTTCTGGGACAGCCAGGGCTACACAGTACACAGGTACACAGCCAGTGTACACAGAGAAATACTATTCCAAAGGAGACCCCCCCTCAAAATCAAATGGTATAAAACCTTCAAAAAAACAGAGAACAGTGGAGGAAACATGAATGGCTGAGTCATTTCCACAAATCCTGGAAGGAGGAAAAATGGGGAGTGATGGCTACCAGAGGGGAGCAGAGGGCTGCACTTGTGGATGCAAAGCCTCCTGCTCCCGGAGCTTCAGAGGAGCTGGGGCTTGTAGACGTGATAGTATGGAGGCTGGGGACCCCGCCTTTACTCTGCGCGGGTGGTAGGACAGAGAAAGGGTGCAGGAAGGGTAGGAGAACACAGGGGTGAACATGGGTGGAAGGCTCAGGCTGCACTAAAAACCCACATCAGTGAGCTCTGGGCCTGACTGAGAGATTCCAGATCAGTGAGGATTGTGGAAGAGTGACTGAGAATGATTCTTAATGCACAGATATACACGTGCTCATGCATGCTTGCGATAAACAGGACACACACACACACACACACACACACACACTCAACTTCCTAACCACCACCTGACCTGAATGGCTCAGGGTTCACGAGTGACGCTTCACCCACTGAGAGTTGAGTCTGTTTTCTTCCCTGAATTCAGGCAGACTTGTGACTAGAGCAGAAGAAGTGAGACTTACATGACCCTAAGCCTAACCCTAACCCAAGGCTAGTCATATGACTTTCACATTTCTGGGCAGAGCACTCATAGTGAGCTTCCAGGCAAAATTGGCACCCGCCAGTCCACTGTGCCAGATAGGCCATGTCATGTGTTGTCTCTGATCAGAGGCACACCATAGACCATCTGTGTCCATTCATCCCTGACTGTCCGGGAACTTGCTCTGTAGACCAGACTGGTCTCGAATTCACACAGATCCACCTGCCTCTGCCTCTCAAGTGCTGGTATTAAAGGCGTGCGCCACCACTGCCTAGCCGAGAGGTGGTTACTCCTGCAGAATGACTTAGGGATTCCTTGAGACTCCTGCCTTTCCTGATCTGGATGTGGGCAAAATGGTGCTAAAGATGGGCAAGGAGCCAGGACCTGGAGCCACGTGACTTCTCTCTGAAGGACCAGAGCAGGGCGGTCTCAGCAGTCGCAGAAGGCAGTTAACCATCTGAAGCTGTGTCAGGCTAGCCTGAGGTCAACAGCTCTTCTACCAGAGCCAGAGGTGGCGTGTGGAGAGGAACAGGCTAGCTGGCCCTGGAGCGGGTCCCCAGGGTGTGTCTTTTCCTCATTTCCAGCGCTTCTCCTCCCTGCCTGGAGCTCAGAGAGTCTAGAGCTTTGAGCAGGAGCTATTCAGCTGGCTCCCCTACCCAAGTCAAATGCTCTACAGCTCAATAAAACAAAAACAAAAACAAAACAAATGAACAAACAAAAAACTTTTAAATTTTGATTAATGTTGAGTGGAAGGATGAAGGTATCACACGCGGAGGTCGGAGAACCACAGTTCTGTAGAGCTGGTTCTCTGCTCCCACCTTTCTGTAGGTCCAGGGGATTGAACTCGGGTTTCTAGGCTTGCATCATCAGATGGTAGGCATCTTTACCCACAGAGCCATTCCCTCTTCAGTGGCTGCACTAAAAATACATATGCTAAAAAAACAAACAACCCACATACATTTTTAAAAATGTATGCCATCACTGCAGAAGTATGCTTTGTAGAAAATAAGGAAATATTGAAATGACTCATGATTCTCTTAGCCTTACCCCCAAACAAAACAGAACATTAAGGCTTCTGAAAGAGTCCTCCAGGTCCATGTGTTCTGGGTAGACCTTGCTGAGCGCTCAGCACGTGAGAGTCTGTGCTGTAGCCCAAGACGTGTTCCTTTCACCAGGTGTGGGAGACAGGCTGAGGCAGGTCACGTTGTCCTGTCCCCAGGCTGGCTAAGAGACCGGTCATCTTCAACTTTCCAGGATGGAGGGTACTGTCTATGTAATGTAAGGTTTTTCTATTTTCTTTTATTCACAACCAATATATCCAAATATACTGCCAGGTATAGTGGTTTACACCCATGACCCCAGCACCTGAGAGACTGACTACACAAGGAGCCCAAAGCTAGCCTGGGCTACAAGACAGCCTGTCTTAAATACAAACAGCCAGCTAGAAATCATGGCACATGCCTTTAGTCACAGTGTCAGGAGGCAGAGGCAGCAGAGCTCTGGGACCAAGCTAGCTTGGTCTATATAATGAGTTCCAGGCCAGCCAGGGTAATAACACTGTGAGACCCTGTCTCAAAACATAATCAACAAACCAAAACGACAGATATGCCTGTCTTATTAGCATGTCACTCCGATGCTCGACACACCCTTGAACAGATGTACAAATTCTGAATACTTCCTTTTCTGTTTCAGAATTACATTTATTTATTTATTATTTGGTGTGTCCTTGAATGGGGAGGGGCACACGTGTGTCAACTGAGTGTGGGAGGTCAGAAGACAACTTGTAGAGTGGGGATTCTCTCCTACTGTGTGGGTCTTGGGAAATCAAACTCAGGTCTTCAGACTTGGTGGCAAGCACCCTTACGAAGCAATCTAAAAGGGTCCAGAGTAATTTCTTTTTGATGTTTCCAGAGGTTTCCTGATGTTTCCTTTACAAACAATGTAGTTACAGCCCCTTTTGCCTAGATATGATTATTCCTTAGTTCTGTGAAGTCAATTGCTTGGTCCAACGCGAGACAGTTTTAAAGTTGTCTCTAATCATAGCAACAGTACCCCCCGCTGCTCAGCAGTCACCCCCCCACAGAAGTCCCCACATCAACAGTCCCCTCCCAGTAGGTCCCCCATATCAGTGGTCTCCCACATCAACAGTTCCCACATCAACAGTTCCCACCTCAACAGTTCCCCCTCAGCAGTCCCCACATCAATAGTACCCCCAGCAAGTCCCCCACATCAGCAGTACACTGCGATAGAGACATGCTGCCTACATTAACTAGACACTGAATATTTTAATTTTCTCATTTAGACTAAGTTCAGCAGGAAACCAGAGGAATCACATGCTGGGATGGGGGTGATTTTAATGAATTCTTAGTCTAGAACTAAACTGTTCAAGGCCTTCCTTGACTTCAGAGCACCATGTAGGAGCTCTGGAAAGAGCTGGAAAGGGAAGCCCTTGGGTGTTGGAGCAGAAAAGCTGTCCTGTGGGTTCACAGTCAGGCATTTTCTCAAGCTGTGTCTAGAACATGGTCTGTCACTCTGAAATCACTGGCTCTGTGGAGCCCAAGTGACTGGATCACTGGGAGAGAAGGGTCCTCAGTGACCCCTGCCCTGCTGGCTGCTGCCTCCCTCTCTCCTTGCATGAGACCCACGCAGGATGGGGCCATCTGGTCTTGGGCTTCCTGCCTCTGGGGAAAAGGAGTGAGAATGAACTGTTGTCCCTGACAGGTTATCCAATCTCTGGTGTCCCGCTGTAGCACCAGAAACCTGACTAATCTTCAAGCGCGGAAGACCTCACATCACCCCTGACGTTACTGAACTGTCACCTAACCCCAGGGTTCACTCTCTGTCCATGAAGTCAGCACCAGTCCCCTGGGACTTCCTGGGCCACTTTACAAAACCTTTAACATGGGAAATCCCAAGCTAGCCACAGCCTGACTGCTCTCACCTCCATGTTGCTTTCTCCTGAGCAGCTACAAGCACTAACACCTAGAAGAGGAACAAAGGGAAGTGAGAAGTGGGCACTGGGGATGGAAGGTGAATGATGCAAGCCCATCTGCGGCAAGTTCTCCCGGAGCCACTGCGATGTGGGCTAGTGAACACAAGCTGAGAAGACAGTGACGTGGCCCCATTCTCCTGAGGTTTCCTTCTCACTTGGCCTTGAATGCATGTAAACTGGGAGAAGCCCCAGCCCTCCCCCATCCCGTTTCAAGGATCAATAAATAGGAGCAACCTATAATATAAATATATATTATATATGTATACACACACACACACACATACACACATAAACTATCTTCACCAATGAAGCCACTCATCAGCCACTTACTGAACACCCTATGGCCATATCACCCCAAATGTGCCTGATCTCATCAGTTACTTATTGAACACCTACTACATGCCCGGTACTGTTCCAGTGGAACAGAAGAACCTCCCCTTAGGGAGTGTGTGGTGTTCTTGGAAATACTAAAATCTGAATAAGAAAACAAACAGAACACAGCAGTCACAGGTAGTAAAGTGCTATGAAGAAAAAAAAAAACACCCAGAAAATCAGGAGAAGGTAGAGAACATCGAGAAGAAGTTTCAAAATTTTGAATAGTGGGGTTGGGGTGTAGCGCAGTTGGCAGAGTGCTTGCCTAGAACGTACGAAGCCATCAGTTTGATCCCTAGCACTGCATAAAGCTAGGTGTGGTGGCATGTGCCTGTGATCATTACACTTGGAAGACAGGGGCAGGAGAACTCCAAGTTCAAGGTCATACTTGGCTGCGTAGTAAGTTCAAGGGCAGGTTAGGATGCAAGAGAACCAAAGCAAAGCAAAGGGCAAAAGAAAGGTCTACAAACACACACACACACACACACACACACACACACACACACACACACACAAAACCAGGGATGACTGCAGATCTAAGAAGGTACCTTGTAAAAAAGGAACTGAAGAACTGAGGCCATGAACCCAAAGGGTTAATGGAAAGGTGGTTCCCAGGGTCAGGAACAAAGGCAAAGGTCTGGAGGTGACCAGTGAGGTCAGTTGTGATCTGAGCAGTAAGAGGCGAGGAAAGCCACTGAGGAACGGGAGGCAGGGAGAACAAGGGACTCTGGCCAGATCGGCATAGCAAACATGGCTCTGGCAGGCCATGCCCTTTCCCCCCATTCCCTCTGCCCTGCTAAAAACCATTAGATTACATTCCTAAAGCTCGTCTCCAAGGTCTGTTCCCTTATTTGGCCACTTATTTCTCTTGAGGTTGACTACCAGGGTCCAGCTGTCAAAGTATTGAAGTCTGGCAATCAAAAGCCCCCATTGGCTCACCTAATTAACATGTCCAATCAAAATTAAATACCTCATCTCATCCGGGGTTTCCCCTTTTACCTTTATAAACTGCCATTTGCCTGTGGGCCACATCTGTTTCCTGTCTATCCAGAGGCAACTCTCCCCCTCTAACAAATACCCTTCCTTCTCTCCCTTGTTCCCTTCCCCTTGCCATTTGTACCTTTGGGGCAAATACATTTCCTTTGTGTGAAGAACTTGGTCTTGGGAGTCCTGAGCTGGTACCAAATGTTCAGAGAGGGTCCTGAGATTGCATGGCCTTAGAGGCAAGCTAGAGGGCTTTACATGTAACATAACAGTTCATATTTTAGCAATGATCATCCTGGAAGCATTGTGGAGAATAAACTTAGGAGCAAAGGTAGAACCATTCATCAAGAGAGCCCACCACCACAGACATGCTGGGGACGGTGGTGGTTTGGGTAGAGCAGGTAGCATGGATGTGGCCAGATTCTAGAAAGCAGAGCTAATTGGCTGAGGGAGGACTCCTAGGACTGGGGGTTATTCTGGTTTGATTTCTGGTGTTGTGATAAAACCCCGAGCAAAAGCAACTTGAGGAAGGAAGGGTTTATTTCATCTTACACCTCCAGCTCATAACCTATTAAGGGACATCAGAGCAGGAACCTGGGGCAGAAACCATGGATGCATGATGCTTGCTGGCTCCCTCCCTGGCTCATGCTTTGCTTGCTTCCTTATACAGCCCAGGCCCGTCAGCCTAGGAATGGTGTCACCCACAGCGAGCTGGGCCCTCCTACAGTAACCATCAACCAACAAGAGGATGGATGTCTGGAGAGGAGATGTGGACAACAGAAGCCCATCCAACAGCTCGGCAAAGGTGACTGAGGACTCACAGTCTGTTCGAGGGACAGCAGGAGAAGGGGTGCCAGGGAGGATGAGCAGTACACAGAGACAGGCCATGTACCGTGAAGATGGAAGGAGCATCTTGCATACCTGGTCACCGCAGGACCAGCAGAATGGATGGGATGAACACATCTCAAGTGCAGCAGGTTCAGAAGAGAGAAGCTAGAGGCAAAGGGATGGAGAATGCAGACTGCAAAGCTGGCCCATCTACGGCACCTATAACTGGAACCATGGATAGGACCAGGCTCTCCCAGTTGTCAAGCTCCACCCACTTCTGGGCTCATAAGCCTGCTCTCTCTCGGCTTCTCGACTCCTGTGATGTCAGTTCCAGCTCCCACTGCCACGTGAGCCTTGGGACAAATGTCCTGCTGAGAAAGTCCCCATGTTCTTTTTTTTTTTTTTTTTTTGTTTTTTTTGTTTTGTTTTGTTTTTTAGAGACAGGGTTTCTCTGTAGCTTTGGAGCCTGTCCTGGAACTAGCTCTTGTAGACCAGGCTGGTCTCGAACTCACAGAGATCCACCTGCCTCTGCTTCCCGAGTGCTGGGATTAAAGGCGTGCGCCACCACCGCCCGGCTCAGTCCCCATGTTCTTATAAACCAAGATCTCATCTGCTCTTTCATGATGGTGGGGGGAGGGAGGCTCAAGGACTAGTTAGTCAGGGCTCCTGTTCTGTTCTCCCAGGGCCGCCTTCTGTTGCAGAGGGCCAAATTCAACAAACATGCCATTAGCAGAGAGGTAATTTCAGATGCCAATGTGCCTGTGAGGGCAATAATGTAGGGCGAGGGGCAGAAAGGATGGAGGAGCCTCCCTGCTGTAGCCTGTATTGTCAGCTGGTCTCTCTGGTAATGCCTGGATAACCAAACTGGGCCAATTCCCCTCTGAGGCCTCCCTTGTAGGATCTTCCTTATCGGCACTCCGGGACTTTGGCTGGGGCCCGCTGTTTCCTAGCCACAGACAAAGGAAGACACCCCCCACACTGTGGACTTTTCCTTTTGCAGCTACAAAAGACTAAAATACAGTATCTTTTCACTGATGGATTAGGGAAATACTGAAATCAGAAAACCCCTCTCAGAAGACATTTATAATTCTCAGCAACAATTACAGTTGACATTTGGTATATACTGTGATCCCAGCACTGGGGAGGCAGAGCCGGAGGACTACTACAAGCCCAGCCTGGTTTACATAGAAAGCTCCTGGTCAACATAGTGAGACTCAGTCTCATAACACAAAAACAGGACAAAACAGACAGCAAAAGCATTTCACAGACATCCTTCCAGACGTTTTCAGACAGGGTTTCATGCTGCACAGGTTGGCCTTGAATCCCTGGCCCTATGATTCTACTTCTCAAGCCTGGGATTACAGGTGTACATCACCATGTCTGGATTGCAATGTAAAACTGGGAGGAGGGGAAGGAAATCAAGCTGTATATGGTGGCATATGCCTGTAGTCTCCTGCTCAGAGCTGAGGCAAAAGGATTGCAGGGGTCGGAAAAAGAAATTATAACCATTGTTTTGTGACTTAAATTTTTACTAAATCTGTTATGAGATGCTCCTGCCATTGCAGTTTCCTCTTAGGGATAATTTTCGTTTTTTAGTACTTTACATATGTCTGCTCACAGTATGTTATCCAATCCCCAAACACTGGCCATTTGCCTTGATTCTAGTGAGGGCCACCAGAAGTCAGTGTGGTAATGAACAATCTGGTGTCTTTTATTTTCCCTCAGAAGTGGGTGGAGGCTGTAAATCTCTGACTGTTTCCTTCAGTTATTAATACAAGTACCACTGTCTGGTGCCATAGTCTCATGGCAGAAGTAGGTGATGGAGGAGGAGCTGGAGCTCCAGACGCCATCAACCAGACTTGGTTGAGAGGCTAATTCTGACAGGCCCTAGCCCTCTTCTCCCTTAAGGACTGCGCCTTAGGAAAACAATAGGCTCCTCCCATTGGCACCGTGAAATCCATGGGGATTCCCCATCTCAGCCAGCGAGCAAATGTCCTTCTCTGACCCCCAAAAAGAGCCCACTCCAGCCCCTTGGGGAAATCCCCATGGGAAAGCTCCTCCCCTCCCCCCGTGTGGGGGGAATCCTGGCTCTGGGTCAGGGCTGCAAGGACACTTCCAGGCTTGCTCCTCATCCCTTAGAGGGCTGCCAGGGACAGTGTGTACCCTCAGAGTTCCAACTCTGAAGGCCAGCACACCTGGGAATGTGCAGTGACTCTGACACATTCCAGCTCATCCCAGAAGGTGACCACCTGGGGATGGCATGTGGCAAAGGGGTGGGACTCTGCCTACTGTTAGATCTGCAACCCTCAGCTCACTGCAGTAGCCCCCAGCAAGGACATACCACTCCAGAGGCCTCAGCTAGCTCATCTGCAAGATGGGCACAATAATATCAACCTCGCAGGCTTGCTGTGCGGATTAAACAAAACAAACACTGGTAAAATACACAGGGGTCTGGTGTACAACAAACACGGGTATCCAAAGGACTGGAGGATGGCTCCTGCCAGGCCCTGTGACACAGACAGGAAGCTCCGCAGAATTAGCTGACCTCTATACTCAAGACAGTCCTGACATAAAATGCAATCCTCACCCCCAGCTCCAGGACAATGTAAGGACAAGAAGTGTCATTCACAGTGAAGAGAGCAGGAACAGTCATTAGCTCCTCTTTATTAATAAGGATACAAGCTCAGCACGGTAGGTGCCTTGCCTGGGTCACAACAGGAAAAGGCTGGGCTAGATCAGGGCTGGGTTCTGGTCCCTGGGGGCACACTTTGCTGTAGGCAGCGGGCTTGCAGCAGGGAGTTTGGGTGAAAAGGGACTCTTCACAGGTCCTTGATAGAGAAGGCATGTCCTTGGGGGGCAATGGCACCCCTCCACCACTACCCTGCCCCTGCTACACTCATCTGAGTCACCCCATCTTCCTGTGGATCTTCCTGCAGAGAGCAGCTATGAACCTCCAGCTGTCCAGGGCCGATGAAGGGGCGGGGAGGCGGCAGGTCCCAGGCTCTCTCCATCAATGCAGTCCTGCCAGCAAGGGACCTGAGGACCCGCAGCTCAGGAGGGACATAGGGACTGCTAGTGACCTGCTTAGGACCTGGCTGACCTTACTGTGAGGTAGAAATGGCTCCCACCAGACAATAAGCATCTGGACTTACTAACTACTGGGCGCCTAGGACCAGGACCCCACGGTGTCTGGTGTGGTGAAGGCTGAATAAAAGAGGCAGCTAGACTTAAGTCAAGGGGAAGAGGGGAAGGAACAGAGGACACAGGGTTTGGGCGACCTAGACTAGTGTCCCTTTTCTCTAGTAAACAGAACACCTGTAGAGAAGCAGGTCCCACTGCACCCAAGGGGTCACTCTGCAGAAAGCCAACACCCAACAAGGGTAGCTGATTGGGATTATCAGTACACAGGGCGGAGGCTGGCATCTGCTTAGCATGCCTGAGCCATCAGGGCAAAGGCCCGTCCTACTGATCCAGTATGTCCTGGCCAAGGTGGCTGTAGACAGACGGGGCAGCGATCCTTCCTTTTTAGCATCTGTGGAGTGTCTCCCTCCAC
Source organism: Arvicola amphibius (assembly GCF_903992535.2). Taxonomy (NCBI): domain Eukaryota; kingdom Metazoa; phylum Chordata; class Mammalia; order Rodentia; family Cricetidae; genus Arvicola; species Arvicola amphibius. The sequence goes on along the minus strand of NC_052050.1, from coordinate 67,142,670 downwards.
ATGGTTAGCTTTCCTTTCCTTAGTCACAGGGAGAGCATCTGGAGGAAACTGGGGGTCTGGGTGCTTGTCTACCAATGGGAACAGGCTGGTTACATGGCAGGCCGTCTTTGCCCACTAGTATCTGGGAGCTCCATAGGCCACAAGAAAGGAAAACAGCTTTATTATCTCCTTGCTCAGACTAAGACTGAGGCTTTTCCCTGAGTGGTCAGGTTAGCTGACACTTTTCAGCCTGTCACCCTCACTGTGCCACAGACTGCATGACAGTAAATAACCCCCGATGCTCATGCCTCACCTCAGTACACATGCTTGTCACCCCAGCTATTAGGGATGGCAAGATCAGGGCTTGCCTGGGTTACAGAACAAGTCCATTAGCTAGCCTGGGCAACTTAGTGAGACCCTGCCTGGAAGCAACTCTCTCTCTCCGCCCCCTCCCTCCCTCCCTGTCTGTCTCTCTCTCTCTCTCTCTCTCTCTCTCTCTCTCTCTCTCTCTCTCTCTCTCTCTCTCTCTCTCTCTCTCTCTCTCTCAGACATATCCGAAAGAACAAAACTGCTAGTATTAAACATCATAGTGAAGTGATTGGAGATTGGAGAGCCTGCTGATTGGAGAGCCTCTAACCTCAAGGGCGGGTCCACTTGAGTGTGAAGCCTGAGCCTTGCTGTGTCACGTGGCATAGATGGGCGCTGAACCTCACGCCGCTCAGCAGGCATGTGCAGATTCTTCCCTCTCCCTTACAGCCTCCCCTCAGTCGGGCCCTGCGGGCCTGCGCCTGCGCCGAGAGCAGCATTGACTTGTCCAGCTGGCTGACCCCTAGGGAAATTCTACCCTCTTTGAGTCACCACACAGCAGGCGCTTTGCACAAGCGCTGGACTACAAACAATCACCGTGCTTGCTTCACCATTCTGCAGCACTTCCAAAATCCCCTGTGATGTGCTGGGATGAAATCTGGATCCAAAAACTTCCCCACGTTTCCCCCAGCTTGAACGGAGTGATGCCCTACCAATCACATGCTACTTTATGAGTCTGACTTCCCCACGGAAAAGACAAGATCTTAGATTCAAGACTATGTCGGGTCCAGGAGAAAGTGGGACAGACGGCTAAGCGCACACCTATTAGCACATTGGCCTCCAGGATCGCTCAGTAGGTGTGGTCTTCTCAGCTCTTCTCACCCCACGCCCCACCCTAAACCTCTTCATTGTCTTTGCTTTCCATCCCCAGTTCCTGATTCCTATATCACCCTGCCATTTCGGATTATCTGTTGGTCTTCTGCTCTTGGCTCTTGGTCGACTGGCACCCCTCAACCCCCGCCATTTCTATTCCTTTCTTGGGTTTTTTTTTTTTTTTTTTTTTTGGTTTTTTCGAGACAGGGTTTCCCTGTAGTTTCTAGAGCCTGTCCTGGAACTAGCTCTTGTAGACCAGGCTGGCCTCGAACTCAGAGATCCACCTGCCTCTGCCTCCTGAGTGTTGGGATTAAAGGCGTTCGCCACCACCGCCTGGCCTTTCTTGGTTTTTTTGAGACAAGGTTTCTCTGCAGCTTTGGAATCTGTCCTGTAACTCACTCTGGAGACCAGGTTGGCCTCAGACTCACAGAGATCTGCCTGTCTCTGCCTCCTGAGTGCTAGGATTAAAGGCGTGCGCCACCACTGCCAGCTTCTAGTTCTTTCTTGCTTCCTCCCACCCCTCATGGCCCGGTTCTGTCTACTGGAAATGTTCAATGTACTATTTTCTCTCCTGCTCTGGACTCGTCTAGATGCCTCTGGCTGTACTCTCCCTCACAGCTACGATAAAAACCTTCTCCTCAACCATGCTTTGGAGAAATCATTCCACTTACTTATGGTCTGGAGTGACCAAGCCCCTCCCCACCTCTCTGGCTAGGAGCCTACCAGTGACCCTTGTCAATTGGCTGAGAAGGTCCAACCTACCAGATGAACACAGGCATCACTTGCATCCTTCTGCAAAAACACTGCTCGGGGACTCTCCACCTTCATGCTAGACACACAAGTCCTAACATATGGCCATGTGTCACTGCTGTGGCCTAGCACAGTTGCTGACTGAATAAAAAGAAAACGAGGACCTGACACTCCTAGGTATGGTTGAGGAGAAGGTTTGTTGTAGATAATGAGGGAGAAAACAGCCAGACTGGACGTGGGCATCAGACTGAACCAGGCCAGAGACTTGGAGCGGGGTGGTACTGAACAGATGACTATGACACACGAGAGTGCTCGCAGGAATCAAGAGAACCAAGAGAATGGGAAGCCAAAAAAAACGGCTGGGGCCTGGGATGGGCGACACAGGAATCAGAAAAGCTGGGGAAGGGAAGCGGAGCTCAGGGGCTACAGCGGTAGGGGTGGGGGTGGGGGATGGGATGCACCAGCCAGAAAGACTCTGTAAAGAGTGGCTGGGACTACAAACAGCAGGGACTGGCATCCAGGGTCCGCTTTGATGTGTTAAATAGGCACCTCAGGCATTTTGTCCTGAGTTTGAGACCTGAGTTGTGGCTTTCCTCCTACCTCTATCCCTGAGTGAGTGCTGAGATTGCAGACAGCACCCCCCCACCACACACACACACTAACAATGAGGAGCAGGAGAGACCTGAGCTGAGAGGGATGACATAAGTACCTGCCCATAGTGAGAGCACAGAGTGGTTAGGAGATAGTGACCCGGATGTGTTGGACATGGGCATTGCTGAAAAAGAGTCTAAGCTCCATCAACTGGAGAAAGCCCAGTGCCCAACAAGGCTGCCAAGACTCCTGAGAGAAGAGCAGATTCTTGCCATGGCTCAGGAGCCTGGAGCCCTGACTGTTCCTTCATGTCAGACCGTCAGATGGGAGGATTGAGCCAGGAGTGAAGGATCCCTCCCCAGAGGGACGGAGTCCCCAGGAGACCCGCTCTCTCTCCCCGGATGACAAGACACAGCTGCTTGTAGGAATGGTAGACTGGGACCGCATCCACCCCCCAGCCTGCTGCTACCAACACTGCCCTCTTGAGAAGCCAGGGCCCTGCCCCCAGCCCCAGTCAGGAGGAAGTGAATCTGTATGGCCGGCCTCTCATGAACTCTAAGGCTGGCTCAAGACACCGATCTGTTGAATAATTAAGATTTTTTCCCCACCCAATGTTTTCAGAAACTGTTGTTTAAAAGATATAACCATCCAAACTGTTTACACAACCCTTGGGAAGTCTCTGCAGACAGCATTCTCAGTTGGCAACTGCAGCCAGGGCTGACGTGGAGACCTCTCTATACTGTGCTCTGGCCTTACGTGATGGGGCTCTGCATTTTCTCCGATTTCTTTTTAATTTACTTTTCCTGGTGTCTGGTGCTCCACATCACACACGACAGGCTCTGCGTCTCGGGACAAGCTGTCCACTAGTCAGGTCTGAGGGTGAGGTCCTTAGAATGACGAGGTAATGACAAACGTGGGGGTCATTCAACAGGAGCCTGCTCTCACTGGCACTCCGGTCCTCTCCGGAGGAGGGTGTCAGCGTGCCTGGTCCAACTCTTAGGGCTAACTCTTTGGATCTGGGGACTCAGGATCCATCAGGTCCCTGTTCCCAGTTACAGGGGGATGCAGAGTTCCTGGGGATATTTTAAAGCAAACATGAGGTCTGGGCTTCTTCCCTGAACCACCTTCAGGGTGTGACTCCGCACGGAACCACCTTCAGGGTGTGACTATGCACTGAGACTAAACCCAGGGAATCAGTCCTTTGTGTCAGAGAGGCTGCTGTTGTCTGCACTAACATAGGGGTCCCCTCACTGACATATTGGTGCAAGGAATGACGTGCCATCTGATAGCACTTGGGGTGCCACCCCAGAGATTATGCTGGGGCTCTAGAGACAGGTTTCTCCATGCTACACAGCCAGCACGAGTCCCAATAAAGGGCTGGGGAAAAGGTCAGGAGCACTGGCTGCTCTTGCAGAGAGCCCAGCTCTGGTTCCTAGCACCTGCATGGAGGGGCACAACTGTCCCTGACTCCAGTTACAGGAAGCTGATGTCCCCTTCTGCCTTCCACAGGCACTGCTTGCACATGACTCACTTACACATATGTACAAAACACACTCTTACGTATAAAGTAGAAATATAATCCTTTAAAAGAAGAATTCCGAACAACTCCCCCGAGGCAGTGCCAACATCTCAGCCAACCAGAGTCTCCTGCCTTCCACCTGCACTGAACACCCTGCTGGAGAAGGTGGAGGCACAGGCATAAACTCACATCTGGGAAAAAGGGAAGACTCAGGGCAAGAGAGACAGCTCAGAGGTTACAAGCACTCGCTGCTTTTGCAAAGAACCTTCATTTCCAGCACCTACATCGGGTGTTCACAACCACCTGTAACTCCAGTTCCAGGGGTCCAGCAACCCATTCTGGCCTCTGTGTGCATGCATGTGCACACAGGCCACATATACCCCCCACATAGTACGAATCCTGAAAGCACCCCTTTATTGAACCAGGGCCAATGCAATGAGACTTAAGAAAGAGAAAGGGTGGGGCATATTTCCCACTAGTGGAGAAAAAAGAAACAGAAGAAGACAGTCTCTAGTATTAAATTTTTGACTTGGCCATAGACGGGTAAGCTCTATCTTCACTATTCCTCCTACCTTGGCTTCCTCTCAGGAGCCTCCCCCCAGGCCTCCCTCCCATAGGAGGGCTCTTGCATACAAGACTGTCCAGTGAGGCTCCTCCCACACAAGGGCTCCACCCACAAGAAGGCCCGCCTACCGGAAGTCCTAGACAACCTAACACTTCCTATTGCTTGTGTCCTGAAACATCAAGGACCTTGAGGAAGGGCAGGACAAGCAGCTCAGTCAGCATTGCAGTACTGTGTGTTCACAGTGTGCCAGGTTTAGAGGCTAGGAGGGGCAACAGTTATTTATCTGAGAGAAATAAGTAGCTGAGGGCCTGTGGTGTGAGCACAGGTTTGTAATCTTCATACTCAATAAGCTGAGGCAGCAAAGGCTGGGTTTGGGTAGGGACGGAAGGTTGTGTGGCTACTGGCATGGGGTTAGGCTAGAGGAACCAGTGCACAGGCTCTTGGAGACCGGAAAGGGAGATAATAAAATCAGGCTTTGATTATGTCGGCTGTGGAGACTGCAGCTTCAGGGTCCAGACAGTTCTCAAGTCAAGGCCACTGCCACCAGGGCAGCTCCTTGACAGTAGCTGGATGCCCTGGTGTAGGGAGTAGAAAAAGTCCTGAGTGTGAGATCCTGAGTGTGTGATCCTGATTGTGTAAAGTCCTGAGTGTGTGAGGTCCTGAGTGTGTGATCCTGAGTGTGTGAGGTCCTGAGTGAACGTGTGTTACTGACACACGCCGGCCATGTCAAGGAAACTAGCCTCAGACCCATGGGAAAATAGCGAAACCTTCCTCCCTTCCCCTGGGGTGAGGCTCAGAAGCCTTCTTCTGGTTAAAGTAGATGCTGATAGTATGTGCAGAAAATGTCCACCATAGCTTTCTCCCCTCAACCTTCTCATATTTATAACCCAAAGACTGCCTTCCTATAGAGACTGCTCCTACAGAGATTACTACACCTGTCTCCTTGTTAATCTGTAGGTAATAACCCCTGCTCCTCATCTGTGTGTGTAATAGCCCCTCCTCCTTGTTCAGCTATGTAATAATCCTGTCTCTCTGTTCTACTGTATATAATAAACACGCTGAGCTTCCTGGGTACTGTGCTGTCTCTACCAGAGAGCCTGGGTTACCTGACCCCAGCTTTTTTGTGTGTATGTATAATGGTCATTTCTTCATACCCTAGCTGCCCCCAAGTCAGGTCAATTTCTGGAAGCCATGTCAAGGATGTGGCACCTAGGCCAGTCCATTTCTCCCCAAGGAGGGGAGCAGTCACTGGGCTGTTTGGGATGAGGTCAGGTCAGTCTGAGGTGTCTCTTAGAGATCGCCCTTCTGTTCCTTCTGCGTGAACAAGGGGGATACTGGCCTCCGTGAACAAGAGAAACTCTGTGTTAGAGTTTAGGAGAGCAATGAGGATTAGAAACTCACCGCCTTTAACAGGTTAAGAGTGGACTGGGTGCTGGGCGGTGGTGGCGCACGCCTTTAATCCCAGCACTCGGGAGGCAGAGGCAGGCGGATCTCTGTGAGTTCGAGGCCAGCCTGGTCTACAATGGCTAGTTCCAAGACAGGCTCTAAAAACTACAGGGAAACTCTGTCTCGAAAAACAAAAAAAACAAAACAAAACAAAACAAAAAAAAAACAGGATGTCCGCTGAAATGGCTCAGCAGGTAAAGGCACCTGCTACTATTCTGACAACCTGGGCCAGATCCCCAAACTACACGCGGTATAGAAGAAGAGACTCCTGCAAGTTGCCCTCTGGTCTCCACACCCAGATATAGCATTTGTATACACCCTAAATACATTAAAAAGAAGAAAATAGCTTGTGTTTCTGTGATAGCGTTTCTCTATGTAGCCCTGGTTGTCTGAGAATTCACTCTATAGACCAGGTTGGCCTTGAACTCAGAGATCCACCTGCCTCTGCCTCCCAAGTGCTGGGATTAAAGGTGTGTGTCACCTAGTTATTTGGTAGATTTTTTTAATGTATATGGTCATCTTGCCTGCATACATGTATGTGTTGCCATGTACATTCTAGTGCCCCTAGAGGCCAGAAGAGTGTGTCAGCTCCACTGCCCGACAAAAAAGTATTTTTTAAAAAAAAAAACTTTAAAATGAGGTTTGTAAAGGGTCAGTCTTCCGTGGTCTCCTCCAGAAAGGCTGGTGAGGCAAGAAGGGCAGCCGAGTTCCAGGGTTTAAAAGGTCTATGACTACTGGGTGGCTCAGGGACCCAACAGCGACTTCCTGGCCAATGTCCTCGGTGTATCAAACCTCCAGTGATCTCAAAGTGCTGGGAAAGGCCACGCCCAAGGGTTCTCCAGTGCTAAACTGCGTCTACAATTAAATTTTAGGTGATTTTGAAAGTTCCTTAAAATAAAAAGTAATATCCTCATGCAAACTGAATCAGCAGTTTCAGGATTGCCCTAGTTTGGGGTGTTATCATAGATCACGAAAGCCAGCCACCGAAGAACCACATCATGTGCCATGTCTCCGCCTCTGAGCTAGAATAAAGTGTAGTCCTAGTGCTGAGAAGTGGGGAACAACACTAGGTAACCTCAGGTTACCTTTCTGGCAGACTGAGAACTTTATTGCAACCCCCGGGGGCTATGATACCTTTAGAGCAAAGGACAGATCCTCGGGCATAGCAAGCATGGGACACTGACAGTCACAGCAGCCTAGTGCAGCGGTGTTGCCATCCATACCAGACACCAGTCACTTCTCACAGTTACCAGAAAGTCTGCTTCATGCTTTAAAAAAAAATGGTTGTGCATTGAGAAACAAAGACTAGAGTAAACAGATACGCGAAGTCGAGGGGAGGTGAATTCTAGTGGGTGGGAAGCAATCTAACCTAATGACAAGACACACACACACAGACTTACACACATACACACACACACACACACACACACATAGACACACACATATACAAACACACACATACACACACACAGACACACGCACACACAGAGACTCATACAGACACACAGACACACACATACACACACAGACACATACATAGAGACACACACAGACACATGCACACACACAGACACATGCACACACACAGACACAAACATACACAAACACACACATACACACAGACACACGCACACACACAGAGACTCATACAGACACACAGACACACATACACATACACAAACAGAGACACACACATACACACACAGACACATACACAGAGACACACACAGACACATGCACACACACAGACACACACATACACAAACACACACATACAGACACACACAGACACACATACACAGACACACATACAGAGAGACACACACACATACAGACACACACAAGACACATGCACAGAGACACACACATACACAGAGACACACACACACACACTTTGGAACAGCTGGAATTGAGATCCACTCTGCTATTTATCTGCCACCAAACCCAAGGATCTAAGTTCAATCCCCAGGGTCTATGTGGTAGAAAGAAAACAGACTCTTACAAGTTGTCCTCTGAATTCCACATGTGTAGTCACACACATATTTTGATTTTTCAGAATGGTTTCTCTGTGTTACAGCCCTGGCTGTTCTGGAACTAGCTCTGTAGACTGACTTTAAACTCAAAGAGATCCACCTGCCTCTGCATCTAAGAGTGCTGGGATTAAAGGCGTGCGCCACCACTTCCCTGCTAAATTAATTTAAAAAAAAAAAAAAGAGTTGAATACCCCTTTGGTCTCTACCCAGTTACTGCATCCTCCTCACTTGGAGCCCAGAACTCCTGCCAGGTGCCCCCTCCCAGCACTTGTTACCCCTCCTTTCCTTCACACCACCATCAAGCTACAGGTCCTAGCTGTTCCCCACTGTTGATATCCCCCAGAAACCTCACTCTCTGGGGCTGCCACAACCCCTCCCACACTCCGATAACCGGCCCACCACTGAACTTTATATGAGGTAAGGACTGTCTCAGCCCCATTTGAAGGCAGCAAAGCTGAGGCTCAGACAAGTTTAAGAACCTGAACTCAGATCCTCGGGTTTGGTGGCCAGCTCCTTTACCCACTGAGAAATCTCAACCAGCCCCAAGGGGAATAAACTTTGTCCTAATCTTCTTTGTTTCTTGCTAGTGCTCTCCATTGAGTAAGCCTAACCAGAAGCCAGAGGCAAGGTGATGGTGGTACAGCCCATCAGTTGGCTCCTGGCACCGGGCTTGTGCTAAGGGCAGAGAAAGGACCTTTATGAACAAATGGACTGACCCTCTGTTTAAGCAAAAGAAAGAGCCGGGTGGGTGGTGGTATTACACGCCTTTAATCCCAGCACTTGGGAGGCAGAGACAAATGAATCTCTGTGAGTTTGAGGCTAGCCTGGTCTTCAGGGAGAGTTCCAGGACAGCCAAGGCTACACACTAACTCAACACCCCCTACCAAAAAAAGAAAGGGGTGGGGAGAAGGAGGAAGGCGATGTGGTTAGCAGTGTCTGGAACAGTTGAGGCCACAGAGCCTAAGCACATGGTGGTTCTCTCTCTCTCTTTCTCTGTTTATTTTCTGGTTGTCAACACATCAACTTAAGGTGGCAGTCCTTAAAGTAACCAGGTATCTGTCACCATGCACCTTGGAGTGTTGCTAAGAAGCAATGTGTGTGTGTTAAAAAGACAACCAGAGGCTCTGGGACTGGGGCTGAGACAGGGGAATACAAAATGAGGAAGGAGAAAGAGGAAAGATGGAGAACTCCAACATCCTCAGCAGGCTGGGGTTGCATACATGATTAACTTGTTGTTAAGTCTGAATATGCATTCACTGGGATGCGGTAATCACTCCTATGTATTTTCCAACCCAGTGATGTGCCTGAAAGGGATCTGGTAAGAAAGTCCCCTTGACCTACATGCAAAGCCTTGTGTTGCCTCTAGACGCACAGGTTGAAACTGTGCAGCCCTGCCCACGAAGAACCGAGCAGTTGATGTGCCCTGGGTCCTTGCTCCCTCTCACCCTAGTGATCTGTTGAGGTTCATCTCTATTCTGATCTGACAAGCGGCTACTGACAGGGATTGGTCCTCCCATGGGCTGGCTCTCTGGAAGGAAGCGGTCCATGGAGAGTGGTCCGAGTCTCAGATCATAAGCAGCATCCTGTCCTCCAGCCTTGGCCCCTTAAGAATCTATCTCAACTCTACAGGCTATTCTTGAGCGTCTGGATGAGGCTCCAGGGCGTTTGAGGCCTATATATCTGCACCCAGCAGCTGTCAGTCTCAAGGCCTCTCATACCTTTACCCCAGCCTCCAGCTTCTCCAGGCTCTCTTTCCCACACCCCATCCCTCACCATGGCTCAGGCATCCTCTCACCCCATCCCTCACCGTGGCTCAGACACTATCTCACTCCATCCTTCACCATGGCTCAGACATCCTCTCACCCCATCCCTCATCGTGGCTCAGGTACCATCTCACCCCAACCCTCATCATGGCTCAGACACTATCTTACTCCATCCCTCACCATGGCTCAGGCCTCATTTCCCCCATTGTTTTCCCGTAGAGCTTGCGGTGGATCAGGAAGCCATTCAGACCTCCACTATTAGCCTCTGGAATTCTCCTCCCATAGCATTCATCACTGCTTTCCGTGGTGCATTCCCCAACACACCAAATGCCTCTTGTGAGGGGAACCTGATAGCCGGTCCTGGTTTCAGCACTTCCAAGCAGAGTGCCTGGCACTGAAGACACCCGGTAAAGGTTTCTACCAGATGGATGTTGAGGTAATGATTTAGAAGATAGGAAAGGCAGAGTCACACCCCCCAAGTATCCTGCTTCCTGTCACACTAGTTTTCCTGTCCTTGTATCAGACAGGACAGGGGACTGCACAGGCCACCACACACTTCTTGAGTCTGCTTCTCTTTCAGGCATCCCCGCTGAGAGCCTTTCCCTGACCACCCTGTCCACAGTTCCTCGGTCCCTTGAGTACATACATATCTGTGTGTTTCAACTTTCAAACAGCACTTCTGCTAGTGTATTAAAACAAATTAGGATGGGGTTTTAAGTAGCCCAGTGTGGCCTCAAACTTACTGCGTAGCCAGGGGGTGACTTTGGGATTCTGATTCTCCTGCCTCCACCGCCTAATGCTGGGATTATAGGCATTTGCAATCACACCCAGGGTCAGCTGGAGACTAAACCCAGGGCTGTGTGCACGCTAAGAAAGCACTCCAGCAGCTGAGCAGTGTCCCCAGTCCCAGATGCTTCATCCTGTGTTCATTTTCTATCTCTACGACTCAGCTCTATTGAGCAAAGACTTGCCCGGTGCCTAGCAACGTGAAGCGGATGGGGCAATGACACACTTAGTAGATGGATACATGCTACTGTTTACTGCCCGTTAATTTCATTTGATACAAAATTTCTATGTTTGCGGCTAGATTGGGTGCCTCAAAGAAACCCAGAGATTCTCGGGAGCCACCTGGCAGCAGGGGGTAGGCAGGACAACCTCAGTTCCCTTCCCAGGTGGGATAAACTGCCTGCCTCCAGTTTCCTTGTGGCCTGGGCTTCCCCATACTGGAGAGGAACCCCACCACAGGTGCCTGCTGGGAATGTTTCCCCAGCTTTCTCTAAGAGCTAAGCTGCTGTTGCCCAGTGTGGCAGACAAACGCGCCCAGAGCATTGAGCTGCCCTGGCAGCCGGCAGTAAGCACAAAGCAACTAATATACATAACTGGTTTCTTCTTCCTTTTCTGAACTTCCTACCCTGAGCGTGCCTATGAGATGCCTGACTGGGGGCAGGAACTGCCTGTCCCTCCAGAGCTGTCCAGACAGGATGGCTCTCAGCCATGCCCCCAGAGAGGGCTAATTTTTTTGTTAGGAGCTGAGATCTTGCTCTTGTCTCTTAGGCCTCTGCAGAAATTGCTGTGCCAGCTCAGTGGAGGGCCTGGTCTGGAGCCTCTGACTTGCCCTGGCCCTTCCTTGAAGTGCTCTGGTTTACTGGAAATCATAAACGGAGAGGCGGCCGGCCTTTATCACACACGAACCGTGTACTCTTAATAGCTAACAAGCAGGGACTGGCCTCCTGGTGACTCCCAGCGACTGATATTTGCACCTGGTAATCGAGGTCAGGTCTACTTCTTTCAAGTCACATGTTTTGCTTTAGGGCAGGAAGGTGTTAGAGCCACTTGTTGCAAAGAGGCCAGGAGGGGATCATAGCGTGGCTGCAAGCCAGTGCTGGCAGCAGCGGCTTTGGGTTCATGAGGCGCTGGGGCTGCACTAGCAGCTCCCTAACACCCCTCACACCAGCGTTTCCCTCAGAAGGCTCAGGGCAACCTGCTTTCCTCTAAGACGCCTGCGTAGGGGAGCCACTTTGAGTTCTTGCTGTATTACCTAGCCGATTAACAAACAAATTATGCCTCTTGAATAGTCACGTAGAAATACAGGTCATTTAAAAGTGTTTGAATCACAGTCCAGGCCCCACCCTGCTCAGACACCTGATCTCATTCCAGCCTTTGCTTCATGGCAGGTGTTTATCTCCAGGTTGTCATGGGAACTGCTGGTATTAACAGCAGCATAGCCAACCTGGCCTGGTTGGCAGGCGGCAGCCTCAGAGCTTTCTGAGCACTGGGGCTCCCTGCTGGCCACTGGGCATCTGGGCTCCAGGCCGTCCAACAGTTACTTGCATGCTGGAACCACCTGAGGCACACAGCAGAAACTAAGTAGGGTGTGTTTATTTTTGGGTGCCAATGACGCTAGGAGAGCAGGTTTGCACTTCCTGTCCTGTGGGATTACAGACTAGGGTGACAATGGCCTCTGATTCACCTTGCTGGGGGACTGGCTGGCAGGCCCACAGACCACTTGCTATACTCTTTCAAAGGCAGATGCATGAAAAACTTGTGAGGAAGGGGCCCAGCTGCAGTCTGCAGGGTGGGTGGGGATGGTGCCCGGCTACTGCTCAAGCTTTACATGCAGCCAGAGCAGCCTCCTGCACTGCCACCTGCACGCCGCTGAGACATGACCTCACATCTGTCTGTCCACGCTTCTGCCAGAAGACTGAGCAAGCTCTCAGAATGGATCTTTTACTCTCCAGAATGGACACCCAGCCTCAGGAGAACACTGTTCTCCAGGCCCTAAAGAGGCCAGCAAAGGAGGAGCCACAGAATATCCTAAGACCGGACAGATTTTCTCCAGTTGTGATTTTCTCCAGTTGTTTAGAACAGGGAGGGGGTCAACCAGAGCCCTTGTTCTCTGACAGTCACCACTTCGACCACTGCCACGCCCAGGGGACAGTGCAGAGACCAAGACGGGCACTGTCATGGCTCACGAGCTCACGTGTGCTGCAGGGTAACAGGGCCGCCTCGGGGATCATCACAATCTGTTTTACCACCTGGACGTCATGTGAATCAAAAGAGTGCACAAAAACTTCAGTATTACAAACCTTCAATTTACTCATTTACCTTTGTGTGAGGATGGCACGTGTGCCCACGAGTGTGCTCACGGGTATGCTGATACGTGGGAAGAGGCCAGAGGAAGGACAGGGACACCTTGCTCCATCACTCACTCTCCACCTTGTCCTTTGGGACAGGGTCTCTAATGATCGCGGAGTGAACTGGCGCCATTAAGCTCCAGAGACCCCCACCCATCTTTATCCCCCACAGCGCTGGGTTACAGAGGCATGGCGGGCCAATCTGACTTTTTACATGGGTGCTGGGGATCTGAACTCAGGTTTTCACGCTTGCTCAGCCAACACCCTTCCCCGCTGAGCTGTCTCTCCAGTCCACTTTAGGTTAGTCTAGCAGCGTAACTAAGCTTCCTTTCCGGGTCCCTGAACTACACAGAGGAGATGCTGGGAAATGAACCATGTGGCATCATACTTCAGCTGGCTCCATTAGCTAGGCAGCAAGAATCACTGAAATAGTACTGTGGCAGAGACAGAGTAGGTAAGATGGCTCAGTGGGCAGAGGAGTGGGGAAAAGCTGCCAACACTGAGGACCTGAATTCAATCCCCAGGGTCCACCTGCTGGATGAAAGAATTAACTTCTGTAAGCTGTCCTCTGGTTTCTACATGGAGTGGCACACATGTGCAAAGAACACACACACAACCTAATAAAAGTTTTAAAGCCAACAGTGTGGCAGAGATGTCTGATCTGAGGTTTTCAGTTCTTTCAATTTAGAATCTGAGTTGTCACATGTGCAGCCTTCAGGGGGCTGCCCGAGGTCACACCTTCAAGCTGTTTCTACTTAACAACTGCTGGAATAAAAAAAAAAGTTCCTAGAGACAGGCTGGTGCACTCCATTTCAAACCACATCTGGGTATGTTTACTCCCATTTTACAGATATAGAAACTGAGAGCTGAAAGGCTGAATAATTTCCCAAGCATACCCACTCCAGCCTCAAGCACAGGCCTTACTGTGTGTGGATTTTCCTACTGCGGGACACTGGCACAAAATGCACAGTGCAGCTGCCTTCTAGGCAAACCCTCCTGGGATCTATTCCATCAGCAGCACTACCATTCTGTGGCTGAGATCAGTAGGAGAGTCCTAAAGCACCCGGTGACCAGGATGGCTGGAGAGAGTATCTAATACTCCAGCTCCATAGAGCAGAAGATTTATGGAGGCAACTGTTTAGGGGGCCCCTGACTCCACCACACCTGCACACAGGTGACAGGACCTGTTCATCCAGCTGTTCATCCAGGATTCTGCGATGGCCCTACGAGTTGGCAGGACTTGGCTACAGCAGGCAAAGGCTAGGATATACTAGGAGCATGCCTCACCCCGGCCACTGCCGCTCACATCACAAAGAGGGCAGCACACCCTGTCCTTTGCTCCCACTTGCCTGGCCCAGAAGGGCTCTGCATGCCTAGAATTGAGGCTCCTGTGTGCTAAGGAAATCTGTCTACTAGTCTCCTGCAAAAGCTGGGAACAGCAGCTAACAGCTAGTGCAGCCAGATCTGTTTATATCACCATTTTCCCTAGAAGCCAGAATGGACCCCGGAGTGAGCGAGCACAGGCCAGACTAACCAGGCTTGAGTTCAACAAGACCCTGTCTGAGTCACTTGACCTCTGGGGTTTCTATTTTCCTCGATGTATCACCAGCATCCTAGATGGCAGTCCATGAGGCTTTACCCTAAGCCGCACGCTATGCCAACACCAGGATATGACACCGTGCAGTCATATCCAGCCTTACTACATAATTACCATAGTTATTTCATTCCTATGTGCAGGGAAGGAAACTGGGAGGACAGTGACCCAGCTGCTGTCAGTACCATGTCTGTCTTTACAAGCCCTCGACCATAGACATGCAGACTGAGGACAGACGTGCGAGTGTTTTGAAAGCAAATGAAAGGGGTTGGGAGCTGCGTAAAATGAGTAACAGTCACAACCCCCTGGACACAGCTAAGGGAACGTTCTCCATCCTCTTATGAAGTTTCCGGGCTGGGCTGGGACGGTGGTGAAGTGCTGTTATGTAGGCAGGAGGACCTGAGTTCAGACCCCACAGCATCCAGGTCACAGTTGGGCGCACTGGCATGTATGTAGTCCTAGCACTGGGCAGACGGAGACAGGGAGCTTGCTGGCCAGTCAGCCTAGCTGGGTGAGTGAACCTCAGGTTCAGTGAGAGACCCTGCCTCAGAAAACAAGACAGAGGAAGGACCAGACGTCCACCCCTGACTTCCACACACATGCACCTCCCACTCACCCATCCACCCCTGACCTCCACACACACGCACCTCCCACTCACCCATCCATGTGCCTATCTTATGGAAGTTTTTTTTTCTTAGCCGAATCAGAATGAGAACGCTCTTCAAGAAGTTATTTTTCTCTTCCTCCTTCAGATAATAATAATAATAATAATCTGATTAACCAGATTTTACACTGAGACTAGAAGGCCAGGAAAGGGGTGAGCAGTTTAGGCTCTCAGGATCTTGGGGGGGGAGGGGAGAAAGAGGATAAAAGTTCCCCCTCCAGTCAAAGTGGATTCTCTCCAACCCAAATGAAAACATCCTAAGAGAAAGCATACACTTTGCTCTTCTTTCCTTCATTCCATTTTGTTTGTTTTAGTCTCCTGTGACCTAGGCAGGCCTGGAACTCTGACTGTAATAGAGGATGACCTTGATTTCTTTCTGATTTTCCTGGTTCACCTTGCCACTGCTGGGATCACAGGTGTTCACCACTGTACCTGATTTATGCAATGTTGGAGACAGAGCCCAAAGCCTCATGCATGTTAGGCAAACTACATTCTCCAGCCCTTCAAGAGTATCTTTTCTAACCATAAAGACAGATTTTTTTTCACTAAACAATTGGTCAATATGGCCCTCTCTCCTCCCCTCAGGTCTGTACTGCACAGGGTTCATGGCCTCTTAAGGGAAGGCCCTACTGTACCTCTGTGCCCACAGCTCAAGCTGGTACATTTTAGGTGCTTAGCTGGTTGCTGAACACCCAGGGAGTAAGTTAACAGAGGAATACACAGGACACTTGGGTGCAAGCCAGAGCTGGCAGGGGGTTGATAGGCATCAGCTCCTGTTGCTATGTTGACAGACATCAAGCTCACCGTCAACTTCTCCCCTGCCTCAACTTCACTGCCAGCAGCTCCGCAGCTCCCACTAGAGAGGAAAGCCCTTCCTGGAAGTGCCACAGCTTCCTAGTTGCTCTCTGCAGCTCTGCAGACTTTGTCTGTCATGTTCTCTATTCGGAGCTTGGAGACCTGGCTTGGTTCCTGCTATGGCTTTCCCGGTGCCAACAACACACTGAGAAGTGACTTACCTAAAGTCCCCTTTTACCTGGTGACAGTTCAGCTTGGGGAGTGGTTGTCATAGACAAATGTATAGACTAAAGATCATACTAGGTCATGACTAGATGGGACCTAGCTGCACACAAAGTCAACCTGTCGCTGCAGATAACAGAGGACAGCGTGTGTGACTCTGGAGTGTGCCAGATCCAAGTCCAGCTCGCCATGTGACCTTGTTTGAAAAGAAAGTGTTGCTTTTTCCAGGTGTAAGTAAAATGGAAATAAAAGTTCCTATTTTAATCTCTAAGTGGTCCCTCTGTTCTAAAGTCTGTTATGTTTTGTTTTCCTTCCCTCCTTCCTTTTATTTGGGGGGGGGAGCTAATTTAAATTTACAACCCCACCAAAACCTGCCCAACCAACTTAGGTACTGTGATAGCTCTAGATAGCTGCTCCCTCCTCACACCTGAGCAGCTAAGGCAGACACCCTTTCCTCCAGTTGGAATTTACTAGAGCCCTCGGGCAGGTCTTATCAAGTCTTTCTGACTAGGCCTTTTAGGGTATTTTTATTGTGTGTGTGTGTGTGTGTGTGTATGTATGAGTGTGTGTGTGTGAAGGGTTTGGAGGATGGTTCTGTGTCACCAAGAGGCAGGGGGTTGCTGTGTTTTTAATTATTATTATTTCTTGGAGACAGGGGCTCATGTATTTCAGGCTTGCCCCAAACTCAATATGTACCTTCCGATGACCTTGAAGTCCTGATTCTCCTGTCTCCACCTCCCCAGTGCAGCACACAGTGAACACCACCATGCTGGGCTGAGTTCTATTCAGGTAAGGATGGAACTCAGAGCCCTCAGGCACACTAGGCAAGCATTCTACCAACCGTGTTGACCTCCAGCCCCAGGAGGAATGTAAGATCCTTGTGAGTAACTGTCCTTTCTCTTGGGTATCTAAAATACCATGTATGGGTCAGGCTATAAGCTTGGTGCAGACCACTTTCTTAATGTGTATGAGGTTCTGGGTTTAGTTCCCAGCACTGTAAATAAAATAAAATAAAATAAAATAAAATAAAAGTACTGGGCTGGTAAACTGGTTCAGTGGGCAATTGCGCTTGCTGCCAAACATGAGTTCGTGTCCAGGACCCACAAGATGGAAGGAGAGAACGGACTCCTATAAGGTGTCCTCTGACCTCCACACACAAATAAATGTGGAACCAAAAATGTTAAAAAATAAAAATGGTGACTCACTTGAAGTTACAAGTTAGAATTTAAGAGTGACTCCAGTACTCTATTTTCCAAGCAAAGGAAAAGAAACACCTAGAAATGAAATTGGAGACAAATTTAAGCCACACCCCTTTCTGCACGTTTGGCCTGTGTGGGAGGAAGAAAATCATTTCTATTTCCAACCCAACCAGGCCAATGGAGGAGCTCCCTCAAAACAGAGCGCCGAGAACTCACAAGGAGTCTCACTTAAGGACTGCAGGAAGGAAAACAGTTCAACTGAAAACTGGTACTGGTGGCTTAAAAACAACCCGGCCGGAAATGCTGCATGACTGTGACTGTCAGAGTCCCAGGGCTGCTGTGTCCTTCACCACAAGGTTCACACCTGCGTTTTACTCAAAAGCAGCAGCTCAGCCCCAGGGCTTTCTAAGGCCAGAGGGTGAGAAGCTGAAGTCAGGCCCACAGAGCCATCAGGGAGAAGCCCAGGCTCAGAGAACCGTGTCCTGTGGCCTCAGCAGACCCACTGCCCCACCCCTCTCTCTGGTCCAGGCCTTCACTGCTCCTGCACACCTGTCCAGCACACCTGGAAGAGTCCTTGGATGAGCCCCCACTCACAACAACTGCCCAGTCTATCCAGGACAACCTCGAGACCCAGACTTTGATTTCTTGCTTATGTTTTTATTTATTTATTACATTTGTATGTGTGTTTACTTGCTTTCCGGTTTTGTTTTTTTAAGGAAAATGAGTTCACGGTTGAGGTGTTTATTTTCCCAGTCTCCCAGTGTGAAATGCCCAGCATGTCCTGGAGGCGACTGGTTCAGAGCAGCTCGCTGGGACAAGTTTGGGAAGACTTGTATGGGGTACTTAGCTGTCAATGACCAGAGCATAACCAACCCAACTGACACCCATCCACACAGCCGCAAACCCACGACTGCTCCGCAAGTCTCTGACTGTGGTAAGAGTGGACTCATGGTTGCATCTGTTTCTGGAATGAAGCTGTGAAGCTTGTGCCCGGGAGTTCAGTGTTCATTGGTGTGTGTCCCTCAATGTGTAACCTGGGTACAGGGAAGGCTTTTCAGTTTTAAAAAACTTTTCCAGTTTGTGGGATTCTTAGTCCTCCAAATGAATTACAGTGAATAATGTATTAACCAGCTAAAAATAGAATTTTGTTCGTGTGTGTGTGTGTGTGTGTGTGTGTGTGTGTCTTGTGTGTCTTTTTCTTTTCTTTTTGATTTTTGAGACAGGGTTTCTCTGTAGCTTTGGAGCCTGTCCTGGATCTCGAACAGAGGTCCACCTGTCTCTGCCTCCCTGGTACTGGGATTAATGGCGTGCGCCACCACGCCGGGCATAACTCAAGGTCTTAATCAGACACAGTTTACCACCTAACAACACCATCTGCCCTCCAACTGTAATTAATTTATCCGTGTGTTTACTTTGTAGAGCTGGGGATGGAGCACGGGACTTGAACACCCCAGGCAAGCATCCCGACGCACATCAGATTCTCTGGAGCTGGAGTTACAGGTATGGATTGGGAGGTAAGTGGGTGCTGGGAACAGAACTTGGGTCCTCTAAAACAAGAGGAAGTGCTCTCAACCCATGAACCATCCCTCCAGCCCCTCAAATGAATGTGGCACAAAGAAGGTCTTAGGATAAGCAAGATGAAGTTAATGGGTGGTAGACGGGGTGATCAGAGGTAGAGAAGTCTGGCCTGAGGGCTGATGGGCCAGCATAGGTCCCCAGTGGAGCCTGAACCACGACAGAGCAGCTGGAGGAGAGACTCAGGAGCCCTGCACCAAACACCTCCTACCTGTAACATACCACACACTTGATGAGCTACTGGGGTACACTTCCCTTTGCCCCTCGTGGCCTCTGCAACACCATAAGGATAACTGGTTTTACAGTTGAGTTTTTTGTAAACAACCTGTGAATATCAACAAACAACCTCGATACTGAACACATGTGGTTCACATCAATGCCTGAAACCTAACACAGGGCCCGGCTCAAGCTCACACTCACCCATGGCTGGCTTTCAAGCCGGTCTCCAGGAGGAGGGACTCCATTTTCTTCTTTCTTAGCCGCCTGACATCACAAGGAGGCCCAGGACATGCTGCCACCTGCAGGTCAGACAGAAAAACACTTAAGCAAGGACCAAGAGCCATCCACTCCCAAGGCAAGTCCTTTCCTCTCCTCCTTCCTGCCCTATTTATTTATTTTTATTTTTTGAGACAGGGATGTATATAGCCCTGGTTGGCCTGGAACTTGCTTTGTCGACCAGGTTGGCCTCGACTTCCTGTCTCTGCTTCCTGGGATTAAAGGCATGGGCCACCACACCCAGCTGCTGTTTATAAATTTTATTTGAGACCCTGATATGAAGTCAAAGCTGGCCTGGAACCAGTTGTCCTGCCTCAGCCTAAGTGCTGGGACTGGAGGCAGGTCCTTGTGTCCCACCACACCTGGCAGATGCACACATTACAAAATTATTACATTTATTTATTCATTGATTTGAGAGAGAGAGAGTGTGTGTGTGTGTGTGTGTATGTATGTGTTGGCACATATGTACCATGGCATGAGTGTGGAGGTCAGAGGACAATTTTCAGGAATCTGTCTACTACATAGTCTTGAGGATAGAACTCAGTCAGGCTAGACGACAAGTGCTAGTCCTCTCCATATGTGTGTGCACACACACACACACACAAACACACACACATACACACAAATATATATATATATATACACACACACACACACAAATATATATATTTGAGACAGGGTCTCTCTATATAGCTCTGGCTATCACAGAAGTCACTGTTTAGGCAAGGCTGGTCTCTGACTCACAGAGATCCACCTGCCTCTGCCTCCTAAGAGCTGGGATTAACCCATGAGCCACTATGCCCACAGCAGCTAAATCTCACACAGGGCTATAGTTTATATGCTTGGCTTTTATTCATTTATAGAACCCTCATAGAAACTGGTGAATGCTTTTTAAAAGGTTCTTGCCAATCGGCCTGATGGCAGAATTAGGCTGGGTGATTAAAATGAAGGACAGGCATCACCTGATTTCAAAGGGGTTTGAAAGAAGAAAACCTGGAGATGCTGAACATTCCGGAGGTCATTCCCAAATCTCCATGGATACAGCACTGCCCTGGTGTTTGGGGAGGGAACTGCATACACACAAATCCCTCCACTTGGGTCTCCCACTCTACTGCTGGAGGTGACACAGGAAGGATAAAAGCTGAGCTGGAGCCGCAGAATGGCTCAGTGGGTAAGTGCTTGCCCACAAGTGAGTGCCAAGACCTGTCATGTAAAGCCAGGGGCAGTAGTGCGAGCACCTATAGTCCAATCACTCCTATGGGGAAGTGAGAGGTGGAGAGGGGAGACTCACCAGAAGCTTACAGGTCACGGAGCTGGGAGTACACAGCGCAGAGGCAAACATATAGACCCTGCCTCCAGCCAGGTGGAAGGGGAGGATCAAAGACTGAGCTTGTCCTCTGACCTTCACACATTCACCATGCCATGTGTATGCGCGTGCTTGTGTACACACACACACACACACACACACACACACACACACACACCCCAAAACAAACCTCCTGGGCAGAAGCCAAGTACAGGAGGTAGAAAATGAGGACAATAAACAAACATTTACTCTTGTATGCCTTTCTCTCCAAGAGCTCATGGACCATATCATTTTTTGCTCACAACTGCATGCCACGTACCTTGCTAGGGATACAACCGTGGGTAAGAATTAGACATGGTCCTAGCCCCAATGGCATCTTTAGTTACATAAGAAACATTTAATTGATCAAGTCATTGTGGCCCCTGCCTCAAAGAGTATTAACACAGAAAGATTTGTTATTAACCTGATGATCATCTCAAGAAATGCAAAGTTGAAGCTTGAGAGCATCCAGGGTTGGGTGGCGGGGACCACCCTGCAGTAGGAAGCTGCAGTCTTTAGGAAACAGGCTGTATGTACAGGCTGGGTCACAGGCAGGAAGCAATGTGGAGGCAGGGTGAGGCTAAGAGGTGTGGCCAGGCTTTCAGGGCTCTTGCTGCCAAGGAGCCATGGCAGCCTTGTTCTCGGGGAACCGCAGCACCTCTCAGGGTCCTGATCAGAGGAGTGAGGGACTTGGATGTGTGTTTTCCAAAGACTGTGCTAGGTGGTGAGCTGGAAGGCTCCAAAGACGGGCTGTCTGACTCCCTGAGGCTGTGTGTATGGTCCCCGCACAGGCAAGGCAGTGTTGCAGACGTGCCTGAGTGGGGGTCTTGAGAGGAAGAGCATCCAGGTGAGCATAAATAACCATGGTTTCCTCTCCATGCTTCCAGAGGGAATGCAGTACCGGCAAACCCTCCATCTTATGGCTTCTGACTTCCAGAACCATTAACAAGTCAAAGTGTCTTGTTTTAAGGCACTGAGTTGTGTAAATCTGTGGCATGTGTGTGCGTGCGTACGTGTGTATGCATGTGCGTGTGAGCAGAGGACAGAGGCCAACTTGGGGGAGGCGTTTCTCTCTTTCTACTATGTGGGATCAAACTCAGGTCTCTGGATGATTGCAGCAGGATGGTATGAGGCAGTCGGTGTGTTACAGAGCCGCCTTAGTGTCTATGAAAAGTTGGATCTAGTACCCTGAGCAGACTGGGAGATGATGAGGAAGGCTCCTTCCTGACAATGCCATCGTCATCTGTCCCCCACCCCACCCTCAGCCCTCTTGTTGCGTGCAGAGGTCACAGGAGCCTGACTGGATTCTAAAAGCATAAAAAGGCCTAGGAGTACCTGCGGATGGTAAAATATCTGGCAGATGGTTAGGGCAGGGGAAAGTTAACTTCACAGAGTGTGTGTTAGTGTATGTGTTTTGTTTACATGTATGTATATGACTGATGCAGATGCAGACTAGAAAAAAACCTCTGGAACCGCTGGAACTGGATTTACAGGGAGTTGTGAGCCACCCTGTGGTTGCTGGGAATAGGACCTGGGTCCTCTGAAGAGCAGCTGGCGCCCTTAACTACTGAGCCATCAGCTCCAGGTTTGTCTTGTTGCTTTGCTTTAAATTTTATGGCTACAGATGTTTTGCCTACTTGTATGTCTGTATAACACACGTGTAAGAGTGTCCATAGAGGTCAAAAGAAGGCATCGATTCCCTGGAACTAGAGCTGTTAGCCACCGTGAGGGTGCTTGGAATTGAATGTGGGCATCGGGAAGAGCAGCCAGTGCTCTTAACTACTGAGCCATCTCTCTAGCCCGTTCGCTTTTGAAACAAGACTTGTCTCAGACTCATTATGTAGCCAAGGACTATTTTGAAGTTCTGATCTTTCTGCTTCTACCTCTCAAGCTTGGGGATTATAGGGGTTTGCCTCCACGCCTTTTTTTTAAATTAAGATTTGTCTATCTCTGTGTGTGCACAAATGATTGGGTACAAGCAGAGGTCAGAAGAGGGTATCAAGCCCCCCCCCCTTTTTTTTTTTTATCATTTTCTGTCTATTCCTTTGAGGCAGGGTCTCTGTCTGAACCTGGGGCTGGCATTTTTTTTCTCAGTTAAGCTAGAAGGCAGCAAAATCCCAGTGATCTTTGTCTCTGTCTCCTCAAAGCCAGGCTTACAAGTAGGCACGGGGCACCTGGACTTGTGTGGCTGCTGGGATCTAAGCTCTATCGTCTGTCATAACTGCACAGCAGGTGCTCTTAATGGCTGAGTCATCTCTCCAGCACCCCTCCCATAACCCCCCGGGGTTTTGTGCGGTGTTGGGGGGATGAACACTAGGACCCTGTGCATGCTAGGTAAGCACTCTATCACCTGAGCTATATCACTAGTCCTCAGCAGCTCAATTTCCAATTTCACGTTCCTCTAGCCAGTCTCGGATTCTAGGGCAGGGTTGTTGGTGGAACCTTCAGTTACTAGGAAGTTAACTGGAGCCAACAGAGGGTTTGGTTTAACTGAGCTAAAGTAAACTCGGCAAAGCATGAGGAAGTGACTCCAGCCTCTGCAAACACTCCAAAGGCCTGTGCCAGGAGAGGTCAGCAGAGGGTCAGAAGAGCAGGGATTCCAGCATATACTGCAGAGAATGTGAGCCTCTGGGAAGCATTACTCGGCAGATACACTTCACCGTGCATTTTCAGAGAGCCAAGGGAAACGTGTTTGAACCTTCCCAGTCCACTTCAGCCCACAATTGCATGAGTAGGGTGCGGATGAGTGCAATGCTTAAGATCTCTAAAGTAGAAAAATGAAAGTGGGTTTTGAAACAAAGCAAGAAGAATTTAGTAACGTAGGAAACTTCCAGATGATTCTTCTGGGCAAACAGTGCCTGTAGGAATGCTGGGGAAAGTTGAAAAAAAAAAAAAAACAGTAAAAACAAGTTCAGAAGATATCAGGGAGCCAGCGAGATGACTAGTTGGGTAAAGCACTGGCCACCAAGCCTGACGAGTTGATTTCAATTCCTGTGACCCACATGGTGGAAGGAAAGGAACTGGCCTCCACATGTGATCCTCTGATCTCCACATATATATGCGCGCACACACACATACACACAAATAAGTAAATGTAATAAAAATTAAAAACAGGTCAAAAAGTTTCATGTTTAAAAAGAAGTAATTAATAGATTCATATTAATTTTTGCTATTGATAGGAAAATATGTTTAAGATTGAATGACAGGGACTGGAGAGATGGCTCAATGGTTAAGAGTTCTGCTGCTCTTGCATAAGACTTGGGTTTAAGTCCCAGCACCTACACAGCAGGTCACAATCACCTATAACTCCAGTTCTAGGGGATTTGATGCCCTTCTTTGACCTCTATGTGGTTCCTGCATGCATGTGGTGTACATGTATATACTCAGACATACACACATATCCATTAAAAATGGAGTAAGCATATATATTTTAAAGAACTGAATGATGGCCCTTGTAAAGCTAGGAACTTTCCAATCTCTACTCAAAAGGAGACAAGAAAGTCAGGCATGGTGGTATATGCCTGTAGTCCTAGCTACTGGAGACCACAGGCTAAGGTAGAAGGGTCAGGAGGGCAGCCTGAGTAAGGCCCTATTTCATTAAAGAAAAACAACAGCATGTAGGGATGGAGGGAAGGCTCAGCGTGAAAAGCACTTGTCGCTCCGGCAGAAGACAAAGGAGTTCTGATGCCAGAACCTACAGCAGCTGGTTCAGAGCCACCTGTAGCTCCAGCTCCACGGGACCCAACAATCTCTTCGGCCTCCAAAGGCACTCCTGGCTGCATGAGCATACACAGACATATAAATACGCAGATAAGTAAAAGTAAATTCTTTATAAAAAGAAAAAAAATGGGTCGGGCAGTGGTGGCACACGTCTTTAATTCCAGCACTTGGGAGGAAGAGGCAGGCTGACCTCTGTGAGTTTGAGGCCAGACTAGTCTACAGAGTGAGTTTTGGGACAACCAGGACTATTACACAGAGAAACCTTGTCTTGAAAAACCAAAACCAAAACCAACACAACAACAAAAGAAGAAGGAGAAGGAGGCAGGTATATATCTGAATCCCAGTTCTGAAGAGTTAGAGGTGGATCGTCAGGAATTCAAGGTCATCCTTAACTACATTGAGTTTGAGGCCAGCCTGGACTACATGAGACCCTGCTTCAAAAACAGAACTGGGGGTGGGAGAAGAATAATTTACAATAAATATATGTCAGACAAAACAAGAGAACTAAGACGACATCTACACTGAAGAGAATAAAACCAGATGAATTAAATCCCACCACTCAAGGCTTTCAACATAATCTCATGGTTAGAAACTGGATAAATTAGGGGATTCCATTTAAATAGATGTGTGTATGTGTACACAATATAAACAGAGACCTATAACTTACATAATCTGGAAAGTTGTACAAATATGTTTGTAAGAGATAGGAAAGGGTCCAGACAAGATTGCCAGTACCGTAACCTTGTTTGCCTACAGAGAGTGTTCCACAGGAGGCAGGAGTGAACTTTTCTGTCATACAAACAAGTACACTGCTTGAATCTATTGCAAAATGCAAGTAACCAACAAAATATAGAAAAAATACTAAGTATAAAAGCTGAATCAGTATGGTAGACGTGGTGGAGGGCAGAGCTTTAGGAAGACTGATGGAGAATAACCAACAGAAGACCTTTTTTTTTTTTTTCCAAAAGAGGCTTAGAGGCCAGGTATGGGGACACACATCTTTAATCCCAGCACTTGGGAGTACAGGCAGACAGATTTCTGTGGAGTTTGAAGCCAGCCTGGTCTACATAGTGAGTTCTAGGACAGCCAGAGCTACATAGTGAGATTCTGTTTCAGAAAACCAAAACAGGGGCTAGAGAAACGGCTCAGTGGTTAAGAGCACTGTTCTTCCAGAGGACCTGAGTTCAATTCCCAGCAATCACATGGTGGCTCACAACCATCTATAGTGGGAGCTCATGCCCTCTTCTGGCATAAAGTCATACATGCAGATAGAGCACTCATATACATAGAAGAAAGGAAGAAGGAAGGAAAGAAGAAAGGAAGGAAAGGAAGGAAGAAAGAAAGAAAACCAAATCAAACAAACAAACCAATACCAAAAACTACTCTAAACAAAAACAAACAACAAATAAAGAGGCTTAGCAGGGCAGAGAAAAGGGTGCTTGCCATCAAGGTGATGACTTGAGCTTCACCCTAGGGACCCAAAGGCTAGAAGTAGAGAATCAACTGTTAAATTGTTCTCTGACCTTCATACTTAATTTAAAAACAGTCTATGCAGAAAAGGAGGAAATGAAAAATACAACCGACATTTTAAAAGTTATAAAATTGCCACACAAGTGAGCGATGGCTCAACAAATAAAAGCACATTGTTTGAGGGCCAGTCTTGGCTGTGGACTCGACTGCACTTGGGATCAGCGGGGCATGCCTGTGAGGGTTTTCTTGATTGTGGTATTTGAGGTGGGAAGACCCACCCTAACTCTGGGCCACACTTTCTGGTGGAAGCCCACATAAAAGGATGTGGAAGAAGGAAGCTTTTGCGTTTTTGCCTGCTTGTCCTCACTTTTCCGGGCTAGTTCATCAGGCCCGTTCCTGAGGCGCTGAACCTAAGCTTCTTCAGGATTCCAACACAGACTGGCAGCCCTCTAGGACTCCTCTGGGACTTCGGTACGAGGCTGGGACTGAACTGCCACTGCGTTCTTGGCCTTTCACTCAGGGGACCACAAAGAAGCCACTCCAATAATTCCCCCTTTAACACAGACATTAATTTATATGATTTTAAAATCTCTTTCCTGCATTTTTGGACCCAGAAGGTTTTACGAGAGTATTCTACCAACTTCCAATGAGCAGATATCCTTCCTAAATGAGCTGTGTCTGCACACAGAAAATAGGAAACACCACTTGATTTAATGTTATTGGAAACTGGAAGGAAGAGGTGATCACATGATCACCTTGCCAAATACAGCATAAGCATTTAATAAAGTTCCATCAACAATCAAAAGCAAAACCAAAAGCGTTTGCAGACAGGATTAGGACAAGCCTCTGTGCCCCCCTCCACCTCCCAACCTCTCAGCGGCCCAAGTCCAGATGGTGTAGCCACCACGTTTGATGCACTTTTTTTAAATTAGAAATCAATATTGGGGATTCTATTTATTTCCCGTGGTTCCTGTTTCAGTTCGGCTCAGAGGGAGAGAAAGGAGTTCTGGAGAAAAGAATTAGCTTGTGAAAGCAAGTCACAAAACAAGAGATGAAAACCTAATTTTTCTGACTTAAGAAACCAAATGTTCTAAAAGAAATACCTAATCATACCATCCAGGAAGAAGCACAGGGGAGATCCATGCTTTATCAGATTAGGATGTCTGGCCACCGTTCTCAAGTCCAGAACTCTCCTTAAAGATCAGATCCAGTTCTGTTTCAGTCGTGGACCTTGGATCAGATCTGGGACCAGGTGGAATTAACTTCCGTGGAGACAGAGGCTGACTACAAGGGGGTTCTTGCTCCCAGGGGCCAGGCAGAAAGCTGTCACTCAAATGTAAGCAAGTATCTGAAGACCTGGTCCCTGTACTCTTAGCTTGTGGCTCTTGTGCCATCTATTTTATCTCTACTGTACAACGGAGTCTCACTGTGTTGCCTTGGCTGAGACAGAACCTGCTGTGTAGAGCAGGCTGGCCTGGAACTCAGAGATCCCTCTGCCTCTGCCCACAGAGTGCTGGGGTTGAAGGTGTTCGCTACCAAAGCACATCTGTACAATTTTTCTTGCCAGGGTCTGTGGATGCCCTGAGGCAGGGACTCTCTCCAGAGCTTGGGGTAGAGTCCAGTTCTCACACCTAAGCGTGTAGACCTCATCAAAGGCAAGACAAGGCAGCCCCATATTTCATCCTTCTGCTGGGAGGCAGGAGAATGATTCGTGGTCCGTGGAGGGCTATCTTCCATATCTGAGTGTACCCATCCCTGGCCATCTTTGCTGGCATGGGCTTGTGGTCCCTTCAGAAGGAACATCAGACTTCACATAGGGGAAGGACCCTGGAAGAGGCCTTGTTTCTGGCCTTGTCCTACTGCTATGATCAAGAAAGGTGGGCTGAGTTTTCTGGGTCTGGTAACACTCAGAAGGCAGGACAGGTGCACAAACCTTGGCAACTAAGAAGTGGCTGAGGCTGACAGGTAAGGGTGGAGGGTAGGTTAGGAGCTGCTGTGAGCTCAGGTAGGGCAGGTTCTGCATTCAGATGCATCCTCCCACATGGGATTTTACAGAAATGAGGATGGAGGGAGGGAAGAAGAAGAAGAAGAAGAGGAAGAGGGAGAGAGAGGGAGGGAGAAAGGGAGAAAGAGAAAGAGAGGGAGGGAAAGGGGGAGGGAAGAAGGGCAGAGAGGGAGAGAGAGGGAGGGGGAGAGAGGGAGAATATGCTGCAAAAATAAAACGTGGGAGAAGACGGAGACCCTGGACTGCTATATCCCAGGCGGTCTGGTTCGAGGCATCCCGGATCCTCCAGCCTGACCTGGTGGTTCTGAGTCACTCGGACCCCAGCCGTCCCATGCTTAAGGCCTTCCCCGCCCCGCGTGGACCCGGAGTTAGTCGCCTGCTCCGCAAGGAGGAGCCCGTGAGCGGCAGGTGCTGCGCTTACCTTGCCTGTGGGTCCGGGGTCCAGGTCGCTGCGCTCAGCTCCCCTCACCGTGGACGCATCTGCAGTCGTCGTGGCTGCTTTGTTTCTCTGCAGAGTAGCTGCAAAGCGAAAGCGAAAACCAGCGGAGGCGGGCCTGGCCCGTGCGCGCCCGGAACGAACACGGCCCACGGGCGGGCGCTGTGGGCTGGCAGGGCAGTGTGCGCGCCAGAGTCCGCGTTCACAGCGCGCGCGGCCGGCAGTGGAGCCGTGACCTCTTAGGCGCGTTGCTTTGCTAAGTGTCCAAAACACCTGCCCACGGGCACGCGAGCCAGGGTCACGGCTTCCGGCTGTTCGCCACTCAGTGCCTGGGCCCTGGACTGGACTTGACCACTGGCAGCGCTTGGGTCTGGCGTGGGGCAGCCAGTGCTAGCCTGGGTGACTGGAACTGAGTGACCCTACCTTGCTGAGGGAGACCTCACCTTCATGTACCAAGTGATTCTCAACCTTTTTAATGCTGGGACCCTTTATAATACAGTTCCGCAGGTTGTGGGGACCCCAACCACAAAATTACTTTTGTTGCTACTTCATAACTGTAATTCTGCTATTGTTATGAGTCATAATGTAAATATTTTTGGAGATAGAGGTTTGCCAAAGGGGGTGAAACCCACAGACTGAGAACAGCTGTAAAGGGTTAACCATGTAAGAGCGCTCTCTCTCTCTCTCTCTCTCTCTCTCTATCTCTCTCTCTCGTCTCTCTCCCTTCTCCTCTCTCTCGTCTCTCTCTCTATCTCTCCCCCCCTCTCCTCTCTCTCTCGTCTCTCTCTCTCTCTCTCTCTCTCTCTCTCTCTGTGTGTGTGTGTGTGTGTGGTATTTTGAGACAGGGATTCTCTGTGTAGCTTTGGCTGGCTTTGAACTCGTTTTGCCAGGACTCATGGAAATTCACCGGCCTCTGCCTCCTGATACTAGGATTAAAGGCATGAGCCACCACCTCATTCTAAATGTTTTAAAGGAAGTTTCTTGTTGCCCTAGGTAATGGCTGTCTGTCACAACAAGATATGCAGCAAATGAGTGAGGGGATGAGAAATGATTTAACCAGTGAAGTGTTAGCTTGTCCTGCAAGCAGAGAACCAGAACCCAGTCTCCAAAGCCCCACAAAAAGCTGGACAAGCAATATGCCTGTATTCCCAGCATCAGGGAAGCTGAGACAAAAGGATTTCTGGGGCATGCTGGCCACTGGGTCTGTGGGGTCCATGTTCAGTGCGAGAACCTGTCTCTAAAGAATAGCTGGGCTGGCAAGATGATTCAGCAGGGCAGGGCACCTGCCACCAAGCCTTAGGATCTGAGTGTGTAAGAAGGGAACCAGCTGCCACAGGTTGACATCTGACCATATGTACATGTGGCACAAGCTTGCTTGCCCCAACACACAAAATAAATAACAATGTTGAAAAAATAAAAATAAAAAGGAAATGACCCTCAACTTTAACATCTGGCCTACACTTCTTGTTGATGTGTGTGTGTTTGCATACACTCACATGTGCATAACACAGCCACACACATGTATATCACACACACAATACGGTAGTGAACCAACTGAGGAAGATATTGACCATTAAGTCCCACATTTGCACACACATACAAAAGCACTTGGGTGAAAAGGGAGAACCGTCACGTGATCAGAAAAACTGGAAAAAGCCAAATCTAAGGTTTGGACTCTGGTCCAAGTGCTGTCTATCAACACCTATTGGCCAGGCCCTAATCTTGTCTCTGATGGACCATGATTTGGGGCACTGTATTTAACAAGTCTTAGATTCTTCCCCTGCAGTCACACCTCCTTCTAGGTTTTAGGCAGGAAATGCAACCATCAATGAAGGAAATACTTGGCAGACTATTTTCTATGAGCCTCTGGGTGGGTAACTTGAGAGCAACGGCTAAGTCATTGTGGACAGACAAGACCTGGTAAGGTTGGTGGTGTCTCCATGATGACAGGACAGTTTGGAGTCTAGACTTTGTCACTGCACACAGGGCACTGAGGATGCACTGCAGTCTTTGGGGGAAGGCTTCTAACACTAAGTCTCACAGTTTGCTGAGGTTAGCCCACTGGAATACATTTTTGTCAAGGCAGACGTGCCACAAAGTTTGCCCAAATGCTTTGAGCTCTGTCCTGCACTGGCCTGGACACATGACTTTTCTAACACTTGCTATCGGAAAATGTCATGACAAATAGGGTTAGCACCCCCGCCACCTCCCCCTTCCTCTGTGTGTGTGAGAGAGACAGAACAAATACAAAACAATTATTTTTACAGAGCCCAGAGAGCAGTCCAAAAACTGGAGTGAAAAGCCAAGTGAACTGCTAACTGCGAGTCGCTTGCCTTGCGTTTCTGTACCTTGCACACGCCCTGCAGGATGGAGGCCTTGGTCTATACACAGGAGGTTTCTGTGTCTCCTGCAGGAGCAGAGGGAAAGGGAGACAGCCCAAATGACGGCATTAGGAAAACAGCAGCTCACAGCTCTTCGTCAGAAGGTGTTTTTTGTCTGCAGCATGAAGAAAACGGAAAACATTAGAAATCCAAGGCAAGCCTTGCAGCAAGGCTCTTGCTTGTTATAGGGCAGTTCTGACTCATGGGAGCAGAGTGGAACTCTGGCTGTTTTTGCATAAACAAAGGCTTGCAAGGTTTTAGACAGGGTGCCGTTTAACTTTTCTCAACTAAAGAGAAACTAGATCCACCTGGGAAGAGGAACCCTCAATTGAAGAACTGCCACCATCAGACTGACCTACAGACTCTTGGGGACCATTTTCTTGACTGATGACTGATACAAGAGGGACCAGCTCACTGTGGGAGGTGACAGCCCTGACCAAGTGGTCCTGGGCTGTATAAAAAAGCAAGCTGAGCAGCTGTGGGGTAGCAAGCCAGTAAGCTTCCTGACTCCAGGCTCCTGCCTTGAGTTCCTCCCGGCATCCCTCAGTGATGGACTGTAAGCTGTAAGATGTAACGAATCCTGTCCTCCCTAACTGATTTTGATCAGGGTTTTATTACAGCAACAGACTCTAGACTAGAACAGCCATGAAGGGAGGAAGGAATCCCCACAGGAAAAGCCAAATCCTGGTTTCATGTAGGGGTGTGCCTTTGAGTGTGGGGGCCTGAGGTCATCGTCAGATGTCTTCCTTAATCACTCTGTACCTTATTTTTCTGAGACAGGAGCTCTCCATGAACCTGTAGCTTATAGATGCAGCTAGGCTGGCAGGCCAGCGAGCCCCCGAGATCATCCTGTCTCTGCCTCCCCAGTGCTAGGAAGCCAAGGCTGCCTAAAGTCTTGGACATTTCTGTGAGTCTATATTTGGTCCTTGGTTTTTGGGGACCCAAAAGTTCACTGATTTTCAGCATTCTAGCATTGATTAGTGCTGTTATATAAAAGAGAATGCCGAGTTTACATCTATAATATACCTTTCAATCAGTAGTAGGCAGTGGTAGGTAGCAGGCTAATGGTTCAGCAGTTCAATCTCTGGGACCCATCTGTTGGAAGGAGAGGACAACATGACTCCTAAAAGTCATCCTCTGACCTCCACATGTGTGCTTTGGTGTGTCTCCCAGTAAACAAGTATAATAATAATAATAATAATAATAATGAAGAAAAAGCAAAACACACACACACACACAAACCCCACAATCAAATTTGAAACATTAGGTAGCAACCACAAGAAATGCAGCCATCTTGCCAATGTTGGTGATCGAATGCAAACAGACATAAATGTGGTCTTTGCCTTCAGGACACATACTTTAGTGAGGAAATAAGAGCAATCAGTCAAATCTAGAAAACCATCCTAAATGCTGGACAAGGGCCAATGAGATGGCTCAGCTGGTAAGGGCCCTTGCTGTCAAGCCTGATAATATATGAACTTGATCCTCAGGATCCACATTATGGAAGGAAGAGCACACCGGTCTTCTGGCTTGTACACACAGGCCCTGGCACTCTCTTACACAAAAGAATAAAACGACATAAATCCTGTAGGAACAACTAGCAGGTGGAACTTGCCTCACCATCAAGTCTGAATGCTTGGGCTTCTTGTGAGTGTAGCCCACACTTCCGGCCTGCTGCTTGCGGCTCTACCTACTTCAGCTTCCTTCTGTTCAGCTTCTTTCTGTCCTGCTCCCCTTTCTTGGCACCATACCTGCATCCAGACCTCAGTCTTTCATGGCTTAGGCTTCTTTTTGTTTCTCCTTTTGCTTCCTGCTCTTGCCAGTAAACACCTCACACTTCATTCTATCTTGCTGGTTGTGGAAGGGCTCACTCTGACAAAGATGGCCTCATACCAGCTAGAGCCTTGGAAGGATTTTGGAGATCCTCAATTCTCCACAGCGTGAGCAAGGTATCAGATGGGCAAAGAACCACCATGTCTCAACTTCCCTACTTTTAATATGCTCCTGTGTTCAATAATAAGCTAACAGTCATGTCTTCCTTGTAGGGGAATGGTCTCATCTATAATGCCTTGCTTTATGGATTACCCCAACCCCCATCCTCCAAGTAAAATTCAGTGCTGGGACTCTTTCCTTTTAGAGAAAAAATAACCCACCCTTAAAAGAGACCATGAAGCCAAAAGTAGAATCATCATAAAGATAGGAGTAACTTGTACCTGAGTCAACAAGAGTGACTGACATCACTTTTAAAGTGTCCCCTGTTGAAAGGCCTTGGCCTTTGCTTCAGTCCTGAAGACGGAATCCTTGTCATCTGGAGTGAGAAGTAGCTGCTCACCAAAGGCATGCTCACCCCAAGTCAGCCTCTCTGAGCAAGGTGCCCTTGGAGAGCTGCAGGGTAGCCCTGTCCCTGAGTTCTGTCAGCTTGACCGAGTAACAGAATCACCTGTGCAGACAGAGCTCTTCAGACCCCACAGGCTGTTCCTACAAAGGCAAGCTTGAGCACTCATGGGCCTTGACTACCCGAGCTGGGACACTGAGTTCTCTAGGATGTCACATGGTCAGGGACTCTAGGTCCCATTAGAAAGCTTGGACTGAAACACAAAAAGAATAAATTTGGGCTACATGAAGGATTAAAAAAACATGTTTATTTAATTTATTTAACGTATTTTAATTTGACATAAAGTAAGTATTTCTGTATTTTTGTACTATTTACTAGGAGTGGGGGACACAGTCCCTGGTAAGGCACCTACACAGCATGCTTGAGGCCCAGGCTTCACTCTCAACAACACAAGCAGCACACAGAGAATGTTTACGACAGTTTTCTCAATAAGGGATAAATTACTAAAGTATTGGCCAAGGGCAATGACACAGCTCAGTGGGTAAAGGCTCTTGTTTGTGTGAGCCTGGGTACTTGAAATTGATCACTAGAATCTATATATTAGATGAATAATTTATCCTTTAAATATTGTGTTGTTAAACTTTATTTTTGGATTGGGTATGGTGGCTCACACCTTTAATCTCAGCACTAGGGAGGCAGAGGCAGATCTCTGTGAGCTAGAGACAAGCCTGGTTTACATAGGGAGGTCCAGGACAGCTACAAATATACAGAGAGACCCTGTCTCAAAAAGCAAAAAAAGGGGCCAGGTGGTAGTGGCTCACACCTTTAATCCCAGCACACAGGAGGTAGGGGCAGGTGGATCTCTGTGCATTCTAAGCCAGCCTGGTCTACAGAGTGATTTCCAGGACAACTAAGATTGTTACACAGAGAAACCATATCTCAAAAAACAAACAAACAAACAAAAAACCAAAACCAAAAACCAAAACTAATTTAATGTAATGTATGTGAGTATTTGTCTCCATGCATATATTCCTGTTCCCTGTGGAGGCCAGAAGAAGACATCGGATTGAACCTGTGATTCTGTCTCCACATCCTAAATTCTATGATAGCGGATGTGTACCACCATACTGGGATCCTTGCCTTCACCTTGGATGGTGGTGAGATTTTTTTTTTTTTAAGATTTCTTTCTCATCTTGTCTATGTGTATGCCGGCTCCAATGACCACAGGCATTCAGGGCCTCAATGCTCACATGCCCCTCTCCTGAAGATGGTCCTTCTGAAGACATCGCTCCAATGGAAACAGAATATATAAGTACAGCTGGCTTGTGCAGACGGTGACGGTTTTCGGGAGAAGGGCTTTGGGCTGTTGCTGCTGCCCACAGAGAGAGCTCAGGGCATTCAGGCAGCTCAGTGTTTGCTTCAGGAGGCCCTGAATGTCTGGAACCAGACACCAAGAATAAAAGCCAATGTAGGAGCTGTTCACTCATAGCAGGATATGCTGGGGAGAACTGCAGTTATAATCTGGGGTTCCTGAGAAGGCATGCCATCGGAAAGCCAGCTCAGGACCTGGTTTGAGGGGAGGAAAGCGAATCTTCCAGATATGCTGCTCTGTATTACTCCTGAACCAGAAGCCCCTGCTTGTCATGTGACATGGCCTTCGGTTGTCTAAGCAACAGCTGAGCTTTGGACTTAGGTCCCATCGTATTTTCCAGCACAGGTCACCCTGCAAACACTGGTCATCAACATGTGTGTCTTGTACACCACTCCAGCCCAGTGCTCTCTGCTCTACCCCTTACTCAGGCGCTCCAAGGCCAGTTCAAGCAGGCTTTGGGCAGCTTTGATGAGGTGCAGCCTGAAGGGCTTCATTTGGGTCAGCAGTGTTTAGCTTCATGCATTTCATCCGAGGACAGGATCTTTGTGTGTATAGGAAACAGAGACCCCAGTGTTGTCTTTTAAATGGGTGATGAGGCAAATGCTCCCCACTTTTCTCTATGCTGCAAGATGGTTTTGAGATGCATCTCCCAGGCTTCCTCAGAGACTCAGGACCCTGCAGTTTCTTAGGTGCTGCCCAACTCAGTAAGCATCCTAGGACTGGGCCTCCCTCCTTCCCTGTTCTTCACTCCTGCTCCTCAGAGTCTTATTCCAGGTAGAGTACAGAACTGTACAGAAGCTCTGAGCTCAGGCTGTTTCCATGGAGACCCAGGCTGAGTGTACCAGGCTGGTGCAAATCACGGTCAATATTGGGTAGATAACTTTTATATAGCATAGTACTAGTTAAATCTTAACCTTGAACACTGCTACAGTTAGCCTACAGAAGAGTTGCATGCTGGTTTGAGAAGGGCCCATCAAATACTAGGAATAAAGATTATAGTCAGTTGCTATTATTAAAAAAAATCATTGTTTATTAAAACCATCTCATTGCCCAAGGCACTCAGTAGCTTCACAAAACATTCTTTTTTAAAAAGTAGGTGAAGTGAGTGCGTTAGGAGTACCATGGCAACATAATCAATAGAGACAATCACACTGAACACAAAACACCCGCCGATGTTACACGGCTGCAGCCAGCAACTCTGAGAGACTGTCAACACAACTTACATTTCTTTCTTGAATTTCCCCATGATTATACATCGTAAAAGGAACAAGCGTAGTGTTATTGTTTGGGCACTCAGAGCAGTGACAGTGGCTAAGGCTGGGAGGTGCAACTGCACTTCCGTGGTGGCAACTGTACACCAGCCCGGGTAATGCAGAGCTGAGAAATAGTGCTCCCAAGTCTCTGTTGAAGGGTGAATAACTTGAGACACAACAACAGATGACAAACAAAACAATCCCCATGACAGTGCTGAGAGAAGGAAGGGGCACTCTGTCACCCATACATGCCCTTCAAGGCACAGTAAGTGTCTGGTAGCCAGGGATTCTGATTTACACAGCAGTGGAAGCCAAGCCGTGGCCTCAACAGTGGATTTCTCACGGCCCGGACAAGCCCAAGACTCTGACCAGACATACACAGCACAGCTGGCTGTGGGACTGAGCAGTCACCGCCCACACACTGCTGACGTGATGTACCTGCTCCCACCTTCATTCCCTCTAGGGTGCCCTAGGTCTTGTGTTCTCCTGTTGTGAGTTAAAGCAATCACAGTAAGGAGTTTTGTAACTTAGGAAAGATGAGAAATCAAACTCCCCATGGAATCATTTATTTTCTGAAGAAGTTTTGTTTCCTTCTGGTTCTTCGTATGGAACTCAGAGCCCTGTGCATCCTAGGCAAGCACACTGTCACCGAGCAACACCTATTCCTTTTCCCGTGAGTCTGTCAGTTAGGGAGAGGAGGGAAAAATGGACCTGCATCTCTATCTGTGCAACCTTACCCATCTTACAAAGTTTCGCATAGTCTTCCAAGTCCCACTGATTCAAGAGACTCATTGACTTCTTTGGAAAGGCCAAGTCCACCACTGTAATGGGATGGGCAAGCTGTCTGCAGTTAGCCTTGGTGTCCCTGGAGGAAGGTGGCTCTCTGGACAGATGCACCCATCCATGAGCACATTATACACAACGTCAACAGAACCGAAAACTCCTCGCCCATTGACAGTGTTTCTGACAACACACAGGCTGTTTAGTTTTTCACCTTCTTGAGGAGTGTTAAAAGGCTGTGCTTTTTAGGACTGTTGGACTTTCTTCACCATCTTTTAGCATCCTTGTCTGGCTTTGGGCTTGCCATTGTTTTATTCTATTAATACAAGGAAAGCAATGTTACTTACAGATCTTATAAAAATACTTATCAGTCTCAAAACAAACAAGCCAGATATGGAGAAAAACTAAAGCCATGGCAGATTCTGAAGTTTCCCGTGGTCTTTGCATTGGAGTGGCTGCTTTTATGGTCATGCACATGGACACCTGTTCACACAGGATCAGGCCCTTGCCCTTACAGCACATGGTTAAAGTAGTCCAGTTATTTGTGAGACAGTGTGCAGGGAGCACGAGTTTGAGGAGCACACCCCAAAGACCTGGTCAGGCCCAGACGAATGCATCCATAGTTCTAAGGGGAAAGTCTCTTACCCTTTGACCCTTAGCATCTGGTCGATGGTATCTGGGAGAGGGACACCAAAGCTCTCTGGGAAGAACAAGGTGAGGATAGCTGTGAGGATGGTCAGACTTCCCATAAGGATGTAAGGGAGGAAGCGGTCATAGGCACCTGTGGTCAAGCAGAGGAGCCAGGTTACAGTGACACTGGTTTCATTCTGACCTTATATTTCCTCGGGGCTTTATGTAGGAGTCACCTTACTGTTGATCTCAGTGTTTCCCAAAGCCTAGACTGCTAGAGTGAAGGCTGGCATCTAGAGAGTCTCAGAACTCAGGCCTGGCACAGATGTGCCCAGAGGTCCAGCAGTGTCCACAATGGACAAGGGAGAGGTACAGGGAAGCACAGTCACCACGCTGCAGGGTTCCCAAGGAACACAAGGTTCTTGTCTAGGACAGGAGCAACTTTCCACCTGTGCAGATGTGTCCCAGTTTGACTTGCATGCAGGTTAGACAAGGGGCTACAGCCCTTCAGAGCCATGGACCAAGCCTTCAGAGGACCTGCTACTCTTGGGACACTGGCAGGTCCTCCCCAGAGCTAGGTATGTGCAGAGGAGCAGCAGCATCCAGGAAGGAGTCCTGCTATATAATGTCAGAAGGCAGATCTTCACAGGGCATAAACACCCTGTCATGTATGACAATGAAGGCCTGTGTGCCACCTACTGGGAGGCCGAGGCAAGAGGAGCTAAAGTTCAAGGGCTGCTGAAAAGTTCAAAAAAAGTTTCTTTAAAAAAAAGACTGAGGCTTTTTTAACTTTAAAAGTTTTTTTAAAAGATTTTTTAAAGTTGTTTTTTTTTTTTTTTTTTTTTTTTTTTTTTAAAAGAAAAGAAATCTAGTTGGTGATGGAGGGTCTGGGGAGATCGAAATAGAAACACCAACACTCTCTCAATCCCATCTAGCTGGTCTATGAGCTATCTTCCATTTGAAATGGGTGCCTTCTCTCCACTACACTTGGAAAGCACCTTCTCCATCCAGGGTCCCAGTACGGATGCATCCTGCTAACTATAGGTGCTTGTGTCCAGCTCACACATAAGGTACTTAGAGCTTTTGCCCCATCCATCGCTCCAGTGCTCCATGGTACTTACCAAGGTAAACAAAGTAGGGAGACAGGATGCTGCCAAGGCGGGATGCTGTGGAGCTGACCCCCACACCCATGTTTCTGACCACAGTGGGGTACAGCTCAGCTGTATACACGTAGACCATGGAATAGGCAGAGGTGATTCCAAACTTGCCCACCATCACCAGGGCAGTAGACAAATAAAACAATTCTGGAGAGAAAGGAATGATAGCAAAGGCAAGAGGGACCAGTGTAAGGGTTGCCCTGGAGGAGTTCTCTTCCCTTTCAGCCTAAAATGAACTTACTTTCTCCCTGACTCAGCGTGGAGAGAGTTGGATAATTTCTATACCTTCCTATTGGGAGGAAACACTATGGCTTAGGTTTCTTTCTAAGGGGATTCCTACATAGAGACTGGGCACTTTAGCTATGTGAGGGTAAATGTGTTCCTCAACCTAGAGGCCCAGACAGTATGTGTCCCTCATCCCAATCCGCCTGCCTTCAGAAGTCTTCCTGTGTTAGGGATGAGCTGCTTCCGCGGACGCTCACAGTGAGGGCACTGTGGAATTAACCAGGACTTGGATATGCATGGGGGAGTCCAGCTCTAGCTCAGTTCATGCTGGCAGTCTACTCAACAAATTCACAGATCTGGGCTTTGAGGTGACTCAGCGATAAGGGCATTTTCAGCCAAGCCTGAGAACTTGTGATTCTCAGGACCCACACAGTGCAAGGGAAGAACTGACTCTTCCCACTTCCTGCAAGCTCTCCTCTGACCTCTATATGTCTGCTGGGAAGCATGTCTCCCTGCTCACAAAAAATAAGTATAATAAAGTCATTGAAAATATCTATAAGCCATCTGAACTTAGGGATGATCTTCCAATCGACTTTACTGTGACCCACAGGTCACTCTGAGCTCAGGTGAGGGCACTGCAGTCACTCCCAGGTTCCTTCTGCCACACACCGGGTTGTCCCTTGTACAGCCTCAAAGTTACCACTACAGGTCCCAAAAGCCACAGGGGCATCAAAGATTGTGGCAAGTGATGGACAAATAAGGCTTGTCATCTGTTCCCCAGGTTGTCAGAAAGGGTTCCTCCTGTCTATTAGTAGGATATCAAGGCAGTTTTACCAGCACAGTCCTGCCCATAGCCTCCAAGACCTTTTGTCTCTTTATGGATTACTAGGTCATTTGCTACCCTGAAACACACTGGGCTCACTTCCTGCCAGAGCATTGTTTCTATCTATCTATCTATCTATCTATCTATCTATCTATCTATCTATCTATCTATAAATAAATAGGGTCTCATGTAACTTAGGTTGGCCTCAGACTCCCCAGACAGTCAAGGATGAGCTTGAACATCTAATTCTCCTGCACCCACCTCCTAAGTACTGGGATTACAGGTGTGAGCCATCTTGCCTAGCTTTCTTTTTCTGTCTCATCTTCCTGGAATGGTGTCACTGACTTTCTTATGGTGTTCTGTTACCTCATTTAAATTCTGCTGAATACCTCTTGTTCATGACTTCTCTTTAGAGCTCCATTTCCCTTTCTTTCTACACAGAAGGTAACAACATCTTAAGATTAACAAGCAGTTATTAACTTGTTTCTTCTCTACTAGAAAGAGACTCCATCAAGACCTCCTACTGCTTGAATAAATAAATAAGACAGAACTAGTGGGATGGCTTTCCTTCTTCCTTTTTATTCTGAGGAAAGCAGATATGAACATGTTAATTTGGGTCTAGGGCATAATGAACCAACAAGCCCAATGCTTTCTTCACATTGCACACAGCCCAGGCCATGAAGGACCCCCTCCTGTTTTTTGTGAAGTGTCATGTCTTGATTTTTAAGACAGCAATGCATACATGAGGCATGTATGTGATGGGCCTGACTGCATTCGTTTTGTAAACAGCCTGGTTCAAAGCAAGTGACATATGGAAAAAGCAGGTCTGCAAATAAACACCATCCATACCTGAGGGCACCAGCTGCATGAAGAGAAGTACACCGCCACCCAGGAAGAGGGCAGCAGAGATGGAATATCTCCGGGGCAAGTACTGCAGCAACAGCCAGGCCAACACATAGGCTGGGACTTCAACAGCCGCCGAAAGGAAGCTGTTCATATAGATGTTTCCATGCAAGTTCGGAGTGTCAAGAGAAAGTCCGAAATAGCCCACTGATATGGTCAGCCTGCAAGAGTACAGAAGAGAGCTCAAGAAGTGGCACCCACCTCTCCAGAGCCATATACCTTGAAAAAATTCGTCTTGACAAGTTCTGAACTGTTCCTGATGCAGGGAATGGGAGGGTAGTGTAGATTTCATCTTGTGCCTTACTTCCAAGCACAGTTAACTTTCCCTAGCCCCAGAGACCAGTGTAAATCTTTTGTTGGTACACTTTCAGAACATTCCATAAAAAAGTGTCACATCAAAAGAGTTTACATGATTCACATTGACTTCATCACTAGGGGAAAAGTCCCAGCCTGTATTTCAACATTAAAATCCTACTCTGAAGTGAAACGCCAATTCCCTGCTCTATATGCTTCTCCAAACACAGCAAATGTACGAGGAGCTAGAGAATGAGCAACGGACTGGGTAAGGTGTGACAGACATGGAGGAGAAGGCCCTTAGGAGACTATCTGTAGTCAGCCAGGAAGAGGCTGACAGCAACCTCACCGTTTTCTGGAACAGGGAGCTCCCAAAGGTGAGGCCTCACTGTCTCCCATTTACACCACTCCCGTGTCTGGCTCTGATCCCAATAGGTTTCTCTGTTGATGAGCTGTATTCTTTGGCACCAGACTGTCTTTGACTCATGTACAGGCTGAGAACATAGCTGGCACGGTAAAGAAAGACTCATATGCCCCAGGAAACCTCAGAGCATGATTAGAGTGTGAGCGATTCAGAGTAGGTGAGAGGTCTCAGGCTGGAAGTCTGAGGTAGTCTCCATGGATTCAGGATGCCTTTGAGGCATTGCAGACAATTCCTTGGAAATGGGTGACTCAAAGACCAACCCTACCCCAAACTAAGAAGCAAACTAGTTTACTGGTCCAAAGCTGGCTGAGCCCATCAGTGAGGTCTTTGCGGTGAGTCTCCCCCTCGCTGTCTCATCACACTCATTCAGTATATTCGAGGATCTCTGATATCACAAGTGGCTGGCAGGAGCTATGCAGGCACTCAGCCTTGTACTCCTCCCTGGTAATTCAGAGATTCCTTCCGATAACTGTAACACCTTGTCAGAAGAAACCTGCAGGAAACATCCAGGCCATGGTCTTGACTTTAGGACAGTCTATGAACATCCCAGAAGGGCCATATCCTGTATCCATGTTTCCAGTCTTAGCAGCCCCTGGAACCCAAAGGATAAAGTGTCTTCACTGAGACCCTTCTTCAAATCCCCAACTGTCCCAGCCAGAGTGTGGGTCATCAACAGAGAACACTTTTAAGAGGAAACAGCCAGGTATGGGGATGTGCAGGGTGCGTGTGCAAATGACAGACACCATGGCCCCATTGTAGGGGAGCTCCCTCTGTCTCCATGAACATAGCAGAGTTGCTGACAGTCTCTTCCTGCCTATTTACCACATAGAATCTACTGAGGGAAGGGACAAGGGACAGGAACAGCTAAGCAAGGACCTGTGGGATTCCCTTGGGGGATCCCTATATCCTTACAGGCTCTATGATCACGTTCTCCTTTCCTGGGCTTCCACTACAAAAGAACTGTTATGTCCCTGTGGCTGCCATCCATCACGAGGACAACCCTGCATCATGTGAGGACAGAGGTTTCCAGCTTCAGTCTGAGCATGCCTGCAGACAAAGAGTCCTGAGAGTGGGGAAGGCTCAGGCAGGTAGGTCTCACTTACGCACCACAGGATTATGGACATGATGGTGAGGATCCTGATATTCCGGGTTCGGATCAGATCATAAATGTGGTGTGACTGAGGTGTCTTGGTATTTAGGTCTTGTAACTGCAGGAAGAATAGAGTTAATGGTATAGGAAGGAGAAAAAGTTGGGAGACTTGGAACCCATCATTTACACCATCTACTTCTCAAGAGTGAGGAGCATCCTAAGGCTCTTTGAAAAGACAGAAGCACAATGACTCAAGGGAGATGTCCAAGGCCCCCGCAGGCTTAGTCAATGACAAACTGGAGTAAAAGAGAATGGGGTTTTGAAAAAGAGAGGAGCACAGCAAAGGCAGAGGTGCAAGGTAACAGCCAGCTCACTGGATTGCCCTGCCCATCACGCTCACTGCTGCCTCTCAGGGAGGCCTTTGAGGTTTCCTATGCAAGACTGACTCCCTGTTATCTCAGTCAAAGAAA
The DNA here is from genome assembly GCF_903992535.2 of Arvicola amphibius. Lineage (NCBI taxonomy): Eukaryota > Metazoa > Chordata > Mammalia > Rodentia > Cricetidae > Arvicola > Arvicola amphibius. Next base: position 67,100,054 of record NC_052050.1, on the reverse strand, counting down.
AAAAATTACTGTATTTTTACTAAACTGATATTTAAGTGGAATGAATGTTTTGAGTCCTCATATTGTGTTGTTATTGGTCTACTTCCAGGAGAAAAAAATATCCAAATTGAAAACAGGAAAACTGACCCACCCTTAACCCAGAGTAACTTCCTATGAGATTATGCAGAGCCAAAGCCATGACTAACCACGTGTCTAAACACACCGATGCTTTTTCTTAGCTAACCTAGTTTGATTTTACCAACTCAGCAGTTCAGTGAAAGGTCAACTTGAGGCTCAAAGAAATCTTGAAACAGTCCAGTTTCCTTAGTGATGCCAACGAGGCTAGAGGGCTCACCCAGACTGACCTCTTACTTAAACGCTACCAAAGCACCTCACTTAAAATGCCCTTAGCCCTGACTTCTGTGCTTCAGCGGCCTTCTAAAGCATGCTAAGTGACTGCCGTTGCCGGGCCACCACTTAAGGGAGACGCCAGCAGGGCTGTTGGTGGTCAATAGCCTCTCAGTTGCTTATAACAACTGCTTCCTCTCTCAAAAGCCCCAAGTCTTCATCGTGAGCCCAGAGCATCTCAAACATGCCTGCGGCTCACCCTTTAGCATTGCTATGGGCAGTGGTCCTTCAGCCAGTCCCTTGTCTTCTCAAACCAGAAACATACCAAGTCCCATGTCTGCCAACATCTACAGTGCCTATCATAAATCTGAAGAAACTGCCTGCTATAAAGAAGGCAGGAAAGGGAACAAGAAGCAAGAACCAGGAACCATGCAAAACCAAAAAGAATTACTGAGAGTACCTAAGAACAGGGAAGAGGTGGTCATCAGAAAGAATCTGGCTCCTGGACGATGGTAACTGAGAGTGAGAAGAGACAGAATACTGCTGAGTCAATCTAACAGTGTTCCAATAATCTTCAGATGGCAGCCCCTGAGGCATAAAAAACAAAGACTTCCAAAAATGCTTTAGTTGATAAAAGCCTATTTCCCATGAAAGGTCTTTACAGTTAAAAGTAATAATTAAGCTAGGTACAGCAGCATGTCCCTTTAATCACAAAACTTGGGAGGCAGAGACAGATCTTTGTGAGTTTGAGGCCAGCCTAGTCTACACAGAGATTTCTAGATTAGCTAGGGTTACACAGTGAGACTCTTAGAAAACAAAAGGGAAGAAAAAGAAATGGTTAAAAAAATATGATACTTGGAAAGAAGTAAAGGAAGCGTGGGGGTAAAACGTCCATGGAGAAGAATTAGGTAGCTCAACTCCATTCCTCATCCTCTGAGGCTTGTGTGTACACATGTTCAACACATGTTCAAGGGTATATATGTATATGGACCACAGGAAGGTGTGTGTGTGTGTGTGTGTGTAGGCTAGAGGTTGACTTAGGGTGTCATCCTCAATCACTTTTCTACCTTACACTAGAGACAGGATCTCTCCTCGACTGGTTAGCTGGCTGGACCTGCCAGTCCTGACTAAATCCCTGGGATCCTTCTGTCCCCGCTTCCCCAGTGCTGGGATTACAGGTACACTCTGCCATGCCTGGCTTTTTGGTTGGTTGCTGGGATCTGAACCGAGGTCCTCATACTTATGTGGCAGATACTTTACAGACTGAATCATCTCTCTATGCCTTTAACTTCTGCATTTCAACAGACCTTGCTCTACGGATGGCTGGGGTTTGGGTAGAGTTAAGGGCTGAGCTCCCGTGAGCTGTGCTGTATGGTGCTGATCTAAAATGACCAATGTGAGTCTCCCCACCACCTTCCACACAAATTTACCTCATCTGGATCAAAGATAGGGGAAGGTGCAACAATTCCATTGATTTTGGCAGCTTTGCGGATGATCACCTCTGCCTCTTTAATTCGGCCTTGAGAGACGAGCCATCGGGGGGACTCAGGAATACACCTGAAAGTACAAGTGCATTCTACTGAGGCCTCCTGTTCACTTGCTTTCCCAGAGGCTGGGCATGCTTAACTAGAGACGGGAAATGAGGTTTCAGGTGCAGAGGGAGTGTGTGGAGTATCAGGAGTTTTCATAAGCCAGAAACAGAGATGGCCCAGTCTTCCCTAAGCTATTAGTTCTGCTGAACACTGACTATAGTGAGGAAAACTCAAGCATCCTGCACATCCCAAGGGGATCTCCACTCGGGCTGGCACCTGCCCGTCTGCAGCAGTGCTGCCCCCTTGTGGGCTTTAAGGAGGCAAGCACAGGATGGACTTCTGGTGCCTGGCTTCTGCCGAGAGTTAGGCACAGCCAGATCCTGCTATCTTCTACTCTGTCCCCGACATCCACAGAAACTTCTGCAGCGATCACTTGACATCATTTCTTCCTCTCTCCACCTCTGATTTTGGACTCGACAGCCTCTTTCCACAAAGCAGCATGGGTATCAAGGCTGGAGTCTTACTGGATATTTTCCTTGTCCTCAGGCAGCCTCTCTCCTCTATCATAATCAGGAGCCATAATGCACTATTTCTTCTTCTCCCACTATTCTCCAGGGCGCTCACCACTGTACATGGATGAGGATCTCACCTTAGTCCGGTCTAGTGTAAGGAGTGATTCCTGCCTGGTTCCTCTGTCAAGTTCCATGGCTTATTTCTGAGGCCTATGCTCTGCCTGATCAATGCCCCTCTGTTGGAAGTGTAGCTGGAGCCTGCATTCCTTTGCAGAGCCACTCAAGGAAGCTCACTTCTGAAGCCCTCCCTTTATTTACCTCCAGACACCCATGCCTGGAGCCTCAGCATCAAGCATTTACAGCCCAGGTCTTGCTGTCTTGTACCGGATCTGAGAATTCCCAGAGGTTCGGCTGGCCCCTATCTGCATGCAGCAAATTCTTAGTTCAGCCTAGAACAGGGCACAGGACAAGCAGGCTTTTCTGAGTATAGAGAGACTTTCTGACCTGATTTATAAATAATATTCACTACCTTTTTCTGGAATCTAGAATTGGGGTTTGGGAACTACTGCTGCCCTCTACTGGACATGAGACTTAAGCCTCCCCAAAGGTAGGCAGCCCAAGGGGCAGGCCCACACTTACCACCAGAGAAGACCACACAACACCCCTGGCACAGTGAGTGCCAGCAGCAGCATCCGCCAGTCTCTGATGAAGTATGCAAAAAGAGGCAGCACCATGTAGCCAAATGCATAAAATATGCACACTCCTAATGTGGCGAATATAATTCGAATTGACTTGGAGAGAATTTCTGTTCCTGTTCAAAACAAGGGAGGAATCAAGTTAATCATTAATTGGGTTATTTTCTTATGACTCTTCTGTGGTATCATTTTCAGTGCAGAGACAAGGAGGGAGCCAGAGTTAGCTGTGTTCTGAAGCCCTGGGAAAGGTTGCATCTGAACTAAGTCTGCTTTGATTTGCTCCTGGGTGTTTCTCTGAGGTCCCTGGGCAACAGTGCTCTCATGAAAACATCAGCAGCAGCATCCCCAGCCACACATGCTAACTATTATCCTTCGAGGAAAACAGGATGCTCTAGGAAGTGTGCAAAGAAAGTAATAATCTTTTCCACAATACAACCCAAGGAACCCAGTGATCTGATTGGTTCAGCAAGGCTCTTCCAAACAGGGAGACCAGAAGCTTTCCGGTGGGAACAAGGTGGCTTGCCTGAGTCAGAGCCTTGAAGGGTGGACTCTGACAGAACCTCAGCTGGACCTCTCAGCTCACTGTCCTTGGCAGACACTGACAGCCACCAATGCTCTTTGGCATCTCCTTTTCCTAGGGAGCCCGCCCATCATGGCCCACCCCCTGCTGGTGTGCCTCCTTCTTTCCTTAGCTATCTAGGCCCCTGCCTTGCAAGTCTTTAAGAATGGATGCCCCGTGGTGAATCCTAGTTAATGGCTTAAGTACTAATAAGGTCAAGGGGCCACAAGTCAGAGGCCAGAAGAAAACTGGAAATCAGAAGTCAGAAACCATTGTCAGGCTCAATTTCCCAGCAGGTAAGCTAGGTTTATTTACTTGAGAATCCTAGCCAGTTTTCCCCGAGGGACATAACAACTTGTCTCCTGAAAAGTGAAACACAGTATTCAGTACTCAACTCCAACCTGATGTCCATACCCAGGACAAATGCTGCCACGTAGTTGGAGATCTGTCCCATGCCAACAAGGACAAAGAGCACAGTAAACATCTCGAAGTTCACAGAGAAAACCTGCAGGAAGCTGAAGCCAGTCTGCATGGCCATGGTCAAAAACAGCACATTCTTCCGACCAAACCTGGGGAGGAGAGGAAGGTCACAGAGAAGCAGTTGGGAGAGGCAGCAGCAACTGGATCCACTTAGGGGCGTTCTCCTGTTATAAGGACTGGTATCAGCGTAGTCCCACCTCTCAGTCCCCATGCTGTCACTGAATTCCACACTTTCCAGCATGAGTTTGTAGCCTGGACACTTAGGCTGCTCCAACAGCAGCACCACAATGATGCTAATGACTGCAGGGGATGGAAAGGCATTTGTTTTGTTTAAATTCATGTAATTATAATGAATCTTAAAGAAAGAAAAGTCGTAATTCATGGTAAATGAAGACTGATCATTTATCCTGACTTCCCTTTGTCTGTGACATGAATAACCAGAAAAAGGTGGTGGGGGTGGAGAATTGTTTATAAAAATGCTGCAAACAAAGAGAAAAAAAGTGCCGTGAAGTGACATGGGCACTATGTGTGAATGACTGACAACCTCATGATGCTGTCCTATAATCCTGCCAGAGGGACTGACCCTGATCCAATCTCTGAATGCAGCTGCCCATCTGCAAAAACAGCAGAAGACAAAGGAAGAGGCTCAGGGAATATAAGATCACTCAGACCTGGAAGGGTAATTCTACAACAGAACTGCCCATGGCTCTTCAATAGATAAACCTCATGGCAAAGAAAAGGATAAAGGGAAAAAACAGAATAAAGTAGACTAGAAGATATACTCAATTCAAATGTAATTTTATTATTTTATGTTCATGTGTGTGTGCCTGGTGCCTGATGTACATGCATCCCGAGTACAGGTAGAGGTCAGAAGAGGTCAGAAGATCTCCTGGGTCTAGAGTTACAGATGGTTGTAAGCTGCCATATGTGGGCTGGGACTTGAATCCATGTCTTTTGGAAGAACAGTCAATGCACTTAACTGCTTGGCTATCTCTACAGCCCTAAGACATACTAAAGTTTGCAAATGGACAAGGCAAAACTTGTACTTAAGGGTGTACATTAGGGGCCTGGTGTGGTGGCAAATGCCTTCAATCCTAGCACTCAAGACATCAGAGAGAAAAGGCATGTGGATCTGTATGGTTCTAAGCCAGCCAGGGTTACAGAGTAAGAACACATTTTTTTTTTGAGACAAGGTTTAAAGAAAATTATTTTTGAGAAAAAACTATCTTCCCCCAAAGAAATCACACAAAAAAAGGAGTTTGAGCACTAAAATTGAAAGACAAAATCCTGAACGCCACAATCTTGAATGCTGAAACTCTGAAAGATCTAAAATTTCAAAATTCTAAAATCAGAATTTTGGAAAAACTAACTTTATTTTGTATGTATAGGTATTTTTGCTTGTATGTGTGTCTGTGCGCCATGTGTATGCCTGGTGCCAGAGGCTAGAAGAAAGTACCAGATACCTTGGGACTGGAGTCACAGATGCTTATGAGCTCTGTGTGGGTTCTGGGAATCAAACCCAGTTCCTCTAGAAGACCAGCCAGTACTCTCAATGTCTGAATTGCCTCTCCAGTCCCCAGTCTAACTCTTGATGAGATTAAAAAAAAAAATCCCTCAAACAAAAAAAACCCTCCATGGGTCACCCAAAGAGCTGAGATCTGGAAAAATTATTATCTTTCCTAAGTGCAGATTTATAAAAAGTACATTTCTTCATTTAATGAGGAAGTTTCAACAGATTAGCACAATAGTTATACACAAAATCAATGCTGGAATAATGTATCTTCATGGAACCAAATTTTCCTGAAATACACAAAATGAAAATACCATCTATATCCCAAGAATTGGAAATGATGTAAATATGAAATATGTAGTATAATGAATTATAGAAAATGCTATTTGTAGTTCAAAATAATGGAAGGATGTGAAAATAGTTCAGTGGCAGAGAGCATGCTTAGTAAGCACCAGGACCTGGATTCAACTTCCAGCACAAATGAAAACAAAAACAACCACGAAAACAACCCAGCATACAAAACCGTTTATTACAGGGACAGATTAGGGGCAACTACATGAAGGCAGCCAGAGGAGCAGGAGACTTGCATCATTATCTACAGTGCAGACTGCTGTCTTTCTTAGATTAGCATGCTTCTGTTTTCTTTCGGTCATGGTTCTTTTTGGAGAATACATTCACCCACACTGTCTGCATGGAGGACCTTCTCCTTAGTCCATGTAGACTCAACACTATGGGAAACACCCTCGGATACACCGGAAACAATGCTTTCTCAGGTTTGTAGGTGTCCATCTGCTTACTATGTTACAGTTTTCCTGAGTATCATATGCATATGTGTGTGTATGTGTTTTCATGTGCACATGTGTGTATGTATATGCATGTAGAGACCAGAGGTCAATCTCAGTGTCATTATTCAGAGCTGTCCACCTCATTTTAAGACAGGGTTTCTCACTGGCATGTAGAACTCACCCATTAGCTTAGGGTGGCTGGAAAATAAGCTCTTGCTCCTGCCCTTTCATCCCTGGGATTATAAAGCAAAGCCACCCAGCTGTTTACATGGAAGTGGTTCTTCTATAACCTTATTCAATGAAAGCTTTTTTGCAGATTTTTGTTTTGAATAATGTGTACATATATGTTTGTGGGGTAGGGATACATACATGTGTCAGTACAGGTGCTCATAGAGACCAGAAAATGAGATCCCCCACAGCTGGAGCTGTGGGAGCTGCCTAATGTGGGAACTGGGAATGGAACTCAGGGCCTCTGCAAGAGCAGTGAGCACTCACTGCTGAGTGCGTCTCTGGCCTGGAAATGGTTACTCATGGGTGCTAACTTGGGTGGGGCAGACACTGGATGGGCTTCTGAGGCACAAAGTTCTACCGCTTGACTTGCTGGTAGTTGTCAGGCCACTCCATTGTGGTTGAACTGTGACAATGACAGAATCTAAAGTAATTTGGCTTCCAGAACTAAAGTAAATATTTGCCTAGATTCTTACTGTCCCCATCCTTAAAGACTCCCCCAGTCATGACCCATAAAGGGAGATGTTGATCTATTGCCCACATTCTGATTATTTCCAGCAACAGTCAACTATGAGCTAAAAAGGAAACTTTTCTTTTTTTCCTTTCTTTCTTTTCCTTTAGTTTTTTGATAAAGTGTTTCTCTAAGTAGCCCACGCTGTCATGGAACTCACACTGTAGACCAGGCTGGCCTCAAACTTGGAGATCTGCCCGCCTCTGCCTCCCAAGCGCTGGGATTTAAGGTGTGCACTACCACTGCCGAGCTAAAAAGGAATTTTTTCAATCTCCTTCCCAGACCCCTTGCTATGAAAAGTGTAGAAGAGACCACCACTATGCACACGGGCCTGAGCTCTTTTCCAAACTCCTGCCATGTTAATAACTACTTTAATAAATCTCCTACCCCAAAAGAACAATCCACCTCAATCACTTCCCACCTTGACCTAAAAATGCAAAAACCTTTCGTTTTATTTCCTGGAATAACTCATCAAACCACACAATTATTCTATGACACTTTCGGTATCTTACTTTAAAAAACAAACTTGTAGCTAGGTGGTGGTGGCACACACCTTTAAGGCTAGTAATTAGGAGGCAGAGACAGGCGGATCTCTGTGAGTTGAGGCCTTGTCTACAAAATCAAGTTCAAGGACAGCTAGGGCTAAACAGAGAAACCCTCTCTTGAAAACAAACAAACAAACAAAAACAAGAACAAAACAAAAACTTGAAACCAACCAACCAACCAAACAAACAAACAAACAAACAAATGTGTTTGTTGGTTTATTGCTCCCAATTTACCAGGAGATCCTGTCTTTTTATATTTTCTACTTACATAGACTATATCTATGTAAGTCTCTCTTAGTGTCTGTATTGTTGTCTAAATTACATGGGATTATGGTTTGTAGGCTGGCTTTCTTTGCTTTATGTTTAAAAACCACCTATGAGTGAGTACATGTGATAATTGTCTTTCTGGGTCTGGGTACCTCACTCAAAATAATGTTTTCTAGTTCCATCCATTTTCTTGCAAAATTCAAGCTGTCATTATTTTTTTCTGCTATGTAGTACTCCATTGTGTAAATGTACCACATTTTTCTTATCCATTCCTCAGTCTAGGGACATTTAGGTTGTTTCCAGGTTCTGGCTATGACAAACAAAGCTGCTATGAACATGGTTGAGCACATGTCTTTGTGGCACGATTGAGCATCCTTTGGATATATACCAAAAGTGGTATTATTGGGTCTTGAGGAAGGTTGTTTCCTAATTTTCTGAGAAATTGCCACACTGACATCCAAAGGGGTGGTACCAGCTTGCGTTCCCACCAGCAATGCAGAAGTGTTCCCTTTTCCCCACAACCTCTCCAGCATAAGTTGTCATCAGCGTTTTTGATCTTGGCCATTCTTACAGGTGTAAGATGGAATCTCAGAGTTGTTTTGATTTGCATTTCTCTGATAACTAAGGAAGTTGAACATTTCCTTAAGTGTCTTTCAGCCATTTTAGATTTCACTGTTGAGAATTCTCTGTTTAGGTCTGTATTCCATTTTTTTTATTGGATTCTGTGATCTTTTGGTGTTCAATTTTTTGAGTTCTTTGTATATTTTGGAGATCAGACCTCTGGCTGATGGGGTTAGTGAAGATCTTTTCTCATTCTGTAGGCTGTCATTTTATCTTGTTGACCGTGTCCTTTGCTTTACAGAAGCTTTTCAGTTTCAGGAGGTCCCATTTAATTGTTTCTCTCAGTGTCTGTGCTGCTGGGGTTATATATAGGAAGTGGTTCCCTGTGTCAATGCGTTCAAGTGTACTTCCCACTTTCTCTTCTATAAAGTTCAGTGTGGCTGGCTTTATGTTGAGGTCTTTGATCCATTTGGACTTGAGTTTTGTGCATGGTGATAGATACGGATCTATTTTCATTTTTCTACATGCTGATATCCAGTTATGCCAGCACCACTTGTTAAATATGCTTTCTTTTTCCATTTGATATTTTTTGCTTCTTTATCAAATATCAGGTGTTTGAAGATGTGCGGATTGATATCCAGGTCTTCTATTCAGTTCCATTAATCCTCCTGTCTGTTCTTATGCCAGTATCAGGCTGTTCTCAGTACTGTAGCTCTGTAGTAGAGTTTGAAGTCAGGGATTGTGATGCCTCCAGAAGTTCTTTTATTGTACAGGATTGTTTTGGCTATCCTGGGTTTTTTGCTTTTCCAAATGAAGTTGAGTACCATTCTTTTGAGGTATTTGAAGAATTTTGCTGGGATTTTGCTGGGCTAAGCCAAATCTTATCATAAGCTCAGGTTACCCTCAAAGTCTACCTTCCTGCTTAGCCTCTAGGGCCTGGATTATAGGCATGCACAACCATACTTAGACCAGAAAACCTCATTTTGAACTTTATTTTTAATTTGTTATATTTCTGGATGGGGTGGTGGCGGGGGACATGTGGTAGTCAGAGAACAACTTGCTGGAGTTGGTTCTCTCCTTCTACCACATGGGTCCCTACGACAGAAATCAGGTGGCTGAACTTGGCAAGTACCATTACCCAGAGCCATCTCTCCCACCCACAGACCTCACTTTTAAAGGCTGTCAACAAAATGGCAAGGCTACATATTTACAAGACCAGGAACTATTAATATACTTCTTCCCAGTGTTGAACCTCTCCTAATACAAAAAGATAGCCTGATAATGTCACATAAAAGCTATGGCAATAGGATTATTTTAATCGAACTTGAGCTTTAGACTTAGTAATATGCTAGGAAGAAAGATCAACATTTGTCAAACATAAAAAGTTACTGTTGAGCCCAGTGGTGATGGTGCGTGCCTTTAATCCCAGTACTTGGGATGTAGAGGCAGGTGGATCTCTGTAAGTTCCAGGCAAGCCTGGTCTACACAGCAGTTTCCAGGACAGTTAGGGCTACACAGTGAAACCCTGTCTGGAAAAAAAAAAAATTAAAAAGTTACTGCTGCTCCTCTGAACACCAACTGAGGCCATAATCTGGTTTGGTTGTCAACCTTGTACTCAGAAGTAGGGAGGCGCAGAGCCGACCTCACAAGCCCGAGCATGTCTCTGGCTGTGCAACAGGCTATGGCAGTACTTGTCGCTGCAGGCAAGGACCGCAGGCAGAACACAGTACTCAGTGCTTTCATTTCCAGGCTGAGCAAGCTTGCTTAAAAGAGATTTCAGGTGCAAAAGCCAACACACACACACACACACACACACACTCAGAGAGGGTTGTCATGTATCCCAGGCTGGCCTGTAAGTCACTATGTAACTGAGCATGACCTTAAACTTGTAATCCTCCTGCCTCTGTCTTCTAAGTGCTGGGATTACAGGGGTGCACCATCACACCTGGTTTATTCGGTGTGTACATCAAACCTAGGGTTTTATGCATGCTAACCAAACACTTCACCAACTGGGAAGTGGAGCTACATTCCTAGCTCTCTGCCTCAAAAATTTCAGAGAAGGTCTCCAATATACTCCATCCCCCTTCTGTAGGGAAGGTGATGCCTAGCATGCTCATGAATTTTGTTTCCATTGTTTCTTTGGGAGAAACTCTTTAGTGTGGGACTTCCCCTTTCCTCAGGTGATCATAGTGTTCCATGCATGGTTCTTAAGATGGCTCATAAAGATCTATTTAACCTAGCACACAACTGGCGTGGTTCCTACACTCAGCTTGGGCACTTCCTCCTTGATTTTGACATCAAATCAATTCCTTTGAGATTCAGTGGTCATTCTATCCTTAAATTCCTCACTTCTGCTGAAGAACCTCTCAGCCTGCTCCTGCCCCTCCTCTGCCATTACACCTACAGGAACCTCTCACGGATTAGCTATACATCCAACAACACACTAAATCTCTCCAATCAGAGGTCTTGTAATCACCCCAAATTCAATACCTTCCTATTGTATCCAATGTCTCCCCTGCAAATGTGGTTCTTTGTCTTAGCTATGAAGGCCAGAGGCCTTTTCTGTCCGCACTCCCCACATGTGACCAGTCAGCAAGTCTTCCTGATTTCACTCTCATCTCTCCAGCCTTGGTCCTATGCTCAGCCCCTACCATCTTCTGCAAGAACCACTGAAAATATTTTAATTGATCCCTTTAAGTTCTCTCTTGTAAACTGGGTGTGGCAGTGTGCGCCTTTAATCCCAGGACACAGGAGGCAGAGGCAGATAGATCTCTGTGAGTTCAAGGCTAGCCTGATCTACAAAGGGAGTTCCAGATAACCAGTGTTATTCTTTTGGTCCCCGCCCCTTTCCACGCCCACTCCCAGCGACCTCTGGTCTCTCGGAATCATCCTGAATCTTTTCTCTTCCCTCTCCCTCCACTCACTGTCCCTGTGTGTGTGCACATGCGTCTTTTGTCTCTCCCCTCTCTCTTTCTCTCTCTCTTTCTCTCTCCTTTAATAAAGCTTTATGCTTATTTTCTGTGTCTGTGCCGTTAACCTGCCGCCGCACCGCCTGTTCACCGCAGCCTTGGTCACATGTGTTCCGCGAGTCTCCGCGCAGCTACACCAGCCCACTGGGCTGGCAGCTGCATCAGCTTACAAGTTTTTAAGAACAAAAATCAGTGCTGTCCCACAGAGAAACCTTGTATTGAAAAAAACAAAAGACCAAAAACTAAAAGGAGAAAGAGAGTGTGTGCATAAGAAACAAGGTTTCTCTTATTTTCCTTCCATCAATACTAGACTGTCAAATTCTTTTTTAAAATGCATGTCTGATAGTCATTAATGTAACTTAGATAAAATCTTTGAAATTGTACAAATAACAATCATTATCCTGGTCATACAGTAAGTGCCATAACCACAGGCCACTTACCTAAGGGTCACCAGAGTTCTGCTCCTCACACCACTAACTGACCAGTGAGATCTTAATCTTCTGTTACCTTGCTCAGGGAGAAAGAACCTTATCTTTAGAATACAGAGGTGGGCACCATGGTATTGCCTAGTGCTCTACAATACAGCACATCCACACATGTATAGCATCAATCTCTCTCTCCCTTTCTCAGGAATAGGAGAGTGCTATAATCTCCCACAAAAAGGGCACCACACTTGTGTAGAAGTGAATCATGGCAAGGCAACTGGTCATTGGACCATGGGTACGCATGGTTTGGCTAGCTCAGGTTTCTCTGCTCAATAAGAACTGGGAAATTATGTGAGGTTGTTGGCCCATTTGGAAGTTGTTGGAAGTCTATGCTAGACATAGATGCTTGCTGCTTCTGAAACGAATGGCCATGGTCTAAGAGAACACCATCAGCTGAAGCTAAGGAAAGGTACATACTCCTTGATCTTACCTGTCTGAGAGCTGTCCTGAAATGAAGGAGCCTAAGAGCACACCCACGAAAAACAAGGAGGTGGTGAGAGGGCCTTTCCAGTCATCGTTACACACCAGGTCCCACTGTAGGAAAAGCAAAGGGATGCATCAGTCACTTCTTTTCTGAGATGTAAGGCTTCTTGTTAAATGATCTGGCATACCCCGCATCCCTGAATGTTCTGAGTATATGCGCTCACTAACACAAGCAATGGCTCATCTGGGCAGCAATGCAGAGAAAGCAGGAGCCTCTTCTCCTTTATCTTGTCTCTCATAGCACAAACTCCCATGCATTGCTTCATTTGGGAAGGGGATTGAGGAAAGCATCATCATTCTACCCAGACATTGACCTATGGTCAGCAAGGCCTGTTGTACTTACTATTAAGAATCCAGAGAGGACCATAGGCTGTGGAAAAGGCAAGGTATCTTTGCTTAATACACTTTAGGCCACTGGAGCTATGGGAGTCAAGAGACAAAGCATCCAGTACATCGAGGACAAAGGCTCTTGGGTGTTCTGTGTAGACCTGCTCCTTTGGCTCTGTTGGGTTCCCACCAAGGCCAATGGTCCCTCGGTCCCTGTTATATTCTGGTCTGGAATATCCAGTTCCACACATCATCAGGACTAATCCCAGTTGTGCCTAAGAGCTATAGACTAGGATTCTGAAAATGGTTTTAACTGTATAGTGGTTTGAATGAGAATGGCCCTAGAGGCTAACAGATTTGAATGTTTGGTCACCAGGGAGTGGCACTATTTGAAAGGATTAGGAGGTGTGGCCTTGTTGGAGGAAGTGTGTCATTGGGAATGGGCTTTGAGGTTTTCAAAAGCCCAAGCCAGGCCTAGTGGCTGTCTTCTTCTGGACAGAGAACTCTCAGCTACTTCTCTAGCCCCATGTCTGCCTATGTGTCACCATGCGCCCAGCCACGACAGTGGACTAAATGTCTGAAACTATAAGAAAGCCCCAATTAAATGCTTTTCTTTATAAGAGCTGCCACAGTCTTGGTGTCTTCACAGCAATAGAACACTGAGTAAGATAAATACCTACTCAAGAGTTAACTAGATTTCCAACCTCACATAAAGCCCTGCCCATCATATTGAACACTGCTTTAATTCCTTTGTCTAGAAAAGCAGAGATTAGGGTAGGAAACAGGATTCACTGTTTGAGTTTCTAACACTCAAAATGTGGTTCCATCTACAGTTACCACAACTAGAAAATGAAGTATACAGGGAGGAGTGGGGTACATGGAAAACATTGACACTTAGACATCTAGCTGTCTCACCCCAATATAAAGCTGGAAGACTGGAAGAAAGTCCAAACAGGGACTTTGGTGTTTCCCAGAAAGATATTGCTTGGGTAGAGACTATGTGCAGTAGGAACCTCTGTAGACCTTATTAGTGCAGCCACCCTCATGGCAATCTAGAGCTCCCTCTGCTGGCACCAAACTCTTGTCTGCCTTCCACAGAGCCTGCTGCCTCCCCAGTACTCAGCAGAGGCTGGGAGAGTGCTGCTCTCACAAAGAATGTCTTCTAGGCTGGTGGCAGAGGAATAAACAGCCGGGCCTCTCTGCTGTCCTGGGTTCATGCAGTCACCTATACCTGGGTGTGGAGGACACCCAACTGGCTTCCCATAAAGAACCTCCACTGCTGCCTCAGACATACTACTAGCTCTCCACTTTGCAGTAAGTAACATGTACTTTAGGATGAGTTAAGATGGGTAGTGATCCCAACCCAGGGGATGATTGTGGATAGCTGGTCTCCAAGTCAAAGAGGAAGCAGAGACCAGCAGGAGTCAAGCATGCTGAGCATCAGGACCCTCCAGGCTCCACCTGCCTTGGTGGTGCTAGCACCCAGATACTGGATAGGTGGATAAATGTTCCTATAGTGATCACCATCCACATGTGACTGCTAAAGTCACTAGGAGTGGTTGGGGTCATAAAGCTGAAGGAGTCAATGATGGCAGGCAGCGTGTGAGCTTCTGTGAAGCTGTTTGTCACATACTACATTATGGCTACTGTCACTCTCAAATATGATAAAATGTATTACTTCTGCTAAAACAAAGATGAAATGAGGGTAAGTTGCTGGAAGCTGTTTATCAACACGTCCATTGTGATGGTTTGGGACTGATACATCCATGCTAGACAAGAAATCCACTCAGAAGATTGGGATGAAGCTCAGTTGGTAGAGTGCTTGCCTAGCATATAAAAAGCCCTTGCTTCAATACCTAGTACCTACTCTTAGAGAGAAGGATCAGAAAGTCAACATTCAAGGTCATTCTCAGCTACATGGTATTGTCAAGGTTAATCTGGGCTAGATCAGACCATGCCTTTTAGAAAAAAAAATAAGGAGTTGGAGGAGGAGAGAAAAGAAAAAGAAATGCACACAGGATTCTATAGCTAAGTTCTTGAGTTGTGGATTGTTGTAGGAGGTTCTTTTGTTTGTGTGTTGCTTTCATTGGTTGAATATAGAGACTGTCTTGGCCTTTTGATAGGGCAGCCCTTAAGTGGGCGAAGTAGACAGAACAGAATGCTGGGAAGAAGGGAAGTGTGGTAGACGCCAAGAATCTCCGAACCGAGACAGACATAGGTTAGAATCTTTCCTGGTAGGCACGACCTCGTGGTGCTACACAAATTATTAGAAATGGGTTAGATCAAGATGTGAGAGTT
This sequence comes from Arvicola amphibius, assembly GCF_903992535.2. Classification (NCBI taxonomy): domain Eukaryota; kingdom Metazoa; phylum Chordata; class Mammalia; order Rodentia; family Cricetidae; genus Arvicola; species Arvicola amphibius. Next base: position 67,084,980 of record NC_052050.1, on the reverse strand, counting down.
AGCCAATGAGAGGCCAGAGCTAATGGGCCAGTCAGTAATTTAATTAATACAATTACTGTGTGGTTATTTTGGGGGTTAAGCTAGCCGGGCAGCAGGACGCAGCCCGCTGCTCTTCCTAAAACAGTAGATCTTTATAAGTTTACCCAAAACAGGCTTCTGGGAACCCCACACTGCAAGGTTGGATGCCGAGTGAAAGCAGATGAAACTGCTCTAATGGTTTGTAGCATCTTTCAGGCTTTCACCCCATCTGTTTGATTTATCCTGTCCTTAGTCTAGGCATGAGCTTAACTCACTGAAATAAGTATTCAGTTACCTACCACTGACAGTCCCTGATACCTCTCAGGGCCTGGCTTACAATAATATTTGTCTCCTACTGTATATAGGGAGCCTGTGAGTAGAGTCAGCCAAGACAAGAGTTCTCAAAAGCACAGGGCGAGTCTCATCTATTCATTCACTGGTCAACCTTCATATCCAATGCAGTAGGCATTTAGACTTGACCTGAATTCTTGTTGGAGGGGTGGGATCATAGTCAAAGTTACACATTCCTGCTTGATGAGCTTACACACGAACCTAGTATTCTGTACTCACTGGCTACTCAGCTATAACTGAAGTACCCGAAGGCTAGACAATCAATGCTTCTTCTACTTGGTAGGTGGCTCTGTAGTACTAGCCATGCATGAAGCTTCATAGATGGAGAACTAGAAGAGGGGACCCAAACTTGGAGAATCAAGAACAGCTATGACCAAGGTCCACACTTCTTTCTAGTCAGAAATGTGTCTCTCTAGTAGTAGTGGGTTCAAGGGTATATTAACATAGGTGCCAGAGCTCTCTAAACTGTCCACTTAGCTAGACTCTTTATCTCATTTATGTCTCAATCACTGATGAGCTTTTCCCCTGAGAATCCCATGCCCTCTTTTGGTACTTCATGTATGTGGTACTTCAAACACATGCATACAGAACACTCACAAAGATAAATCTTTAAGAAAAAAACAATTGTTGAGCTTTTATAAAAGAAGATATGTTCTGTTTATTATATAATGCATATGTAGTATATGTGTATGCATGTCTGTACAGGTCTTTATACCTACATACATGGAGACTAGAGGAGTATGTTGGGTGTCCTGCTTTATTCCTTTGAGATGGGGTCTCTCCCTAAACAGCATAGCTATGCTTGGCTCCTCCACATTCTGGCTTTCTGAGACAGGGCTTCTCCGTGGCTTCTCTCAAACTCAGAGAGCCACTGCCTCTGCCTCTTGGAGTGCTGATACTAAAGGTGTACCCCACCACACACAGCTTTCTATTCCTCTTTTTAAAAATGATTTAAAAAATTTGTGTATGACTTTTTAAACTTTATGTGTTTATGTGAGTGTATGTCACATGTATATACTTGCCTGTGTATACAACACCAGAACAAAGTGTTGAATCCTCTGGACCCAGAATAACAGGTGGTTGTGAATTGCCCATGTATGCTAGAAACTGAACTCAGGTCCTCTGGATGAGCACAAAATGCTATTTAACACTTAGACATCTCATAGGCCCCACACTTCTTTCCTTTCTTCCTCCCTCCCTCCCTCCCTAACTTCCTTCCTCCATTCTTTCCTTCCCTCCTCCCACCCTCCCTTCCTTTTTTCAGTGTGGGAGCTGGGATCCAGTGTCAGCAAGCATACTTACCCTGAGTCACCTCTCAGCCCAAAGAAGCACATCTCTACCTAATATATAATGAACATTCCTTTCAACAATGGGAAGAAAGGGGCGGGAGAAAGAGAGAGGAAGAGAGGGACGGAGCAAGGGAGGGAGGGAAGGAGAAAGAGAGGATACAGTCTTCTGGGACTAAATGTTCTTGCACCCATGAACCAGCTGGAAGAGAAAAGTGATAGGATCTATGTCCAAGAGGCACAAGTCTCCCTGAGATGTACCTAGTGTGTCTGCATCGGTGACCAAGCACACTAGCAGGTCTCACTTCCTACTTTCCCTAAAACATTGTGTTCTATCCCCCACTACAATTAATGGTGAGAGTTTAGAGTCCCAACAATCAGGAATCTGAAGCAGGAAGATCACTTGTGGTCAGCCTAGCAAGAATCAATTTTACAAAATAAAATTGAAAAAAAATTATAGTGGATCCTTGCTTTAGGGCTTTCAGGAAAGAGAAGTAGTACCTGCTCTAACAACCTCTGTCATGCCCACCATGTCCTGAACAGAGCAATGACCTGGGAACTAAATGATACATGGCTGAGTGGCTCAATGGATAAAGGGGCCACCGCCCTTCAACACCATCATTTCCTTTACGGTGTTGTGCCCATCTGTGCAGAGTCCAGATGAACTCCAGACTTTCATCTGTAGATGAATTCTTTTCTTTGCTCTATGACTCCCGACTGTGTCACTATCGAACCCTGACCCAGAGTGCTGGTTCTCAGTAAGAGAGGGTTCAGTGTGACTGCTCCCATCAGCTGTGTCTACTATGGCTCTGTGCACTAGGAGTTAGGGCCAGCAAGTGGCTTTGGTTTGTCATGTAGCTACCAAGGCAAAGATGAGTGTCTGTGGATCTCAGAAGTAAGCAGGGCATAGGCAAGGGGGTGGCTAACACAGGTAAGCAGTAAGGTCCTGGCTCCAAGGTACTCTGGTCTCTATTTTTCAGACTCATGCCAAACCCACCAACTAGGGTGTTAGGATTTTCATCCAGTGGGTTGTGGATAATGGTGGGAAGAATTCCCATTTTCCAAGATGACCTAGGCAAGAGGCAAGACTGATGGAAAAGCTAGTCTGGAACACCAGAGAACAAGTTGGAGTCCTGCTGATGCCTTGACAAGAGACTCATGGAAAGCAGAGACGGGTACGGTGTAGGACAATTCAGAGCCATGCCAGACTTCAGCTGAAGGAGCCTGAACTCATAGGCACCCGAAAGCCATACAGAAATGTATCTGCCTGCAGGCTTGGCAAGGTTTCTGTGAAACCACAAAGCAGGTGGCACAGCAATGTAAGAAACAGGCAGGTTCTCAGAAGAAGGGGTAGCTCTGGATCAGAAGTACAGCATGGTGGGTAGGAGTTGCCAGGTGTCCCAGAGATGAGCAAGGAGCAGGAAGAGGGGCCAGCCTACAAGCATGTAGCTCATCAAGCTTTTCTGAAACGTGGGCTCACAAAGCTCTCTGACCTCACAGAAATCTCTTTCTTTTGGCCAACCCCACTGCCTGGTTTTCAATACACATAGAGCCAAGCTCCAGTCAGTGTGTGTGTGTGTGTAGGGGGGGGGATCATATTTCGCTTAAAGCATTCCAGTCAGTCTGTGGCTCCTCAAGTTTCTCTTTTGTCTATCAATTAGTTCTTAAACCTTCTATAAAGGCTCATAAATTATTTTCCCAATCACCCAATTTCAATTAAAAAAAATCTCCCTCAAGCTGGGCAGTGATGGCTCACGCCTTTAATCCCAGCACTTGGGAAGCAGAGGCAGGTGGATCTCTGTGAGTTCGAGGCCAGCCTGGTCTACAAGAGCTAGTTCCAGGACAAGCTTCAAAGCCACAGAGAAACCCTATGAAAAACCCACAGAAAAAAAAATCTCCCTCATCTAGCATCATGTCAAGATTCAGGGAGACACAGAAATCTAATCTATTGCAAAGTTTAGTACTTCAATTATGTAATTTAACTTGAAAGTGAAAGAAGAAGAGGAGGAGGAGGAAGAGGAAGAAGAAGAGGGAGAAGAAGAAGGAGGAGGAGGAGGAGCAGGAGGAGGAGGAGGAGGAGGAGGAGGAGGAGGAGGAAGAAGAAGAAGAAGAAGAAGAAGAAGAAGAAGAAGAAGAAGAAGAAGAAGAAGAAGAAGAAGAAGAAGAAGAAGAAGAAGAAGAATTGGGATAGAGGGCAGGCTTAGAGACATTTAGCAGGCAGTGGACTGACTAGCTGCTGTGGTCAGCAGGCTAGGTGTGGGTTGTCTTGGAAAAAGTCATCAGAATGTTAATGCAGCAGCTTTCAACAGTGGTTGTTCATCTAAGATGACAAGCCTTGAACTTCAAGTCAGGCATTCCAGTATTCCCAAACAAAAGGGCTAACTAAGTAAAGTATTAAACTCGCCTCCCGCAAAGACTGCTGACCTGTAAGTAGGTGAAAGGGCATACAGCTCTTACGAAACTGCTAAGACAGCTCAATAACATCCAGATCCATTGGGAAAAAATAAAGACACGCTGACATTGGCAGCAGCGGTAGGTCGAAAGGATCTGGACTCCTGCTGCTTACTTTTCCTCTGGGGAGCTCACCAGCACTGCAGCCACCCTAGGCAGCAAGCAGCATGACAGTGAGAGCAAGTGACACAGGGCAAGCCCAGTACCCTCAAGGTCAAGGTAAAGTTCAAGAGATGCCAGTAAATCCCTTCAGATTTCAACTGCCCGTCTCTGGGCAGCCAGAAACAGATCTGAGGAACTGCTGTCACCCAGTAGCCTCTGTCGGATCCCACTTGCTTCCAAGTACTGTGAGTTTGGAGACCAGGATAATGTGGAGCAACTGAGAATCTCTTCTCTGTGGACTCATAGATCAAAAGCACTAACCAACTTAGTACTGGCTTTTTGTTTCGTTTTTGCTTTGTGTAGGCCTGGATGTCCAGGGACTCATGTGTAGGCCAGGCTGGCCTGGAACTCACGGAGATCCACCTGCCTCTGCCTCCCGAGTGCTGGGATAAAGGCGAGCGCCACCACGGCCTTTAACGTTCACTCTCACTACTTACTTAGGTAGCAGGTAGGCACAGGTTTTGGAGACACCAACTCTCAAACATCCAAAGAAAGCAGGCAGTGATTTTTGCAGGGATGCTCTCAGACTCTACCCTTGAAGGGTCACAACCCCTGAAGCAACATACCTGGGAGCCTCCATAAGGAGGGAAGTTCAGTCTCTGGCCTCCAGGCGGCTTAGATGCCATACATGGACCCCTCGCTTCTCCTTATTGCTACTGCTATGCATCCTCCTGTAACCATTTCTTGCTCTTGGATCTGGACCTAATGGCTAGGTTCACCAAGAAGTTATCTCCTCCACTAACTGATCAATCCCTATTCCTGACATTCAGTGACCCTGAATATCACGTAAGGCTCTTTCATTGTTCTGCATACTCAGTATTGCTGAGAGCCCAGGAAATGACAGTTGGTGCCTAAGTCCCCCAAACACATCCACATGCACCATTAAACAGCATGTCACATCTCCAGCTGAGAGACTGCAAGGGGTCGGACAGAGTCACTGAAGAATAAAGAGAAAGGGGATGAGGATTTAGGTTTCCATCATTCTCCACATAAAGGCTACATGCCACAATTAAACCCCATCAGCGCTCTTGTCTCAGAATACTGTGGAAAAGACTCCATATAAAGTCACCCTGAATAGATCTTTAGACCCAGGGGTTCTTAAGAAATAACAATCCACTGAAGTTAAACAACAATTTCTCATATGGCATCTTCCTCTTTCATGAGGCATCTCTCAAGGGGCATCTCTCATGGGGCATCTCTCATGAGGCGTTTCTCATGGGGCAGGATGAGACATCATTTGGGATGAGGATGGGTGAAGGAGGGAGAGTAACTAGAGAAAAGGAGGAGAGTTTGGGACACATGCTTCCTTAACTTAGAAACGTTCTGCAGAGCATCCCTTTCTGAACACAGACGCTGAGACGGAGGCACTTCCCTAGACCAAGTCCTAGGCTTCTCTGGATCACATCACTAGAGAAAGTCGCACCACTCAGAGCCTTAGGGCTTTTCCTAGAAGCAGGACCTTCTGGACTTCATCTTCAATGTGGCTCTAAGGACGGATGGCCAGCCTGCCACTTGTGCTCTGAGGGACATACCGTGGCTAGAAGTTATTTCATAAATCTGTGTTCCTGGGCGTCCTGGCTGGAGGATGCCCATCACCAGGGAGCCTGTGCCTTGGACGAAGGACTACAACTGTCGCCCGCGGTTATCACCAGATGCTGACAGGAACCTGCCACCTACCTCGGTCACGATGGTAGACAGGAAGATGTCCTTGCTGTACTCCCAGCCATCCAGGCAACTCTCCTGCTCCAGCTGCTCCAGGTCCACGTCCAGTCCCGGCTCCAGTCCTAGCGCGGAGAAGTTGACCATGGCAGCCAGTTGGTAGCGGCGACATTTCTGGGGCACCTGTCGTCCGTCCTTCGTCTCCAACGGGATGCTGTGGTTGCGCCACGCGCTGCTCAAGTTCACGGTGTCAGGCACCAGGCAACGGTGCTCCGGGGTCCCCGCCAGGAACACGATTGACATCCCATTGAAGCCATTGGGGATGATGCTGGCGCTGAGGAGGAAGAAGATGAGGCGTTGGAAGGGTCCCCAGTCTCCCAGGAAGGCGGTCACCTCGTCGTAGTCTCGCATGCTATCCTCAGCAGCCCACGGCGCCCGGCTGGTGACCTGGGGACACCGCGGCGCAGGAAATCGGGCGCTGCGGGCGTCTGCGAGTGAGGAAGAAAGGGACTCGTGAGTTCCCCCGCCGCCTCAGACTTGGCTACCGCAACTTTACATAGGGCCTGAGGCCGGGGCGGGCACTGGGCCTGGGCCGCAAGGCCCGCCCCGCCGTCCCGGCTCGGAGGCACGGTGCGGCGGGGGCGGGGCAGGGGGCTGAGTGACGCACGGTGGGCGCCGACCGCGCGTGCGCCTGAGGCGGAGCCGAGCAAGGACTCCGAACTGGCTGGGCGGTGCGGAAGGCGGGGTTGAGCCTGACTTCTGAACTGGGAGAGCGGGAGGGTGTGGCCTAATATGGCCCCGCCCCCTTTGCTGGTCTCGGTGTGGGCCTGGCTGGGGTGGTGTCTTCTAGTTCCGCCCAGACTGTTTGGCTTAGGGGTTTGGGCGGGGCGTTTGTGGACCACGCCCCGAGCAGGTCGGCTAGTCGGGGCTGGATAGGGTCTCTTTAGATAATGACAGGGACTAGATTCCCTGGGTTACTTTGAGAAAGGGTGACTCTGAAGTCCTTTTTTCCATGGCCAACCTGAGTAGTCACTCTAGAGAGTCTTAGAATTTAAGGGTGGAGTCGCCTACCCTCTCAACTTTTTGTTGTGGGTCAGAAGGTATTGTGATCATCTGAGAGTTGACAACCGCCTTTGTCCCAGTTTTTCCTGAAAAGAGCCGCATCTTTGGGGGCTGCGGAGATAGCTCAGTATTTAAGAGCCTAGGTTGCAACCTGGCATGAAGCTGCCTGCCTTTAATTCCAGCATTTAGGAGGCAGAGGCAAGCAGATCTCTGAGTCTGAGGCTGGTCTGGTCTACAGAGTTCCAAGACAGCCAGGGTTACACCCCTTTCTGGGATGGGTGTGTGTGTGTGTGTGTGTGTGTGTGTGTGTGTGCGCGCGCGCGCGCGCGCGCGCGCGCGCGCTCCCAGATTGTTTCTCCAGATGTCCTGGGCTCTGTTCCCAAAAGGCATAGGGCAGCTCCCATGGCAACAGGCATGTACTTGGTGCATAGACAAGACAAGACTTGCAGGCAAAACACATAAAAATACAATAATAGTAGTGTGTATATTAAAAAGGGATGGATTTTGAGACTGGCCATGAGAAAGGGTGCAATGGATTTTAATTCCCAGACTCCCACTCTGTTTTGTGTTCTTAAATAATTTGGTTGTTTCACAGTTGATTTAAGGAATGGAAAAAAATTTAACTTCAAGATTAATGAGCTTAGTCTCGGATTCTCAGATTTGTAATCTTTACTGTTAACTCAGGAACCAATTAGTTAAAACAAAAACAAAACATACAGCAACAACATCAAAAACCTGTCTGAGTTTGTAGCAGACACCTTCCCAGGCCAGCCAGGGCTACATAGTTAAACTCTTATCTCAAAATAAACAAACACAAAACCTTTCCATGAAACTCAATATTTTGTCTAAGTAATGTAATCTAATAATAAAGGCATAAAAACAGCAACTGTGTGATTCTAAAGCAACATTGCCTAATAAAACGAGACGTTCCATTTGTAATTTTATTTATACTTATTTTTTTGAGATAGGTCTTGCTATATGGTCCTGGACCCCAGGCCATGGAACGGATGCTGCCCACAGTTAAGGTTCGTCTTTCTGGCTCAGCTAACCCAGTCTAGAAACTTCCTCACAGGTATGCCTAGAGGTGTCTCTCTAGATGCCGTAAGGTTGACAATATTAACCATTGTAATTAAAATTAACCATATTAATACAATTTCCAGATTTAATAACTGAAAAATCTACCTGGTTAAACTCAAAGTTTAGATGAACAAGAAGCAATTTTAATTATAATTATGTCCCCCTGAAGGTGAAACAGAGTTGTTAGCGGGGGTCCTGGGCTCGACCTGGCAATGCTGCTTATTCAAAGCTTTTAGAGCTGGGGTGGGGCTCAGTGGGAGAGTGCTTGCCTAGCATGCACCAGGCCCTGAGTTTGATTCCACCAATGTAAGAAAAACTTTCTTTAAAATGTATGAAATAAATTGTAATGTACTTAACCTAATGTATCAGAAACATTATTATTTCATCATAAAATTGATATGGAAAGTATAAATGCTTTTGATCCCATTTCTCATCCTAAATCTGAGTAGTCCCATGTGTACTTGAAGCTCACTTCAATTGGATCAGGTGAGGCACACCCTTAAATACTTAACAACTATATTTAGTTAGTGGCTACCATATTGGGTTGTACTGTTTTAAGGACTTTAAGAATTTTGGCTGCTAGTAATAATTTAAATATTACAAGATATTCTTTTTTTACAAGATATTCTTATTTTGTAAAAATGCCTTTTAATGTTTTTGTGTTTTCTCCTGCTTTTATTTTGTTTTACTTACTTGTTTTTGTGGTCCTGGGGTTGAACCTAGGGCCTTCTCATGCTTGTCTGTTTTAAAACAGAACAAAACAATACAATCACGATAGTATTTAATAAAGGCTAAACTGAAAACAAAAATATAGAAGGGAATCTAGCATTGCCACCAGTTCTTAGACAAGGAAATATGCATGTCTTAGTTAGGGTTTCTATTGCTATGAAGAGACACCATGACTACAGCAGCTCTTATAAAGGAAAACATTTAATTGGGGCTGGCTTATAGTTTCAGAGGTTCAGTCAGTTATCATCATGGTGAGAAGCATGGCAGCATGCAGACAGACATGGTGCTGGAGAAGGAGCTGAGCATTCTACATCTTGATCTGCAGGTGGCAGGAAGGAGTCTGAGTGTCACACTGAATGTAGTTTGAGAATATAAGACTCCAAAGCCCATCTCTACAGTGACACACTTCCTCCCACAAGGCTACACCTACTCCAACAAGGTCACACCTCCTAATAGTGCCACTCTCTTTGGACCAAACATTCAAATCATGAGTTTATATGGGCCATACCTCTTCAGACCACTACAGAAAACATTCACATAACACATAGATTTTTAAAATAAAACTACACTGAGCCAGGTGTTATAGCACATGTATAATTCTAGCATTTGTGACAGAGGCAAGAGGATCCTAAATATGAGGCCACCCTGGGCTACACATGCTTGCTTGGAACTCATAGTGAGACCCTTCGGAAGCAATGGTAAAAGTGTTATCACAAGCACTGGTCATTCTTTGCATCTGACTAGCCTTCCTTCTTCCTGAATCTCCATGGCTATAACTTTAAAAGAGAATTTGTTTCTTGCTAACATCATAACTAGTCCTTATTTAAAATTAAGAAAGTACAACTTCTTGGTAGTAAACCAGTTTCTTGTATCCTAAAATATTATTAAGCATTTCAAAATAATTGAAAACCTCTTTGAAAAGAATGTTGACTCCTATCCAAAGAAAACCAGGTAAAAATAAGTCTTATTTTTACCATAGATAAAAGCTAGTTTACACTATAATAGAAAACATTGGGTTTTGCAAGATGACTCAGTGGGTGAAGTGCTTGCTCCCAAGTTCAATGACCTGAGTGTATTAATCAGGGTTCTCTAGAGTCACAGAACTTATGGAACAAATTCTCTCTCTGTCTCTATACATATGTAAGTATGTATGTATGTAAGTGTGTATGTATGAAGGGAATGAATGTACTGGAACGACTTACAGGCTTCAGCCCAACAACGGCTATCTGTGAATGCAAAGTTCAAGAATCTAGTAGTTACTCAGTCCCAGGAGACTGGGTATCTTAGCTAGTTGTTGCAGGGAGGGCCTGCTTGTTTGTCCTGGCCACCCAGCTAACTTAGCCCCAAAATAACCACACAAAAACTATATTAATTAAATCACTGCTTGGCCCATTAGCTCTAATTTCTTTCTTTTTTTAAAATATTTTATTTATTTATTTATTATGTATACAATATTCTGTCTGTGTGTATGTCTGCAGGCCAGAAGAGGGCACCAGACCCCTTTACAGATGGTTGTGAGCCACCATGTGGTTGCTGGGAATTGAACTCAGGACCTTTGGAAGAGCAGGCAATGCTCTTAACCTCTGAGCCATCTCTCCAGCCCAGCTCTAATTTCTTATTGGTTAATTTTTACATCTTAATTTAACCCATTTCTATTAATTTATGTATCGCCACATTGCAGTGGCTTACCGGATAAAATTCCCAGTGTCTGTCTCCGGCAGATCCATGGCATCTCTTTGACTCTGCCTTCTTTCTCTTAGCATTCTGTTTAATTCCCCCCCCCCCCCCCCCCCCCGCCTACCTAAGTTCTGCCCTATCAACAGGTCCAAAGCAGTTTCTTTATTAACCAATGAAAGCAACACAAAGACAGAAGGACCTCCTACACCATTCCCCCTTTTCTGTTTAAACAAAAAGGAAGGATTTAACTTTAACATAGTAAAATTACATATAGCAAAACAGTTATTAAGCAAGAATTACAGTTACAATACTTATATCTACTTTATCTTTTATCATAACTAAGGAAAACTATAACTATCTATCTATTCTTCAACTCCATCAAAGACTCCAGAAGGATATAATATTACTTAAGTAAACAGGAAGTACATTGTAAACAACTTCCAAAACTCTAGAATTGACAGCGACATCTCACTGCCCGGACAGTCACCCAAAGTTTTTCTGTACCATTGGGGCATCCACCTTCAGCCTACAGGCCCATAGTATCTGGCAGACTTTTCCATGAAGCAGGAAATTTCAAAGACAGTTCAGTCACTTTCTTCTGTGTCCTGCAGAATGTCTTGCAGAGTCTTTCATGAAGCAGGAACCCTGAAGGATCATCTCACTTTTAGGCAAGTTCAGTAGTCATTTTTCTGCAGGTTACTGCATGTCCAGTTCCGCAGTTTAGGCAAGAGCAGTTTCTTGCCCAAATGACTAAGGAGCCTCTTTGATACCCATCTTCCTCTCAAAGTAATTGGTGCTGCCAGGAGCAGATGTGTCTCACTGTCATGAAAAGCTCTAAAATTTTAAAACATTTTAAATGCCATATTCTGTAGTTTTTGAAAGATTATGAAGAATACCTGTCTAACTGAAACAGATCTCTATACATCTGGAAAATCTAACTAACATGACTACAAGCTTGAGTATTATAGATGATTATTAACCTATATTTCTTAATTATACATTATATTTTTAAATGAACTACACAATCACAACATCTTAATCAAGATCAGAAATACATATACATATAACAAAATTGACCTTAAATTTGTATCAATAAACCAAGATTCATACCAATGAAAATTATTCATATCTATATCATATCCCCCTTTAAATGTAAAAGAACATTTATAAACAATATTAGGGAATATGGGCATAGTTTTGTCCATACTGCTTCCTGCTGTTTGGGGGCATTGTTAATCAGGTCTTTAATCATGTATCCTGTGTGCTAGGTTCATCTCAGTCAGTAGTTGGGCGAAGTAATTTTTTGAGGGTGTTCATGGTGACCTTTCAGGGTGACATGGTCTATCAAACCATATTTATCTGGAAGTATTTCACAGGTTCTCATCTTCTGTGGAAACAAAAGAAAAACCTCTTTTCTAAAGCACCATATTCTTAGACTCAAATTCTGAAATCAAGATACCTTTATAATATACATGCTGGTTTAGCTTAACAGCCCATAAAATGAAATGTCTCTCTGTACTTAGCTCCTTCACAGTCAAAAAAATTCAAAGATAACACAATATTATATATAATACAGACTCTCTGTGAATTTTCCATTTTTCTGTGGCTTATTTTTCTTTACTCTATTACTTTTTAATTTTTATTTTATTATCTTTATTCCTTTAATCTATGCCTGTCTGTACTCTATCTTTTTAAAGACTTTACCCTACTTTTTAAAGCATTAACTTTAGTTTATGACTCTCTATACTCTTTTTCTTCTCTCTCCCAAGCCTAAGTACATTTATCCAACACTGTGACCCATTTAGAGGTCTTTTTCATCTGAATTTGTCTTTATTGTGTATCTGTATTTTCTGATCAGAAACATTTCTTAAAATGCTAAATGCTTAAGAATCTAAGCTGTGACATTTCTAGGTCAAATATGGTACTGCCTGCCAGTCTGGCCCAGTCCAGCATGGCAGAGCTGCTTGCCCTCTGAAAGTCAAGCACACTGCCCTACTTCCAGGCACATAATAGTCCATGTTGCCTTTAAGCAAGCTGCAGTAGCTTGCTCACAAACCCCAGTCAAATGCTCTGTAGCTGGACCTCCTGCCTGTGTCAGAGGTTGCACTGTCAGCCTGGCCCAGAAAGCCTGCATTTCAAAACTGCAAGGCTTTTTTTTCTGCCACCGCTGCTGCTGCTGAGTCAGGAAAATCTCTCTTAAAGGAGCTGTGGTATACCACCAGCAAACAGCAAGAAGCTGTGTTAAACTCTGTATATATTTTTTTTGTCTAGAATTCTTTTTTAATCCCTCTCAGGTTTTATGTGGAGTTAGTTGACCACATTGGAGTGCCAATTGTTTCAGGGAGGGCCCGCTTGTTCTTCCCAGCTGCCCAGCTATCTTAGCCCTGAAATAACCACATAAAACTGTATTAATTAAATTGTTGCTTGGCATATTAGCTCTAGTTTCTTATTGGTTAACTCTTACATTTTAATTTAACCCACTTCTATTAATCTGTGTATCCCTATGTGGCAGTGGCTTAACGGGTAAAATTCCTAGTGTCTGTCTTCAGTGGATCCATGGCGTCTCTCTGACTTTGCCTTCTTTCTCCCAGCATTCTCTTTAATTTTCCCCACCTACCTAAGTTTTGCCCTATCAACAGGCCCAAAGAAGTTTATCAACCAATGAAAGCCACACAAAGATAGAAGGACCTCCTACACCAGCTGGTCTTCAGTATATGCTGGAATCCCAAAGAAGTAGGCTCCAATTCAGGTGAAGGAATGGATGTGCTGGCAAGGAGAGGGCAAGCAGCCAAAGAAGAAGAAAACCTTCCTTCTTCCATGTGTTTATACAGGCTTCCAGAAGAAAATGTGATCCAGATTAGAGATGTGTCTTCCCACGTCAAGGTCTATATCAAAGGATTGTGTCATCCTACCTCAAGATTCCTATCAAAGGCCTGTGTCTTACAGCCTCAAGATCCAGACCAACAGCATGTTGTCTTTCTCCGTCAAGATCTGGATCACAGGTGTGTCCTCCATTTCTGGATTGTAGTTCAATTCCAGATACAATCAAGCTGACAAACAAGAATAGCCATCACATCTACATGGTAGAAAGAAAGAACTGACTCTGGCAAATTTCCCTCTTCTCTCCACATGTGTGCAATGGCGGTGTTATACACACACATACACATACACATACACACACACACAAAACCACAAAACAAAGTGTAATTTAAAAAATTAAATTTCAGCTGTAAAGTAACTAATGAAGATGCCAGTGTCAATCTCTGGCAACTACACATGCATATGTGTGAAATTACATCCATACACATGTGTAAACACATATGTACACACAAAAAGCTTATTTTAAATGGATTCAAACAGGGATAGATACAATAACGGGCCTCCTAGATGGCGGCCAATGGTCCCAGCTTCCTGGTATTGCTAGCCCATAGAAGGGCCTTCCCTCTTGTGTCCTGTTGGTGTCTGTAACTAACTGCAAAAAGTAGTAATGGTGGAACTGACTGGGGCTCCTTTGAAAATGTTCTTTGATCTCTTTGTCTTAATGGATTCTATCTTGACCCTCTAACCTGCTCTCTCTTTCCCAGTTATTTCTCCTTCCCAGCTGTCTGAGTCAGTGTTCTATTGCTGTGAAGATACACCATTACCATGGTGACTCTTATAAAGGAAAATGTTTAATTGGGGCTCACTTACAGTTTCAGAGGGTTAGTCTACTGTCATCATGGCAGGAAGCATGGTGGCACACAGGCAGACATGGTGCTGGAGAAGTAGCTGACAGTTCTACATTCAGATCTGCAGGCAACAGGAAGAGGGAGACTCTGGTTTTGGAATGGGCTTTTGAAACCTCAAAGCCCACCTCTGATGACACACTTTTTCCAACAAGGCTTTCAAATAGTGCCACTCCCTGGTGGCCAAGCATTCAAATCTATGAACCTATGGGGGCCATTCTCATTCTAACCATCATACCAACTTACTTTGAATTCCAGGAATGGTGAACCCTGCAGCCAATCACCTGCTGGGAACTAGTCAACCAGTCACAGTTTCTATGGTTCTCCGACGCTAGCAGGACTCACAGAAACAACTCTGAGATCAGGATCAACCAAATCACTCTGAGTGAGATCTCAAGACACACCACCCTTGGTTTGTATGTTTGTTTTCGTCTCCTTTCTGTTTATAATTTCGAAGCTATTGTTAATACCCGGAATGTAGTTTCTAAGCTGGGCACAGAGAAACTGTCTTTCTATTTCACTGCTTCTCATCTCTCTCTGATGTTTGGACCCTGGAAGACACACCTGGCAGAACCTGGTCTGTTCAGATGCCCAGAGTTAGGCCTCTGGTAACAGTTATAAAATTTATTTAAATTAATCTTTAAAAATGTTTTATGTGTGGGTGTTTTGCTCTACGAGGACGTACAGTCTTTGACATAGTCGCTTCAGCATCATCAGAGCCGTGAGAGACTCGAGCTCCGTGAGAGACTGAGTGTGGCGAGGAGGCAAACATTTGCTGTTTTAAGCTGTGAGTTTGGGGACATTATGTTCTTTGGCAATAGATAATTAACTAGTACTATTTGAGTCAAGTCAGATGTTAAAATCCTGAAGAACAAACACACGTATAGTCCTTCTTATATCCCCAAGATAGAATATGTACAGTGAGTACAGTGTACTGACTGAGAACACAGCCTCTGGTTATAGGAGGAAAGATCAGAATCTGGGCTAGGGAGATGATTCAGTCCATTGACAGTTAATATTGTCAGTTTGACAAGATCTAAAGTCACATAGGAGACAAGCCTCTGGGCATGCCTGAGAGAGAGTTTGTAGATTGGGTTCACTGAGGTGAGAAGATTCATCTTAACTCTTAGCTGCACCATCCCATGGCTGGGGTCATAGACAATAAAAATGTGTGTGTGTGTGTGTGTGTGTGTGTGTGTGTGTGAGAGAGAGAGAGAGAGAGAGAGAGAGAGAGAGAATGGGATGCGTGTATGCATGTAGGTGTGTGTGTATAATATACATATGTATATATGGATACACACACAATGGAAAGCTATTCAGCCATTAAAAGAATCATGAAATCCTTCATTTACAAACTGACAAGATTTAATGGGTCTGGAGGACATTGTTACAATTTAAATGAGTCAGAGAAACAGTGTTTCACAGAGAAAAGTACCTCATCATTCTCTATTGTGATATTGAGACTCTCCTACCCATATTAAAAATAATAAAAACAACCTTAAGAACTCTGAAGTAGCTGTTTGTGTAAGTCAGGTTTTGTCACTGAGGCTGTGACAAACACTCAGAGAAACCACTTAGAAGAGGAAGGGTTTATTTTGGCTCATGGTTGGAGTGGCTTCAGCCCATGGTCAGCTGGCTCCATTGCTTCCAGGGCTGTGGCTAGGCAGATCATCATGCTGGGGAGTGTGTGGCAAAGCAGAGATGCTCATTTCATGGCAGTTGCGAAAGCAAAGGAGCCATAGGACAGAGCCAGGGCCAAGGCAGACCCTTCAAGGGCACCTCCACCATTCCTGTGATCCACTCCCTCCAACTTCTACTCACTCTATGCAAATGTTGAGTCTGTCACTGGATTGACCCATTAATAAGATTATAACCCTCACAATCTAGTCTGTGGAACCTCTGTCATGGACACACTGGGAGGTATGCTTTATAAATCTAAGTGCTTCTCAAGCCAATCAAGATTAAGTATCACAGTGGCTTTTTGCACAGACAACTGTAAAACATTGTTTTCATTGGGTCTGAACATCAGACTGGAGAAATAGGCATTTCTCCATCTCACCTGACAAGATCCTAAATGATCCTACCTTGCATATGGATGCTCTGGGCCGAAAATAGCTGATGTGGGATTCCCCTCTGTATGCTGTGAATACCATCGGTTAATAAAGGGTTGCTTTGGATCTATAGCAGGGAAGAACCTAGATAGGTGGGGAAAACTAAACTGAATGCTGGGAGAAAGGAGTCAAGAGTCAAAGTCAGAGAGAAGCCATGGAGCTGCTGCCGGAGACAGAAACACTGACTTTGCTGGTAGGCTACGACCTCGTGGTGATGCACAGATTAATGGAGATGGGTTAAATGAATATGTAAGAGCTAGCCAATAGTAAGCTAGAGCTAATGGGCCAAGCAGTGATTTAACTAATAAGCTTCTGTGTGATTATTTTGGTTCTGGGCAGCCAGGATGAACAAGCAGCTCCTTTCAACAGACAGCAGCTATGAGCTAGCTGGACGTGGAGGAGTAGAGCTTTGATTGCCAGTGGGGTTGCAGTACTCTGTAGCAGTCCCCGGGCACTCAATGTCAAAAACAACAGTATGGGCTGGGGAAATGTCCAGTGAGTAACGTGCTGGCCACAGAAGCACGAGAGGCTGGATTTGGATTCTCAAGACTCATGTAAAAGCTGGGTGTGGCAGAATGAGTTTATAATCCCAGTGCTGGGAGGGGCAGCAGAGGCAGGTGGATCCCGGAGCCTCCCAGGATCCAGATTCCAGTCTAGCCATAAGAATGAGATCCAGGTTTGGTAAGAGATCCTATCTCAAGGCAATGCATTGAAAAGTGAGATAGGAAGACACCTGAATTCCTGCATGTGAACACTCCAAATATGCATACACACATGCATGTAACACACACACACACACACACACACACACACACCATGCCTATAGACAAACACACACATTTACCTCACATACCCCAACACCTATGTGCATATACAAACATATACCCCATGCACACACACATACACCCTATACACACACAAATACCACACACACACACTTACATGCACAAACACACATGCACAAAGAGAGAAAAGAGAAAAATCCCATAGTATTAACAGCAGTAGTAATTTGAGCTCATTCCTTTTGGGTTAGCTCTGCATAAAATGTAAAATTTTCCCTTTACCCTGTGAAGACAGGCTGTCAGATTCTAGAACACACAGAAAAGATTTCAAAAGTGCTGAAGATTCAGCTTTTCAGTGTATGTGCTAATCACTCAGAGGAGAAATTCAGCTACGTTAAGGCCAACTGAACATCAAGAGACCTTATTTTTAAAAAAATAGAGTGTCTATAGTCTGGCCCATAGTGCTCAGCAGCCCAGGATGGATTCCCCACTGTGTGACACCCTCCCGGCCTGATAAAGGGGCACCTCCACAGCTCTTGGTTGGGCATAAGTCAATCCCCTGCTCTGAGAATGGCTACCTTTCCATATGAACCAGAGGCTGAAATTGATGTTTGTGTCTGTGGGATGATGTACAAGGCCTGAGATCTCTTCAGGGGCCACTTTGTGATGCCCAGGAGTGTGAGAGTTCCTAACGGAGAATGATCTGGAGGGAGCTTTCCCATTAGCACAGTTCATGAGGTGGCCTTACCAGGGAGGCTGGAGGCCTTCGAGCATTGTAATGTTGTTGTAGCTACTTGCTGAACTGATCCAGACATCAGGGTCACCCTAGTGTTTGAGCATATTGACCAGGACCTAAGGACATACCGCGACAAGCACCCCCACCAGGCTTGCCGGTTGAGACCATCAGGGATCTGATGAGTCAGTTTCTAAGCAGCCCATATTTTCTTCAAGCATATTGCATAGTTCACTGAGACATGACACTAGAGAACATACTGGTGACAAGTAACGGGGCAGTCCAGCTGGCTGACCTTGTCCTAGCCAGAATCTGCAGTTGTGTCTTTGCAGACGTGTTTTGTTGAAAACCTCCCTTCTGTGGAAACACCAAACCTGGCCAGTTGAGCAAAATCTTTGCTCTCATTGGATTGCCTCCAGAAGATGACTGGCCTCCAGAGGTAAAGCCTCTTCCCTCAGAGGGCCTGAGATGGAGGAATTCAAAGTGCAAATGCTGGAGATGCTGACTGTTAACCCACAAGTGAATCTCTGCCTTTGGAGCTTTGCAGCACGCGTCCACACAAGGAAGAAGATGACCCGGAGTGAGAAGAAGAATGGCTGCCTCTCCCCGCTTCTGGACACTTGAGTGAAGAAAATTTACTGAAAAGGCCACCTCTGCCTTCCTCTGAGGCTGTGGAGATGCCTCCAGTTTTTTGTTTTTTGTTTTTGTTTTTCCAGAAAATATTTAAGCCTTAAATGACATGCCGTACTCCTCCGTACGAGGCTCAGCCTTTTCTCTTTTCTCTTCACCAAAGTGTGGGCATACCTTGTCTTCTTTTCTCCATGATTTATATAGGGATCTTTTTTTATGTATACAGAAAAGCAAAATAAGACAAAGGAAAAAAATAAATAAAAAGAAAGATGAGTTTCCCCAAAGTTTGATGAGTCTGTTGTGGGGACACTGGCTCACTGATGTAATCTGGCAAAGGTAAGGAATGAATAGGCAGGCCAAACACGGGCTCAGGGGATTGGGTGAGAAGTGTGATATTCATTCTCTGGACACTCATGCTTTAGTTGCATTTGGGAGGCCTCTGATACACTGGTGGGAATAAAGAGAAATTTCCAAGAGTGGTTGGTACCAAGAATGAGCACAAGAATGCTGAGGTAGGAAGCACCTGGTGGTGGCTACTTGAGAGTGAGCAGGCAGGGAACATGTTCTAGAAGGTAATGTCTGAGCTGAGCTGCAAGAAAGAAAACGAATGGCCTCTGTAAAGACCGTGGAAGAATGTTACCAACCAGAGGAACAGCATGGGGACCGACTGGAAGGCAGAGGATGTCTGGAATGTCTTGAGTCACAAACTCGAGGTGTGACGGGAACATAGTAATCAAAGTGAGCTGGTATGGGACACAGGTCACACATGAGGACAGGAGGTGAAATCCACCTAAGAGTACCTGTAGACAGTTTCAAGGGTGTGCGCGCGCACGTATGCGTGTGTGTGCGTGCGCACGTATGCGTGTGTGTGCGCGTGCGTGCGTGCGTGCGTGCGTGTGTGTGTGTGTGTGTGTGTGTGTGTGTGTTATCCTGACTGGGAGGCTCTTGGGGTGCTTTTGAGCCTAGGAACTGACAGGAAGGAAGACAGGTCTACTGGACAGGAAGCTGTGATAGAACACAGGCAAACACTCCTTATGGTCTGACTAGTGTGGCATCTGTACAAGAGATAGGTAGGCAAAATAGGAGATACTTAGGGGGCTGGGTGCGTAGTTCAGAGATAGAGCATGGGCTTGGGATGGACGAGGCCCTGTGTTTGCTCCTCACCATCAAATACAAACACAGATGGGTGTGTGTAAAATGGTGGTGTGGTTAGTATTGTTACTGTCTAGGGGTCTTGATCCAGTTCATTTTCTCTGCCAGCTAAAGAATAAAAGGATAGAAAAAACACTCAGGCATAGCAGATAGACTCAGGGAAATTCTCAAACATAGTAAACAGGATCAGATATGATGAGCAGTGAAAGAAAGGCTTTCACCAGGGGTGAGGAAGCGCACACTTACAGCAGACACACATATAGGGACAAAGACCCTCCACAGACCAGAAGGGGGCTGGAGAAGTCTCCTTTGAGGATTGCTCTCCCTGGCCTTGGCCAACATTCCAGCTTTCTTGAGTCCCCAACAATGATGCCCCAAGGTCAACAGGAAGTAGTCATGGAAGATGATGTCACCCTTTACCAATTATAATCAGCAAATAGGTGGGGATGTTAAGTCTCAAACCTGGGGACAAATGGCTGAGGTGCCTATTTAATTTATCAAAGCAGACCTGGCCTCCAAGTCTCAGCATCCCTCAGTCCCTCCCTAAACTTTGCCAACCCGGGGCTGGACTGCCCTTTCCCCAGACGCTGTTCTCTATACAGTCCAGACATTTTGATTACCTGCTCCTTTCATACCTTTGACCTCTTGGCTGCTGCACCTGGTTGTGTCCTCTTCCCCCCCTCCCCCGGTCATCTGTCACCTCACGTGGCTCAGGGGCATGGCCACCCTCTACTCTCCAAGATGTCACTGTGTCGCTGTATCTGGCTATGCTCTCCCTTTTATAAACAAAAAACGTTCTCCTCCACCATACCTAGAAGCAGCCATGTCCCTTCCTTTTATTTCTTTTTCTCACTCAGGGACAGGGGTTTTAAGGGTTTTTGAAGGGGTTTTCCTCAGTTTTAGAGTTGGTCAGTTTGAATTAAGAAAGAAAGGCAGCTGTTTTGGAAGTTCACCGTGTCACTTGACCATGGTTCCTCTCCCTATCTGTCTGCCTGTCAGGAAATGTGTCTAACCACTAGTCCCTTAGCTACTGGACACGGGCACAAGAGCTGAGGATGACTCCTAGATTTTCAGCCTAAGCAACTTGGTGGCATTTGGTACCAGTTTCTGAAAAGGGGAACTGATATGGCAGAGGTTTGGGAAATTGTTTTTAAATCTAATTTATTATTGTTTTGTGTTAGACTTTGGGAAAGTTGTGAGAATTCTAGCATTATAGTCATTACAAGCTACACAGCTCAGTGACATGTATTCAGAGTGTGGAGCTGTGCCGCTGCCTGCTGTGGAACGCAGAAACTGCGTGCATTAAACTAATTTGCCACTTTCTACCATATAAAGAATTTGTTCTTTGGCGACTTATTTATTACCACTATGTTCTTAAGGTTCATCTGACATGTAGCATGTGTTAGAATTTCTGTCTTTTAAGGCTGGGTGATCTTCCAGGAGATATAGCTACCTTTTGTTTATGCCTTTGCTCACCAGCAGATGCTGGTAATTGTGTAAATCTGTGAACACACTAAATATCTATCTGAGTACTTGCTCTGAAGTCTCTTTTTTTCTCTTTCCATTTTCCTGTTTTACACGTGTGGGCTTGCACAAAGCTGATGTGCGCATGCATGTTTTACACGTGTGGGCTTGCACAAAGCTGATGTGCGCATGCATGTTTTACACGTTTTACAAAGCTGATGTCAGGACGATTCATTATGGCTCTTCTACCTTGTTCACTGAGGAAAGGTCTCTCAAGCACAGAGCTCACCTGTGTAGTTGTTCTTGCTGACCAGCTTGTTCTGGAGATCCCCTTTGTGGTGGTTTGAACAAGCAAGGCTCCCATAAACTTACATGTTTGGATTTTTGGTCCCCAATTAGAGGAACTGTTTGAGAAAAAATTAGGAGGTGTGGCCTTGTTGGAGGTAGTGTGTCACTGTGTATGAACTTTCAGGTTTTAAAAGCACCAGGCGCTCTCTCTCTCTCTCTCTCTCTCTCTCTCTCTCTCTCTCTCTCTCTCTCTCTCTCTCTCTCTCTCTCTCTCTCCCAGCTGCCTTCAGGACGTAAAGCTCTCAGCTACTGCTCCAGTGTTGTGCCTTCCTGCTTCCTGTCATGATGATCATGGACTAAGCCTCAAAACTGTAAGCCACCCCCAACTAAATGCTTCCTCATGAAACAGCAGTTCTCAGCCTGTGGTGCTCCAAAAAGATTTACATCATGATTCAAAACATAACAAAATTACAGCTACGAAGTAGCAATGAAAATAGTTTTATGGTTGGGGGGTCACTACAACATGAGGAACCGTACTGAAAGGTCACAGCATAGGAAGGCTGAGAACCACTGATTTATAAGTTGCCTTGGTCATGGTATCTGTTCACATCAGTTGAACAGTGACTAAGAGTCTGTCTCTGCTTTCTGACCTGGAATTATGGGGTGCGACATCACCCCCCTAGCATTTCTTGTCCCTTTTCTTCCAGCAGCAAGCACTTTGAGCACCCAGCTTCTGGCTCTTTGATCTTTTGGGTATATGTCTAGATATGGAATTGCTGGGTCATGTGATAATGCCATTTTTTTGTTTGCTTATTTTTCAAAACAGGGTTTTTTTGTGTAGCTCAAGTTGTCCTGAAACTCACTTTGTAGACAAGACTGGCCTGAAACTCAGACATCTGCCTGCCTCTTCCTCATGAATGCTGGAATTAAAGACATGTGCCACCAAAACCTGATTTTTATTTTTTTGGTGGTTCTGAATATCAAACTTAAAAGCCTTGTGTATACTAGGAAATCACTCTACCACTAAGATATATCCCCAAACTTATGTTTAACTTTTTGAAGGACTTTTCTCTCTCTTTCTCTCTCTCATGTTTGTGTGTGTGTGGGCAGGTAACTGACATTCTTGTAAACAACTTCAAAGACTCCGATTCCTTACACCCATATCAGCAGAGTTCTTTTCTGGTGTTTACTTGTTTAAGGTTTAATTTTATTATTTTAAAATTTGTTTTACTATTTTTTAATATTTATTTATTATGTATACAATATTCTGTCTGTGTGTATGCCTGCAGATGGTTGTGAGCCACCATGTGGTTGCTGGGAATTGAACTCAGGACCTTTGGAAGAGCAGGCAATGCTCTTAACCTCTGAACCATCTCTCCAGACCCATGTTTTTACTATTTTTCAATCATGTATATTTGTGTCTGTGTGTGGATATATGCACATGGTTCAGGTGTCCTAGGAGGCAAGAGGTACCAGATTTACCTAGAGCTTACAGGTGATTGTGAACCACCTGTTGCAGGTGCTGGGAACTGAACTTGGGTCCTCAGGAAGAGAGGCATATGTCTGTAACCTCTCTGAGCCATCTCTTCAGCACCTGTTTCTGCAGGGGTTTTATTTGTTTGTTTGTTTATTCTAGGGTCTCACTATGCAGCTCTGGCTGGCCTGGAACTCTCTTCATACAATGGACAGCCTTGAACTCAGGGATCTGCCTTCCTCTGCCTCTCCCTCCTGAGTGGTGGGGCTAAAGATGAGCTCTTTGCTGAGAAGTGGAAGAGACGCGAAGTGTCTACTCAGTTGCTAGAGTTAGCAGTCAGTATGTGGCAGGTCCAGTTAGAACTCTGTGTGAAATCAGTTTTATGTGTCTCCCTCCCTGGGAAGGATGTCTAGGTAATGGGTGGAACATTATGTCTGAGTGTTTCTGTGAGTGTTTGTTCTAGAAGAAACCAGAAAGAATTTGAATCAGTACACCAAGTAAAGACCCACCCTTGCCTGTGTGGACAGACACCACCCAGAGACTATCAAAAGAAAGCCTGTAAAGAACAAAACACAGAAATGGGACATTCTCTCCTCCTCTTCCTTCCCCTCCTTTCCTGCCTCCTTCCTCTCACACCTCCTCCCCCTCTTCTTCCCCACCTCCCTCCTCCCTCTCTTCCTTCCCGTCCTCCTCCTTTCCCTTCTTCAACAAGGTCTTATGCAGTCCATGCTAGTCTGGAACTCACTATGTAATTGAAGATGAGTTACAGCCTTCAGTTCACTTAAAAAAAGTCTTCAGAGGAGGAACATCATGTCTTTCTTGATAGGACTGCCAGATACTATACACTGACACAGGCTTTTAACTCCAGCAGTGACAAAGAAGGCCAGTGTGGAGCTGGGAGGATGACTCAGTTGGTAAAGTTATCACCGTGCAGGGATGAGGATATGAGATCTAGCCTCAGCGCCCACATTAAACAAAAACAAAAGCAAGCTGGGTGCAGTTGCCCTTACCTTTAATTTCAGTGACAGAAGGGTAGAGACAAGAGGATGTCCAGGGCTGCTGGCCTGCCAGTCTAGCCAAGTCAGTGAGCTCCAAGTGGACCTAGCTGAGGAGCTATGGAGAGCTGCTAGCTGCTACTGGAGACAGCCATTCTTCTTTAGGGGTGCGGTGCCTTGGAAGTTGGCCTTGTTCCAGTGAATGGCCTAGAATCTATGCTTATGTGGGAAGTACTAATTGGACTTGGTGTGTTATTAAAAAATAAAAGAGGACCTGAAGTGTGGGGGGCATGGGGGAGATCCAGATGAGTAGAAGGAGGAGGCTAGGGGTAAATTTGGCAAAAATACATTGCATACATGTATAAAATTCTCAAAGAATAAATACAAGATCTGTGTTGGGAGCATATCATGAATGTCCTTGTGCCCACTGGAGAGTTAAGCACACAGGATCGTTTTTCCAATGGGAAAGATGTAGCAAACCCATTCTTCCATCCAGACAGCTGGGAATTGGAAGTGATTAACTGCCTGATGATCTATGTTATCTGTTGGGCCAGGCCATATCAAGCTCCTACAACTAGGACCGGAGGTGACTAGTAATCTAAATGACCCTTACAGCCCGGGGCTCCCTAAGCCCCCACAGCCAGGACCAGAGGTGGCTAACACCCAAATGACCTCTATGCTATCTGTATGGCCGAGACCAGGCCAGACCCTTCCTTAGGCCTTTAACTAGTACAGGTAGCCTATCTCTAGAACCCATCTTCTTGAGGACGTGGCATGCACCCTGGGTTGAGCGTCAATGTAATTATGCTTCTAGTGCACCAGGTTTCTATTATACCAGAAACATCCCCACCCCACCCGCTAAATTATATTGGGATTAAGTTTGTTGGGAATAAACTGCCTGATATCAGACTTCCCAAAATCTTATTCCAGGTTGATGAAGTCAATCTGAACCGAGTTTTCTTTTCCACCTCTTTGAGGTTCTCTGCCTGACACCTGCAGAGATCCCATCAAATCTGCTAATAAAATTAAGGCAGAGAGCATTTGAGAAGGCATTCAAGGTTGAGTTCTGGCACCCACAAGCAGGGCATGGGTGCATGTGCATGCTTGAGTGCGTGTGTGCGCGTGCACGTGCGCACATGAGTACACACACACACTCACACATTCACACTCACACACACACACACACCACATACACACATATGCATACACCACACACACACACACTCACACACATAAACACACTCACACACACACACACACACAGAAGAACAAAGCAAATTTGACTCATGTCATGCTTCACTTCCTTTCCTCTTCAATCTGCAGCCTGATCCTTTGTGTCAATAAATCTTAGTTCCTCCATTGTATTATCACCCTGCTCACCTGAATATCAAAGTCCCAAGTCCAGCCATTTGTGTATGTCCCTCCCACCCTAGACCAGCAAAGGAAATCACACAACTTTGTGACTTGGCGTCTGCGCAGACTGGCATTTCCAGTTACAGCCGAGAGTGTCTCTCCCAGCTGGTGGTTTCTTCCCTCCCAGCAGTCAGCTACCATCTCGGCCACATCTTAATTCAGCTTCAGCCTGGGCTGGAGGGGAAACGGGCCGGTTTATCTTGGACTTAGATTTTAGAAGTCAGCTGTGGAAGTTTGGGGACAGAAGGAAAGCAAAGTTCACAGAGGGGGTGGAGCGGTTGAGACTCACGGAGTCTGGGTGTGGCCCTGGCTTTGAGAACTGTGACACCAAGGTGAGGGACTGATTGTTCAGGCTTCTGCAGAGTTCTCAGAATGTGGGCACATAACTGGGCTGGCTGTTGTCCAGCAAAGGTACTTTACACAGAAAAGCTGGAGATGGTTGCAGATGGTGGGAGAGGCCTTGCGCGGCTCTCAAGCTCCTGGCAGGTGGGAGACAAGCAGCTTCCTGGGAGGGTTCAGAGGGAAGGGGGCATCAAGGGGAAGCCAAGCCCAGGAAGGCTAGGGCAGGGGTAAGAATGTCACGCTAGAGCCTAGCATCTACTCAGCCACACCGTCTGCTTCAGCCCCAGTGAAGGGACTCTAGCCTGCCTGAGCACGGCAAACACGGCTCTGGCAGGCCTTGCCTTCCTCCCCCATTTCCTCTGCTTTGCTAAAATGCAAAGGATTCCGATTACATTCCTAAAGCTAGCCACTAAGGTCTATTCCCTTATTTGGCCACTTCCTCCTCCTGAGGCTGACTACTAAGGTCCAGCTATCAAAGTATTGAAGTCCAGCAATCAGAAACCCTTTTGTGGCTACTCTTACTAACCTGTCCAATCAAAATTAAATGCCTCATCATAACACAGGGTTTCCCTTTTTACCTTTATAAAACCGTCATTTGCCTATGGGCCATGTCTGTCTCTTCTCTCTCCAGAGGCAGTCTTTTATCCCTCTGGGACAAATATCCCTTCCTCTTCCCCTTCTCCCTTGTTCCTTTGCCTTTCTTCCTCCCACTTAAGCTTCTGTCTTTGTCTTTGTCCTGTTTGTCCCTCTGGGACATATAAATCTCCTTTGTTCTGAGAACTTGGTCTT
Source organism: Arvicola amphibius (assembly GCF_903992535.2). NCBI lineage: Eukaryota > Metazoa > Chordata > Mammalia > Rodentia > Cricetidae > Arvicola > Arvicola amphibius. Next base: position 67,058,610 of record NC_052050.1, on the reverse strand, counting down.
GAGGCAATCTGAGCCAACTTCAAGGGCCTTACACTCAACAGGATACCTACATGCACCTTCTGAGACACTGTGATTCCTCAATGTCTTGGTGCCAGGCTCTGTCAGCTGGGAAGTGAGTTAGCATCAAAAAGGGTACTGGTGGCCACATATCCTGCTCCCCAAACCCTGCCCTCTATGAATCCGAGAGCGTGGCTACAAACTTGAGCTATGAAACGTCCCCCAGCCTCAGAAAACTATAAAAAGACACCTCATTTCTGACTTTCATCAGAGACCCAGCCATGCTGTCTCTGAGGCAGGGGTGGAGTGGGACGGGTGGTGAACTCTCTCTGAGTCCCTGCCACACTGTCTGTGAGTATCAATAAATCCTCCAGTAAATTCCTTATTCCCCGTAATCTGTCTCAGTGTCCCTCGTGAACCCCCACTCTGAAACCTAGCAATGAGGAGATGTGGAAATCAACTAAGGGTGGGTGCCCCTAAAGAGGGCAGCGGAGTTGGGAGGGCAGAGCAGTGTGGAGGGCTGGTGGACAGCAGGGGAGGGGGACTGGGGGGGCTGGGGGGAAATCGCCGTCAGGGTTTTTTGCTTGTTTGCTTTGTTTTTTTTATTTTTCTAGTCAGGGTTTCTCTGTGTAACCCTGGATATCCTGGAACTCATTCTGTAGACCAGGCTCAAACTCAGAGATCCACCTGCCTCTGCCTCCTTAGTGCTGGGATTAAAGGACTGAGCCATTCACTGCCTCTGAGATGGCTCAGAGGTTTGAACAGGAAGCTTGCAGCACCCAGTGCTGGAAGAATCTAGGCTCAAAGTTCACAGGATCAGGTTTTAGACTTTTCTGTGCCAACGTAGGCAGAGACACTGGGTAATAGTTCAAGTCCTTGTCTTTTTTTTTTTTTTTACAACTTGTGTAGCAGTCTGCTAAATATCACCTTGGTGATAAGGTCATCCACCCCTGCAGAACCAGCTTGGCTGGGTCTGGCTAAGAGTAGAGGTGAGTGCTCTAAGGTGTGAAACATTCAGAAAATGACTAGACTCAGCTTTCTCAAACTTAGCTCCAGTGGGGGGCACCAGGCTGGGCTAGTGACCTAAGTCACCTCAGGGCCAGAGTTTTGCAATCTTCAGGTTCTGTCCGTTTGTTTCCTAAGACCTAACTGGGAGTGTAGCTCAGTGGCAAGCTCCTGCTGAGCCCGCTGGGGCTATAGGTTCACTGCAACACAAAGAAAATAGAAATAATGACCGAGACCTGCTAGTTCAGTAGGCAATAAAAGTATTTATTTTAAAGCCTTTATTGTGATTAAAAATGTAATATATTTGTGGGAGCATTTGTAAAGTGTGGGAAAATCACGGAGAAGAAATAGGAATTATCTATCATCTATACTTCTACCATCCAAACGTGCAAGGTTAATGCCAGGCATTTATTTTTTTTTTCTTCCAGTCTTTTTTTCTGCCTCCACGTCTCTTAACAGTTTGCTCACTCATCCATTATTTATTAATAATTAATGCTCATACTGCTATGGCTTTGTTTATTTGTTTTGAGATAGGTCTCATCTAGCCCAGGCTGGCCTTAACTTGCTACGTCACCGAGAGTATAAGTGTATTTAACTACAAATTTGCTATATAGCATAGTGTGTATTTAACCACAATCTCATTGGTAGTCCGTAAGTGAGGTGCTGTATAATCTATGCTGCTGTGCTGGATGGAGAACAACATCACATTGTTGCCTTAATAAATACTTTTTTATTCCTCCAAGACAGGGTTTCTCTGTGTATCTCTGGCTGTCCTGGAACTCACTCTGAGGACCAGGCTAGCCCAGTACTCTGTTTTTAAAAGTTACAATGTTGTTTGTGTATCTGTTGTGTGAATGTGCATGCATCTGTTTGTGTATGTGTGTCTGTAGTTATGAGTGAGGGCATGTATGTCCCAGGTACATGTGTGGAGGTCAGAGGACAACCTTAGCTGCCCTTGCCCTTCACCTTGCATGGGGCCGCAGGGTCTCTTGTTTACCGGTGCATGTGCATGCTTAGCTGGCCCATGGGTTTTGGAGATTCTTTTCTCTCAGAATCCCATTTACCCTAGGTGCCCTGGCTTACAGATGCATACAACCACATCCTGCTTTACATGGCTTCCGTGGATTCAAACTTTGGTCCTCATATCTACGCATCGAGTATTTTATCTACTGAGCCATCTCCCCAACTCAGGACTCTTGATTACTTATGAAGTGGAACGCTATATTAGAAACTTGACAGCCACCATTTCCCTTTTGAAACTGTTAGCTTCCTTTTCTTATTTTGTTTCTGGAGACAGATTCGGTGAGGTAGCCCAGGTTGACTGTGATCCTCCTGCTTCGGCCTCTCTAGTATTAGGATCAAAGGTGTGTGCTAACCTGTCTAACAACTCAGCAAATGTTTCTTGAACATTTACCACATGCCAAGCCCTGTGTGAGTGGGTGAAGGTGTATGTGTGTGTGTGTTGCTGGAACTTGAATTGGGGTCTTGAGACGTGCTAGACAAGTACTTAACCCTTGGGTCATACTACCAGCACACTAAGTACTTAACCCCTGGGCCATACTGCCAGCACACTGAGTGCTTAGTCATTGGGCCATACTGCCAGCACACTGAGTGCTTAGCCACTGGGCCATCCTGCCAGCACACTGAGTACTGTCTAATGCCTGGGTGCTCCTTGCCAGGCATATCTCCTAGTAGAGGGAGAAAGAATGAACAAGATCAACAAACATCAGAAATTAAGACATCAGAAACTGATAGTTATTATGGAGAGAAAGGAAGCATGGTAGGACAGAAAGAGAACGGGGTTCAGTCTGGAATGGGGTGGCCAGATAAGGATTTATTAAGGAGGCATTTGAGCAAAGACATGAAGCACGGGTGAAGCTGCAAGGGGACCTGGGAGATCCTTTTCAGGAACAGGAAACATGCAGCAAGTGTCTCTCGTTCAGTGTTAAGACCTAGGTAGCCTTGCATGAGGAAGGCAATGGAGGTTAACAGGAGATGGAGTGAGAGATTGGGTCCTCGTAACGTGGGGTGACCATACATGATTCACCACCCACCTTGAGAGACTTTTAGAGTGAAGGGTGGGGATGAGGGCTATGAATCGTTACACTAACTGACAGCTATGAGGGCTATCCTGGACAAACGGTCACATGCTACCTATCTGAGGATGACCTTAACTACCTGGGACAAATGGCGACTTACCACCTAGCTGAGGCCGGCCTCAACGTCCTTCTAGTCCTTCCTCCACCTTCCAAGTTCTCTAATTACAGGCACCCATTATGCATCTGGTTTATACAGTGCTGGGAATTGAACCCAAGACTTGTGCTTCTTCAAATCCTGCCTAAGGAAGCCACGTAAAAAGCTATAGTGTTGTGCTCCTGTGATCCCTGTGGGAGGCAGGAGCCAGAGCAGCCCAGGGGTCATTGGCCAGTCTTCCCAGACTACCAGTTGGCCCTTGCAAGTGAAAGGTTGCATCTCGAAAAAGAAGGTGGAAAGTGGAACGGAAGACACTTGACACTGGCCTTTGGCCTCCACACATGCTCACATGGGCACACACACTTGTACACACCTGCACACACATGTATCCATGTATCTCATCCCCTATCTGATTTAAATGGGAGGTGTTGGAAGGTTCTGAGCTGGAAAAGGACCAGATCTGGTTGAGGTCACTTGCACTGCTGTGCTGAATAGATTAAAGGGAAGCAGGTGAATATGAAGGAAAAGGGACTGGTCAAGGAGCCAGCAGAACCCAGGCAAGAAACCAGATTCTAGATGTCTTGAATTATGGCTGTAGATTTTACCGGCAGATTGTGTGGAGGGTATTGCAGGGGTCCTCGGGACCTTCACGGGCAGCAGAGTGAGGAGCTTGAAGGGTCAAGGAGGCACTTTAGTGCAACACGACTCAGTAGCCAGTGTTGGTTCATACTTGGGGAGTCTGACCCCAAGTGGTCTATTTTAGGTGTGCATAGCACAATCTGGTTCTAATATAGTTCCGACATGATTGCTTTAAATCTCTTTGTAAAGTACTTGTGACATCTATAAAGAAAGGTTCTAAAGATTGAGAAAAACTCTCATAGGGTTGGTTATTCCTTCAAGGCAAGGACTGCAAACCTGTTTTTTGTCTAGAAGGCTGGAGCAGACATGCTTTCTAACCTGGGGACTGTTACACAGTTTGTGTGACCCCAGACTTTCTGGCACCCTGCTCTCCTCCAGACCCTCTATTTAACTCAGTTGGTCTGTAGAACCTGATCTGTATTTAGCTTAATTTGTTCCTCAGAGATGTTTAGATATGCCATGTTGTGCTCTTGGGACTGAGTTAATCATTACAGGAATAGTGAAGGTCAAAGAGACCCCTGCATAACTGGATAAAAATTCAAGTGTTGGGGGCTGGAGAACTGACTCAGTCACTAGGGCACTCTCTGTATGACCATGAGGACCTCAGTTTGGCTCCCCAGCATCCACGTAAAATTCAAATATAGCTGGATGCATTTGTTGTTATGTTTATTTTATTTTAGAATTAAATTATTTTTTCCTAACAATATTATTTGGAAATTTCATATCATGCCCCCCATCAACTCACTTCCCAGGCCTCTCAGGTCAGCCTCCCACGCTTGTGACATCCCCCCAAAAAAGAGAAGAAAACAAAACCCCACAAGTCCAATTTGTGTTGCTATATACTCACTAGAGCATGGTCAAACTCCCAGTGGCCAGCCCCTTAAAGACAACTGAGTCCTTCCCCACCTGCACTCCCACCAGAAGCCATCAGTTGTGAGGAGCTACACGTCAGCATCCTCACTGCAATTTTTAAGAGCTCTCTTGGATGGTTTCCCAGCTAGGCTGTTACTTTTTGGGGGTGGGGTGGGAGTAGGGGTTGTCACAGAGGTCTTCTCTGTCCCTCTTTCTCAACTGTGCATCTGCACTCAGTGACACCACGGCAAAAGCAGCTTCCTTGTCCTTTCCATGACTTCCACGTGGTTTCTCATGACAGCATGGTCCGCGGACATCCACATTGTCTCTGGTTTCAGCACGTGTCACAGACCTCAGCATGGTCTCCAATGGCAGCATAGATCACTGATGTCAACACAGCCCTCCGCTGCAGTGTGGGCTGTGGATATAATCAGCCCTCGGCAGCAGCACAGGTCAAGGGCATCAACGTGGTCTCCAGGGCATCAACATGGGCCACAGGCAGCAATGTGATCCCCAGTGGCAACATGGCCTCAGATGGCTGTGTAGGTCACTTATGTCAACGTGGCCCCCTTGCGGCAGCACGGCCCACATTCATCAACATGACATCGGCATGAATAAATGTCAAACAAACATACAAAAAAACCCAGTATAGACAGCTATGAGGGCCCACAGATATGAGCCTGTTCCACCTTGACTGGAGGTCAGAGAGTGTGAGCTTATTTTTGCTCTTTCAAAATTGTTGACAACAGATATGGTTACAAACAAGAAACTCTGGGCTAGGGTGTGGTTAATTCGTATTTTGAGTATAGAGGTAGATCCGCTCTACCTGGACCAGAGGTCGGGGAATTCAAGTCTATCTCTTATATTATGTTAATGAAGGCTGTTTCCTCTTCCTCCCCTTTTGGAGTGAAGTATGTAAGCATGTGGAAAATAAACACAGGTGGTTCAGTATTCACTGGATGCCCCTCCTGGTGCTGTTCTGTGTTTCTGTCCCTAATTTCTCTTATACCTCTGTTCCTTTTGCTTAATAATTCTAATCCTCACGCTCCTACCCTGGAATGTATGAATCCCGTCGAGGCTGGTCTTTGACAGACCGCTCCTGAGGAACACCTGAGGTTGACCTCTGATCTTCCTGTGCATGATCACACAAGTGCAAAGATAACTGCACACAGGAAAGAACATAAACACACACACACATGATCAGAGTGTTGATACTTTACATAGAAACTGTGTTAAAAATATTACAATAGAGAGAAAACCATTCCAAGTCAGCCTGGATCAATTAATGATGAGCATCTTGAAATAACAACAGTTTATTGAAATGTTGTATCAAAAAGTCTCTTATAAAATATTCACATGAAGAAAATGTACATTTGAAGAGCACAGCTTTTGGGAGGCCATGCCAACCAGCAGCATAATAAAAAAAAAAACCAGTCTGTCATGTCATTGCATGTGCCCAAGGGACAGTAGTTTGTCACAGCACTGCTCTCTAGAAGCCACTTTTGAGAAAGCGCGTGCCCCCTGGGCCTCATGTCTCAGGAGTGACTCCGTGCCTCACCCCAGTGTTCTGAGATACACGTCGTTGGTGCGTAGTCTCAGAGCAGATGGTATTACGTTACCCATCAGTGGCTTCAATCTTTGGTGCCGCTGGCTTCTGGCCCTGAGGTTCTGCTACTGGTGACCTCACAGTCACCTGATTTGGAAGATGTCTACTCATGAGGCACAGAAAAGTGTGCATTCGTGGGAACAGTCTGCAGCCTCGATAGTCTTCTTTCCTGGTACCCAGTCTTCTTGGCTGAGAAGTACACAAGCCGTCACTATCTGTTTAGCCAGTTTGTGCAGTTTATCAGCAAAACGCATCTGAATCCAGAGACAGACACAGAAGATTAAGCATATGCTCAAAAAATGCTTGTTAGGGACCATTTACACAGTGTATGTGCACATATATGTATGCATGTGGTGAAAGCATATGCACACATATGTGTGAGGGCACAGTTGTCTGTGTGTGCATGTGTGGAGGCCAGAGGTGGACTTTAGCTGTCTGCCTTTACTTTCTACCTTGTTGTTTGAGGCAGGGTCTCTCGCCAAACTTGAAGTTCACCAGTCTTCTCTGGACTAACTGGCTATCAGGTGCCTAGGTTCTACTTGTCCCCGCCCTCCAGAGTTGGGCTTCCTGATGTTTCTGATTGTTGGACAGAGGATCTGGGGGTCTGAACCCAGGCCCTTAGCTTGCACAATGAGGACTCTGTTCACTGAGCCACCTCCTGAGAGGCCTTCAGTAGACTAAGATGTGTAGAAGCTGCTGCAGCTGTAACTAAGTCAGCCTGACTCTGTCCTAAGAGCAGATGGGCCAGGCTACAGGATCTCGCGTGCATTCCAGTTGAAATACTACTTCTGGTATGTTTGGATGTATGCATGTGTGCAAGGGTGCCCATGCATGTACGTAGAAGCTGGAGGTCAACATCAGGGGTCTTTCTCCATCACTTTCTACCTTAAGTTAATTTTTAAAGATTTATTTATTTTTATTTTATGCATGTGAGTTTTCCCCTGCATGTATGTGTTTGTACCACATGCATACAGTGCTGGGGGTGGGGTAAGGCTGTATGAGGGCAACAGAGCTCCTGCAGCTAAAGTTAGTGAAGGTTGTGAACCATCATGTGGGTTCTGGGAACTAAACCTCGGGCCTCTGGAAAATCAGTCAGTGCTATTAGGCACTAAGCCATACCTCTAGCCTCATGTAAACATTTTCTTGGGGTGGGGGTAGGGGACCAGATCTTGTTGCTATGTAGCTCAGACTGCCCTCCAATATGTGACTCTTAGTGAAACCTCAGAAGATTATCTGGAAGGGTGGCCCAGAGTTTAGAGGACGACCTGTATTTCTCCACAACAGGTCCAGCTAACGCCCATGTTCCCGTCAGTCCCTTTCAGCAGTAAAGGCTTGGATTTGGTTTGTTTTGTTGAGGCAGGGTTGCTTGTGGTCCAGGCTGGTCGGGCACTCCTGACATAGCCAAGGATGACCTTAAATTCCTGATCTCCTGACTCCCCCTCTACATGCTGGGATTACAGGTGTGTTCCAACACCCCCAGGTCATCCCACACATCTGTGTTCCAGGTTCCCACGTGCAGAGGAACCCTTATTAGAATGCAGTGATTAGAACCTTGGGGTTTTCTTCTCTGTCCACAGAGGCTGCTGGTTTTTTCCCACATCTGAACCTGGAAAGAAAACAATGGCTGAAGAAAATTAAACAGTTAGGACTCTTCTCCTTAAAACACCAAACTGACATCGGAAAACGTTTCCCCATTCGACCAAGGAAAAACCTGTGAATTCTAACTAAGGAGCCAAACAGGAGCAGACCTGACTTAGGATTTGAGCTACTTGATTAAACACAAAGCCTAGAATCTAAGCTCTTCAGTTTCCATGAAGAAAGGATTGAGGGGTAGCAGGAAGTTCATGGCAATACTGAAGAATTATACTGAGGAATCAGAATGATTAGATGTATTACCAAATGCAGGTGCCTGTACAGATTTGTGACAGACCAGTATCTGCACATACGGACTTAGCTTTATTATGGCCTGCCACAGCTAAGATTTTATCTCACAGAACCCCTAGGCAGCCACGTGAAATATTCCCATGTAATAAATGGAAGACCAGTGGCTGAGAAAACAAATAATTCTCTATTAATTAAATTATGCCATACATTGGGAATTCGGAGCTAGGCCGATGCAGCTCAGAGTCTCAGTTTTTCCATCTAGCCGCTGAGCTTTACGCCTCTTTGGTCTTTGCCTTTGGGTCCTGGCACTGAGCTCCCAAATCTCTTGTGGTCTCCTGAGTGATGGGGTGATGTGTTGTTTTGGTTCTATGAGGGGCGCTTAGCTAGCCCAGCATGGGGACCGGCTGCCAGAAGGAAGAAGCCTTCATCTAAGAGCACAGACCTTTGTGGCTTTGCTCTCTCAGCCTCTGCAGAGAAGGGCAGGGTGGGGATAGAGTGAGTGATCAGTCAAGCCCACAGGATGGAGAATGTGCATCCAGTGGGGTTTGGGGAGCTCCTGAACCATGGCTTGCCTCTGCTGTCAGGGGAGCAGCGCACAGCTTCCTGTGTGCAAATGACACGTGATCGATCGGCTAGCTTACTGCTCCTGTTGCCACGCCTCTCACTGTGATGGGCAACCCCATGGAGAACCTAAGCCAAAATAAACTCTTTCCATGTAAGCTCTTCTTGGTCACAGTATTTTAGCACAGCATCAGAATGGTATCTACTACAGTGATAACTGGGGGAAATCAAATCTCTCCTTCCACTCTGGGATCAAGGAACGGAGCTCAGGCGCCCAGTCGTGTTGGTCGGCACCCTCACCCTCTGTGCCATCTCACGGGCTCCTCTATTTCTTTATACAAATGATGAGTAGATTGATTTTCATGTGTGCTGCACAGCTAAATTTTACCTTCTCTAAGCAGCCAGTTCTTGTCCTTTGCTGGCAAAACCTCTTCCCCACGACTGCAGAACTTGGGACATCAGCCTCTGTCCACATTTGTGCTTTACATATTTCCCCTGCTTATCAGCTTTGATTTTGTTACTGGTTTTTGTTGGTTGTTGGTTTGGGGCCAGGGTCTCAATGTGTAAGATAACCTTTAGCTCTTGATCTTGTCTCCCCCTCTTTGCTCAGTTCACATTTACACAAATTGTTTTGTTCTTGTAGATTCATGATTTTGTATTTTCAGTTCTAAATATTTTCCTAGAATTTATCTTGATGTATTGGGAGGATTTAATTTTTTCTTTAAAAATTTTGATTATTTTTATACATGTATATATGCATGTATGTATGGATGAATGGACTCTGAGGGGGTTCATCATTTGATCCAGGCTGGTCTTGAACTCCTGTATTCATGTGACCCTCCTACCTTACTCTCCCTTGAAGCTTGGACTATAGGTGTGTGCCCTGCTCTTCCAAAAGGATTTTAAGTTGATATGTGGTTGGTTAATTTGTTTTAAATCATATTCTGAATTCTTTTATTTTCTTGGGCTTCGTTCTCTCCTGCCCCACTGGTCTCTATCCTTACGCCGTTGCCATGCCAATATTCCTCAGTACCCCTCCGCTAATCTCCACTCAGAGCTCCTCTTTTCCAGACCATGCTCGATATTCTCCCACGTTTACTCTTCCAATCCTTTTGCTACTTACCCTCTCACTTTCTGCATCTGGTCTAAGTTCTCCGGTAGAGCCACTCCAAAACTTTCTGGGAAAAAAAGCGTGATGATTCCAATCAGGACGGTCAGGCTGCCCATGAGAATGTAGGGCAGGAGTCTGTTATAGGCCCCTGTAAAGCACCGGGCACAGAGCATCAGTTAGATATGCATGCGCTCCTGGGAGTCATTTTGTCAAGGTGCAGGCAGGCTGTGAGAGCAGATTTAGGCTAAACTTTTTCAGAAGAAGAAAAGTCAGCAAAATACCACAGGTTGTTCCAGTGGGATGCCACAGCCTGCTTCTATAATTATTTACCTCTGATTGTACATTAGCATACTGCTAGGCTCTAAGCTAACTGTGCATGTCCAACAGAGCGTTGACAGGTGTTCCTTGGAAAGAAGTCTTCACTGTCAGAGAAAGCTTAGGTGAGGTAACTTGAGATGGGTGGTGACAGCGAGAAACCTACCTGACTTCATTTTAAAGGCAGGACTCATTATGCTGTATTTTTAAAAATAAGTTTCTATTTACTGTGAGAGTTGAGCAGCTAGCTCTGTTTCCTGAAACCTGACCTTTCCCAAGTCATGATTTTAATTTGTTTCTGAGACTACCCTGACCCTTCCTGACCTTCCTAATCACATGGTTGGTGATCACATGGTTTTTTTTGTATTTTTTAATTGCCTATTTTTTCCTTTCTGTAAAACTATTCATGATTTAAAAGGGCCCAAGACGTGGATTCAGAACTTCCCTCTTTAACCCGACTTAGGAGGCAGTTGCTGGCCAGCTTTTGGGTGCACCCCACAAAAAATCAAGCTTGCTTCGAATTTGATTCAAATTGTGGTAGTTGTAATGGTTTAAGTAAAATGCTGTGTGAAGGGCACAGTGGCAGAAATGTTCCTGGTCCTCAAGTGGTGGCAGTGGGCAGTGAGCCATAAAGCCATGCTACAGGTCCCTGAGCAGCAGTAGGCAGTAGCCAAGACCATGGCAGGCCACAAAGGCAGTTGGGTTCCAGGCAGGAAGCCACGTGGCAGGTGAGAGACCAAGGCACACCATGCAGAGTGAAGTTGGATATTTATTTAGGGAGAAGGGGAAGAACAGAGAGAGAGAGAGAGAGAGAGAGAGAGAGAGAGAGAGAGAGAGAGAGGGAGAGGGAGAGGGAGAGGGAGAGGGAGAGGGAGAGGGAGAGGGAGAGGGAGAGGGAGAGAGAGAGAGAGAGAGGGAGAGAAACAGAGGGGAAGGAGAGAAGTAGGGAGAAGTGAGAGACAGAAGGCTAGTAGCTGAAGATCAGATTGCTTCAGAGGACAGGGAGGGGGGAGGGAGTGGGCATGGCTTGTCTCTTAAAGGGACAGGACAGACCATTATAGTAGTGATCTTATTCTTGCTATTGGGAGTAACATTTTCTGGAGGCCCCAGCGAGATTCAGACCACTCACTCAAATTTTAGAGATGGACTTTCACTCTTGAACTCCAGGGCTGAAGAGCTGCTTCTGCAGGCACAGGCTTTGAAATGTCCCAAAGCTCCAAGGCTGCCTTGGATAGTTTTCAGGCTATCAGAGTGAAGTGCCATACTGAGATATGCATCAAGCGTCTATGAAGGCCTTCTGGTGAGTCATAGTCTGGTTCTGTTGTGTGGGACACAGAGGGGGTTCGATGGGATGCCAATATTCTCCCATCAAGGGAGTGTAAAACTCTAGAATAACTCTGAAGCCATTTCTGACAACGTTGAGGCCATTTCTGAGGCTTCTCAGCCTTAGTGCTTCTCCCCCCCCCCCCCCGGGGAACCAAGGACCTAACAACTTCACATGCACGTACTGGAATGTTGGGGATTTTTCCATCTCCCTGTGTCCTTGTGGATGTTCTCCAGATAGAACTCAGCTATTGGAATTGGGGCAAGATAACCCTTAGATATTGACTCAGTTCCTCGGCCTTGGTCAGGGGATATTGACTCAGTTCCTCGGATACGGTTAGGATGAAAAACAACCCCCAGATTCCCCTCTTGTTTCTGTGGCTTTTTGCTTTAAAAGTAGCCTGTACCAGCTATTTGGGGTCTTTCTGGCTTCTCGAATGCTGAAAGACCCTGTTGCGACACAATTAATTAAATCCTCTTGCTTTTACATCAACTGTGGTGTGGAGTGTTTTCTTAGGGTGATTCCTCCTCGGTAATTGGACTCCAGGGTCCAACAGGAGGACCTGAGTTCAGTCCTCAGGATATACAAGGCAGAAGGAGAACCTAGAGTCCCTGTGGTAAGGGACACTCAAACTGTGAAAGTTGAGTCTCTGGCCTTTGTGCACTTCCTTCCATCCATTAAGACTCACAGATACAACCTGTCCTCTCATCTCCATACGAACACTGTGGCCCAAGCGTGCCCTTCCCTCCATTCTTTCCCTGTCTCTCGACTATCACCTTTCTTCCTTTGTATCTCTCTCTCTCTCTCTCTCTCTCACACACACACACACACACATCCCCATCAGCAGATAGTTGACGATGGAAGGTGAGGGGTGGCCTTGGGCTTGGAGCTACTCTTATTCTGGATTATTAATGTATACTGAGGCCCCCATCCACTTGTCTTATTTGTTACAGCAGTTTCATGGTGAGTTGTTATATGTTAATACGGTTAGGTTTAATCTCTAAAGAGAGGGGCCGGTCCTTTCCTCCTGGTTTCTATTATGAAGAAATACAGGTCTAGCAGGTTCAGTAGTGCATGTTTTTTTTTTTTTAAGTTTTCCATTTTTTAATGTGTGGTGTTCATGTGTAAATGCTTTTTGCATGTGTGTAGTCATGCAAGGCTAGAATTACAGGTGAACCATCACTTATTTATTTGGGTTCTGGCATCTGAACTCTGGTCCTTAGATACTTTAACCATTGAGTCATCCTCCAGCTTCTGGTGCTTGCTAATAATCCCAGCTATTAATACTTCACTTGCTGAAGCTATCAGAGTGAAGTGCCATACTAAGATATGCATCAAGCGTCTATGAAGGCCTTCACAAATTCAAGGCTAGCCTAGGTTATATAATGAGCTCAAGATCAGGGTGGTCCACTTAGCAAGACCTTGCCTCTAAAAATAAACAAGGGGGTAGGGATATAGCTCCATGGTAGAGTTCTTGACTAGTGCAAGACCCTGGGTTTAAAACCGCAGGGGTTAAAAAGTTGAAGAGAGACAAAAGAAACAGTTTCCTTTGTGTGATGCAACGTGTCAGTAGTAGATCAGCCTGTATTTTACAGCAGGAGAAAGGTAGTCACACTAGAAAAAGGGAATACATCCCCTTTGCGTTATTTGTGGCTTTGAAGTTTTTTGCTATTGTTTAGTCTAACTGCACCACCCCACATTTATTAGTTATTTATTTCTGTCGGCAAGTGTGTGGGGAGAGGAAGAGATGCTGACATCAGTCCTCTCCTTCTTCCATGGGGGTTCCAAAGATGGAAGACAGTTCATAACCTTTCATGACCACAGGATTTGATACCAGCAATCATGGTTCTCCTAGATAATTTTAATGTTTTAACCATCCTGATTTAAAAGAAATTTTTATTGTTATTCAACACATAAACTTTATTTCTAGGGCATAGTATGACAATGACATTTCATTGCATCTAGACAACAGGCAACGATGAGTTGGTCTTTTAGAAGAAGACTGGGAGGGAGCTGTCACAGGATTAAATAAACACACATTCAAGATTTGTGTATGTGTGCACAATGCATGTGTGTATGCGGGTGGGTATGCACATCTGTGTGCATGCATGTGGAGGGCAGACGACTGTGGGTGTCATTCCTCCTTGGGTACCATCCACTGTTTTTGAGAGACAGGGTCTCTCATTAGTCTGGATTTCATCAAGGAGGCTAGGGTGGTGCACAGTGAGCCCCAGGGGTTTGCTGCCTTGCCTTTCCTGGACTAGAATTGTAAGTGTTTAGTAACATACCCAGGCTATTTTATATGGGTTCTGAAGGTCACACTCAGGCCTTATGCTGGCAAAGTGTAAGCACATTAACAACACTAAGCTAGTGTTCTAGTTCAAAGTTGTGAATGAATTGCAAGGAAGAATGTAAGCTGTGCTTGAGGGCAGGCCCAGCCCACGAAGCATGACCTTAGGTGTGGGTGTTTGACAGGATTACTGCTTAAACACTCCAAAGGCCAGTGTGATCTCTTAAAGAACCGTAGCTATCAGACTGCATATGCCTGTCCATTCCTGGGGTGATTCTGGTGCCTCAGATGTCACCTGTTTATTAGGGACAAAGGATGGTCAGGATATCTGTGTCCCTAAGGCTGTCAAGCAGTCAGAGGGGAAGGCAAGCATACCGCACCACCTGTGGAATGTCTCTTTGGCTTCTCAGGTCAGCGACTATCCCAACTATTCTAGGGTGCTATGCACACTTGTCTCTTCTTGAATGCTAAAACACATCTAAAAAATTAAGTCAGCTTAGAATGGATTTGTTGTCATCATTGTTAATTGTTATTGCTTTTTTTGTCTTTGATCGGTGGGTGAGTGTGAATGCAGGTGCAAGGGGGGACCTGGTGGGGATCAAAGGCCTCACTACCGTGTGGGCTGGTCCTCGCCTCACTACCGTGTGGGCTGGTCCTCGCCTCCCGCCTCATTTGAGACAGAATCTTTCATTCAGCACTGCATGCCACAGGTGCCTTGTGAATTTCTGTGGAGTCTCCTGTCTTTGCCTGCATCTTGCTCTCAGAATGCTGGGACTGTGCATGACTTTATGTGTGTTCTGGGGATCTGAATTCAGGTTCTCACAACTGCATGGCAAGCAGATAATTGTGCACGAGGGGAGGGGTGGAGAGCGGAGGGGGGTCCCTTCAAGTGTCACAGCCGACAGGGAAAGGAACCACAAGAGGCAGAAAGGAAAACTCAGTTCAGCCCCACTTAGTTGATGCTGGTTTAAACTTCTAGAGCGTCGGACACCTGGCTGTTCATGGTAATATTTAAACACAGTACAGTTTGGACAAAGTTTACTGGTATGTTGCAGAATATTTGTTTACACTGTAAAGATATGTTTCTGCCTAAGTCTCCTTCTGATAGGTTTAATAAAGACCTAAATGGCCAATAGCTAGGCAGGAGAGAGTAGGTAGGACTTCCGGGCAGAGAGAGAGAGAGAGAAACTGGGAGGAGGATTCTAGGCATGTGGATTTGCCAGCGAGACATGGAGAGGAAACAAGAGGTGCAGGGTGGAGGAAAAGCGATGGCACGAGGCAGAATGGAGATTAACATAAATGGGTGGAGTTACAAGAGCTAGTTGAGAACAAGACTAAGCTAAGGCCAAACTTCCATAATGAATAATAAGTCTCTGTGTCGTTATTTGTGAGCTGGTGGCCCAAAGAAAAATCCAACTATAGTGGTGTGTGTGATGCCATCTGGGTGCACAAGTAGGCATAATTACATTGAAACTCAGCTCAAAGTACATGTGACCATGAAGAGGGTTCCATATAGCTTAAGGGTCTAGGATCTGCTGTGGTTCTCTGACTGAGAGAGCATCTATGATATAAAGATATATGATACATTTGACATCTCCCCTAAGGATGGATTCTATTGACTGAGAAAGCTAAGCTAAAGCTCTAGTGAGGGAGAGTCTGGGATAAACGTTCTGGCTCACCAGGTCCTTAGCAACTGCCACTCTCAGCCTCCTAGGAGGAAAACAGGCTCTTCCTCCTCTGAGGAGACCACCACGTGTGATTAATGTTATCGGTTTCCCCAGTGGACTGTGGGCGCAAAGACCTTTGTGCTCCCAACAGAATTCCTAATTTGTGTTTCTCTCTCTTAGTAGCTACTCTCCTGGTTCAATCTTGTTTTCTTTGCCAGTTTATGCTTAGCAATGTCCTCTTTTTCTCACCTTCCTTCCTTCCTTCCTTCCTTCCTTCCTTCCTTCCTTCCTTCTTTCCTTCCTTCTTTCCTTCCTTCCATCTTTTCTTCTTTTCTTCCTTCTTTCCTTCCCGCCTCTTCTCTCTCCTCTGCTTTCCTTCCCTATCTTTTCTTCAGGGCCTCATGTAGCCTAGGCTGGCTTCAATTTTACCACCTAGTAAAAGATGACCTTGAACCGCTGGCCCTCTCTACCTGCATGGGGTTCTCTCCTTCCTTTCTGTAGGGTCAAGGTCATCAATGACCTTGGCTTTCTAACATTTGATCAGCTTGTCATTGTAGAGTTTTCTGCATAGTCCATGTATGGCCCCCTTCCTCACTGCTGCTCCTGTGCTCTAACACATATACGTACTTACATATGTGACCATTCACTGCCTAGCTTTTTAATGGGAATTTGGAGCATTAAAAAAAAATCTCAAATCATGGCAGTGGTTTTGTGTAGGTGCCTCTCCTATTCTTAGCCTACCCGTCTTAGGGCCATGGGTCTGTGTTTTCAAATTGCCTTGATATTTGGAGCAACATCTCAAGCTGAGCTGATTATGTTGGACACTGGTGGAGCCTGGTGAGGCTGCACACTCTGTAGGTTTTCTTCAGAGGTAATGGGTGGCATATTGTTGGAGTCTGCCTCATTCTGAACAGGCAGCAAATACACAGCTGCCTAAGCATGGTCACTTCCCACCCCAGTCTACTGGCTGATGCTTTTGCAAGTCTTACCCTAAAGGATGAGCTGTTTGGGTAAGAACTAAGAACTCATTTTTTTAAATAGGAAAATTAAAAACTATTATTTATTTATTTATTATGTATACAATATTCTGTCTGTATGTATGCCTGCTGGCCAGAAGAGGGCACCAAACCTCATTACAGATGGTTGTGAGCCACCATGTGGTTGCTGGGAATCGAACTCAGGACCTTTGGAAGAGCAGGCAATGCTCTTAACCTCTGAGCCATCTCTCCAGCCCCTTAAAAACTATTCCTAAGCCGGGCGGTGGTGGCACACGCCTTTAATCCCAGCACTCGGGAGGCAGAGGCAGGTGGATCTCTGTGAGTTCGAGGCCAGCCTGGTCTACAAGAGCTAGTTCCAGGACAGGCTCTAAAAAAACTACAGAGAAACCCTGTCTCAAAAAACCAAAAAAAAAAAAAAAACTATTCCTAAGCCTTCATCTCATTAATGCTGGCCTCTGGCTGCCCTTTGCCTAGGGCAGCTTTGTCCTTGGTACAATGTGCCATCGCCAGTAGCACTTGGGCCAGTCCATGGGTGACAGAAGAACTCTCTTTCTCTCTTTTTAAAGATTTATTTATCTATTAAGTGTACAGTTTCTGCCTGCATGCTAGAAGAGGGCACCAGATCTCATTATAGATGGTTGTGAGCCCGATAGTTGCTGGGAATTGAACTCAGGACCTTTGGAAGAGCAGCCAATGATATTAACCTCGGAGTCATCTCTCCAGCCCCTAGAAAACCTCTTGTAACTAAGAATGGGGAAGACTCTGCAATAGTTCTGCCCTGCTGAATTCTGGGGACTAAGAATCAGAGGTCTCTGCTATGGTCCCCAGGCAGATACCTCTTACCTTGTGTATGGACTCTGTGACTGCTGCCCCTGTTTCTCTTTCTGCCTCTGATAGAATCATAAAGTGTACAGTTGAATATAACTTTTTTTTCCAGAAACACAGAAACCTTAGGCCAAAGTGACAACTGGAGCTGGGAACAAAGACGACACAGAATAACAGGTGTCTAAGAGCATTCCTTGTCACCAACTTCTTTTCAGATAAACCCATTAGCTTAGTAGGGGAGGAAAGGGACAAGGACATTCGCTGATGGTGATAATGACAGTGGTTTCTCTTCCTGCAGAACACAGCTCTGCTCTTGTTTACTCAGGTGCTTGTATCGATCAAGTTGATAAAGTTGACAGCATCTCGAATAACCCAAGAGTCAACCTCTGGGCAAGCTGGTGACAAGCTCTGGACTGTGTTAGCTGAGGTGGGAAGACACCTGATGCAGCTGGACTGAATAAAAGGAGGAAGTGCTCTCCACTTCCTGTCTGTGGACACAGTGTGGCCACCAGCCCCAAGTCCTTGCTCCCATGGCCTCCCTGCAGTGATGGGCTGTACCCCTAACCCGTGAGCCAGGGTAAACCCTTCCTTCCTTGTCAGGCGTTTTGTGACAGCAACAGGAAAAGTAACCAATCTGGAGCTTCTCTGGGGCACAGAGTTGTGTGGGGCGTGGCCTGCTCTTCCTTACTGACCCTCAGCCTGGGTTCCATTGGAAACTTCCAGATAAGTCAGCATAGTTTCTAACTCTTAGAAAGCTGTCTAACCAGGATTAGTAGATTAAGATCATGGCTGCTCCTCCAGAAGACCAGGGTTCAATTCTACACGGTCACCAACAACTCTTGTGACTCCAGTTCCGGGGGATCTGAGGCCCTCTTCTGGCTGTCCCAGGCACTGCATGATATGGTGCACAGACAGACATGCAGACAAAACACCCATATACACAAAATTTTAAAAAAATTAAGTAATCTTTCAAATGCCAGTGAAATAAGAGACAAAGCAAACCAGGAAAGGTTCCTTTCTGAATACAAACTCCACCTAAACCTTTATACACTCTTCAGGATGGAGTAATTGAACCTACATACGCTTGACAAGGGCCCTACCAATGAAACTCAAACACCTGCCTTGTGAAAATGCTGCATTTTCAGAATAAGAGGCCTGTGGGAGACACAAATGGTCCTGTCCAGGAGACAAGAAGTGGCTCTTTGGAGACACTGTGTGGAGTCAGGGTGTGGGACGCTTGTCCACAACTGTGAACAGACACTGGCCTAGGAGACAACAGTGGCACTTCCGGCTGTCAGGACACACTCCTGTCCTTGAACCCTTGGACGTGACACCCAGAAGCCAGCTGCCTCTGGATCTTCCCAGGGCTGGCGGTCAGCACTGGAGCTGATGCTCCCCAGGCAGACAGTGCTCGCTGATGGGACAGCAGGGAAGGAGCTGTTCTGCTGTCCCTGCAGTGGCAGCCCTGGCACCGGACACACACCCAGTGACCAGTGCAAAGGCTCAAGGACGCGTGCAGTTGGCAGTGCTGGGGAAGGATGTGTTGGCAGCTGGCTTCTGTCCCATGCAGCAAGTACACAGCAGGTCACTAGCAGCGGGTCTTCAGAGATGGCCTTGTCGCTCGGGTCAGGATTCTAGCACAGCATCCTCTTATCATGGAGTTCTAGCTCTTTCTAGAATCCACTCTGGGCTCACATGGACAAAAGACGTATGGCAGTGATGACTTCCACTCTGCTCACCAGATCTGTTCTCCTCCGCTGTCCTGTAGACTCATGTTCCTAGGATAGGCTGAGGGGTGTGTCCAGTATTACAATGGGGAGGGAGTGTGGGCTCCTCGATGCTAAGTCCCCTGATGAAGCTTAATATTTCTTGTCAATGTGATGGGCTTTTGAATCACCGAGGAAACAAGGATTTGGGTATACTTGTGAGGAAGTTTCTAGATGGGGTTAACTGAGGAGGAATGATCCACTCTAATTGTGGGTGGTGCCAGGATATGGGATAGGGAGCAGGACAGAATACAAAGGAGAAAGGGCGTTCACAGCCATCAGTGCCACTGTAATGCCAGCGCTGCCTCTCACCAGCAGAGCTCCCGCCGAAGGAGAAGGGGTAAGTAAGGAGGTGCCCACAGTATGGCTCGTACAAAGCAGACAACCTGCAAATCCATAGGAGGTAAAGCACCCTGAAAACAATTGGCTATAAAACCCGCTCTCAAGGGTGCGAGCTCTACTGGAAGGGTAAGGAAACCTCATGTTTACAGACCTGGTGCTATGACACTAGAAAATCAGACTCTAGCCGGGCAGTGGTTGGCGCACACCTTTAATCCCAGCACTCAGGAGTCAGAGGCAGGCGGATCTCTGTGAGTTGGAGGCCAACCTGGTCTATAGAGCAAGTTCCAGGACAAACTCCAAAGCTACACAGAGACAAAGCTACACAGAGAAACCCTGTCTTGAAAAACAAAAACAAACAAAACCCAAAACAACATCAACAACAACAAATCAGACTCTATCAGAAATCCACTGACCTTCTGATTCTCAAACTCCCCTTCTAGTGTTGGGTGTGAGAAATTGCTCACGTCTTCACAACATATCTGGGCCTTTAGTGTGCAGCTGTTAGCACGTTGCAGGAGTCAAATGTGGCCTATCTGGTTGGCCGTTGTTAAGCTCCCAACCTGTGTGATATCCATGCCAAACGTAACAATTATGGCGAAAGATATGTAGCTAGCATGCCACATATGTGGATGACGTGCTTGAGAGTCTGCAATGAGGGGCTGGAGAGATGGCTCAGAGCCTAAGAGCACTGGCAGCTCTTCCAGAGGTCCTGAGTTCAATTCCCAGCAACCACGTAGTGGTTCACAACCATTTGCCATGCAATCTGGTGCCCTCTTCTGGCATGGAAGTGTACATGCAGAAGGAAATTGCATACATAATAAACAAATTAAAAAATAGTCCACTACGAGAAGAAACATTTTATTCTCAAAAATAATTTTTCTGTCTTCTTCCTGTTATCAGTAGTTCTGAATCTTAGAGATTTTTTTCCCCTATGGCATCAAGAGTTACCTAAGTATATGATTGTGAGTGGAAAGATAGGGGACGGAAATCAGGTATGGGCAGTTTTGCCATTTTCATTTGTGTGTGAAATTTTAATATAAATGCAAGATGTAAAGCGATAACGCAAGCAAAATGTTCTAGGGAACACATTTCAACTTTACAATAATTATAAATAAACCTGTTAAAACTTTCTGGACAATGCCAACACTGGATTTTTTTTAAAAAAATAAGTAAACTTGTTTTTTATTTCTTTCCTTTCCCTTCCTTTCCTTTCATTTTATTTTTGAGACAGGGTTTCTTTGTGTAGTCCTGGCTGTTCTGGAACATGCTTGGTAGTTCAGGCTGGCTCCCATCTCACAAGGATCCACCTGCCTCTAACACTTGAGTGCTGGGATTAAAGGTGTGAACCACCACTGCCCAGAAAATAAGTAAATTTCTTATTGATGGGGGTGGGGGAAAGGAGAAAGAGAGCTGGGCCCAGACACTCATCTTTTTCTGTCTCCTGAGTAGTGGCACAATGTGACCAGGGGTCTCACACTCCTGCTGCTATGACACATAACATAAAATTTTTGTTTTTGAACTTTGTCTTTTCTATTCCATTCAACTAGACAAGGACAAAGTTACATTTCAAGTTGAAAGCATTTAAGGGCTGTAGTGTAGATTCGATATATGTTGTAGGCAAGAGACGTGTGGTTTGATCCTCAGCATAAAAAGATGAATACATGAGAAGACAAGTGGAAAACAAACCCGTGGCTGATGAGAGCTGCAAACCTGAGATTCCCAAGAGCCAAGGCTGTAGAAGGCGCCAGCGGTTGTTCCCTCACTGAAGGGAAACATAGAGACCAGAGGAGGCAAGCTCTAAGCATGTCTAAAGAACTGTCCTAGGGTGGAATAGCAGGGGTAGGGGTGAGGGTGGGGCAGTGGTTGGGTGTTGATGTTAGAAGTACAAAAAATACTGAACTGATGAATCAGCTGAAACAGGAGGTGGTGAGGCTTTCCCGTAGAAAACAGAGAAGCAGTTCTTTATAGACAACTAAGGAGGGAACTGCTGCCCTTTTACCCAGACGTCTGTGGGCAGGCTACGGGTGCTGTGCCTGAGAATGACATGGGGACGGCGGGGGGGGGGGGGAAGCTGGAGCGTGGGACATCATTGACCCTGGTCTTGAGCCCCACTTCCTCCACACTCTGTGTTGCTTTGGAGAGTTTGGCTGTCCTTTTGTATAACCTAAGATTCTGGCAAGCCTGGGGAGAGTTAAGTGCAGCCCAGAAGGAGACTCCGTCCAGCTTTGGGAAGAATTCAGCTTCTGAAATCAGTGCAAAGATTGATTCCCAATCTGAACTTTTACCATCCCAAGCATCTAGATTCTTTCCCAGAGCATGGAAGATAAAGTGTAGGCACAGACAGAATTTCTTAAATAAAAATCTGTTGGGTTAAAATCTGGCTTCAAAGAAAAACCCCAACAAATGCCCCTGGAATGTAGCTATTTTAGTCCTACTGTTTCTGTCCTTCCACCAAGTCCTGCCTTTCAGGAACTGACTGGGAACTCTGCCTGTTTTGGGACAGATCAGTTTTCAGTGAAACTCAAAGGCCTTCGGACCTGAGGTGTTAGTACAAATGTTATCTCAGACCTAATGTCAGCGGATTCCTGTAGAGCCTGCTAGGATGAGGGGTGTGGATCCAAACAGACAGGGAGTTCTCTATTGGTTGCTGACTTGACAAACCTTAGCTCCGACCTACCCTTGACCTGGCCCTCTCCTCCTTCTCTGCCCTGCACGTGAGACCATGGCCACATGGGGAAGAGGGAGGACTGTGGAAAGTCGCACTAGAGCTGTGGCACTGCCCCTCTCTCACAGAAGAGGCTCTCAGAGATCTTATTCTCAGGGACTTGTGGGCTGGTGCTGGTACTAGGGCTGGGGTTTGTGCTGGTTCTGGGTCTAGGGAGAAGGATGAGTGAGTAAAGTGCTGGCCATGAAAGAATGAGAAAGTGAATTCAAATCCCTAGCATGTTGTGGGATATTCTGATCACATTCTGACACTCCTGAAACTTGCCAATAAAGTTAACCTTTGAATCATGGGGTGGACCCAGTGACTAGCTAACTGGAATTGGCTACAGAGAAGCCAGCAATTTGGATAGAGGAGACACACAATAAAGAAAGGCTGGAGACTAGAGTTTGAACTTCCTTTTTGGGTTCTGGGATGAGGGAAGAGATGTGTTTCTTTGCAGTGTCTCCAGCAAAAACTCAACTAGTTGCTACTCAATCTGAGCTATCAGGTTTTCACCCCAGACTTTGGGATTCCCCAGTCTTACTGATAAACAGAACAATGTAGACTTAATTTGAGCCTATAAATCATGGCTCCAGCCTTCTGGAGTATGCATAAGGTGTGATAAAGGATGGCATTGGACTAATGAATGCAGATCAACAAGGGACAGGCAAAATAAAACTTTGCTATCAGAAAATGCCACGAGGGGCCTCCTGCAGGCCCTAATATCAAACTTGGTTTAACTATTCCCTGTCAGTGTCAGAGAAACCCATCCACAGAGCAATGAAAAGACTTAATACCTGTTGTTAGAAACCAAACTTCTCTGGATGTGATCAAATACAGAACAATTTCAATAGATACAACAAAAAGTTCAGGAGAGACCAGAAAGCAAGTATTTTGGCAAACTGTTGTAAATGATCAGAGATCAAAGCCAAAATACAAATAAATGGCATTGAAACTGAGGATTTGATATACACAGGTACAGATTTAACAATAATTTCACCAAAATCTTGGCATCCAAATTGGCCTCTTGAGGAGGTAAATATTCAGCTTTTAGGGATTGGAACTTTCTCAGGTAAAACAAAGTGTAAAATAGGTTGCATATAAGGGCCAGAGGGCCAGAGAGGAAAATTAAAGCCATATGTGGCTACCATAGCAATGAACTTAGGGGGATGTGATTTATTGCAGCAATGGAAAGCACAGATTGACATTCCTCCAGTATTAGAAACAAACCATAAAATAAAGAGTGCTGCTGAGAGAAATATTAAAAGGTATTATGAAGAACAGTCACTGACTGTTCAGGATGTACATGAGCAGAGCACAACAGCTGTTTGTATTTCAAAGGATCAACAGCCCTACCTTTAAAATGGTGAACTGAAAATCCTGTGTGAGTAGAACAATGGCCTTTGACATAAAAAAAATCATAGGTACTAGAACAACTGGCACAGGAGCAACTAAATACTTAACATATTAAAAAAATTAACCAGACCTTGGAACTCTCCTGTATTTGTCATTAAAAGGAAATTAAAAAGAAATTAAAAGATATAATAGCCATAATAAATAAGCTGATTCAGCCAATGGGCTCTTTACAGCCTGGAATTCCCTTGCCTTCTTATTACCTAAGGGATGGTCTATTATAGTGACTGATTTTTTTTTTTTTTTTGGTTTTTCGAGACAGAGTTTCTCTGTAGCTTTGGAGCCTGTCCTGGAACTAGCTCTTGTAGACCAGGCTGGTCTCGAACTCACAGAGATCCGCCGGGTGGCGGTGGCGCACGCCTTTAATCCCAGCACTCGGGAGGCAGAGGCAGGCGGATCTCTGTGAGTTATAGTGACTGATTTTAAAGACTGTTTTCTTTTTAACTACACCTTTAGAAGAACAGGACAGAAGAGCGCCTATTTATAATTCCTAGCCTGTTAAAAGGTAGCATTGGAAAGTTCTTTCACAAGGACTGTTAAACAGTCCCATCTTATGTCAATATTTTGTACAACAGCCTTTAGAACTATTTTGTAAACAGTTCCCTCAATCTATGATTTACCATTAAATGGATGATATCTGACTTACTGATTCAGATGCAGATACCTTAAGAAAAATATGTTTGAACAAGTGAAGAGTATTTTGCTTGTTGGGGGAATCTCAATTTGCTTCTGAAAAAATACAAAAAGAAAATTCTATTAATTATTTAGAATGTATGATAGGTTTACAGAAAATTCAATCACAGAAAGTACAAATCAGGAGAGATCGATTTTCAAAGATTTCTGGGAGATATTAACTGGCTACAACCCACAATTGGATTGACAACTCCAGAACTAAGTGATTTATTTCAAACCTTACAATGTGACAAAGACTTAAATAGTTCAAAAAAACTATCAGCCGAGGCTGAGAGAGAATTGACTCTGATAGAAAAGAAATTATAGGATGCACATGTGAATCGCTTAGATACAGGGTTTGATTGTATTCTGGTTATTTTACCTACTACACAATGTCCTACAGGAATTCTTATGCAGAGAGAAGATAATATTTTAGAATGGATTTTTTTTTTACCACAGAAACAGAGTAAAAATTAAAGACCTATGTAAAAAGGTTTCTGAATTGATTTTTAAAGGAAATTGAGACTTTGTCAATTATGAGGAACAGACCCAACAGAAATTGTGGTATCATTTATAAATGCTGAAATTGCCTCATTATGGGCAGGAATGAACTCTGGCAAAGGGCTTGCAGTAATTTTTTTGGGAGAGATTAGCAACAAATATCCCCAAAGAAAGAGACTTCAGTTTATAAATGAACTAATTGGATTCTCCCTCATATAATAAAGGGAAAACTAATTTCTGGAGTACCTACATTCTATACTGATACAAATAAATCAGGAAAGGCATGTTATAATCAGGAAAACTAAGCAAAGATCTTATGGTTCAGTTAAAAAAAACCAGAATTATATGCTATTCACATAGTATTATTAGATTTTACCTCTTAATATATTTACTGATTCTCAGTATGCAGAAAGAGTTGTTTTACATATTAAAACTGCTGAATTTATTCCATATCATTCGGAATTAATTCTGTTATTTATTCAACTACAACAAGTAATCAGAAATAGAAAGCATCCCTTGTATATAACACATACATTTCATATGTGTCTACGTGGCCCTCTAGTACAAGGTAATGATAAATCTATGAGCTATTGGCAAGAAATGTTCTAGAAGCCTCATAATTTCACAAGAAACACCATGTTAACAGCAAAATTTGATGAAAGATTTTTCTATCACATGGCAACAGGTCAAGGAAATGAAAAGGAAACATCCTGTTTGTATAACCAAACTCCACTACCTGCAAGTAACCCAAGAAATGAAATTTGGCAAATGATGTGTTTCATTTTGTAGAGTTTGAAAAATTAAAATATGTGTACCATATCATAGACTCAGGATTTCAATGGGCAACTTCTTTAAGTTCTGAAAAGTCTGATTCTGTAATTACACATTTATTAGATGTCAAGGCTATCATGGAGATACCTGTACAAATTAAGACTGATAATGCTTCAGCTTATGTCTCTAGTAAAATGAAACATTTTGCATATTTTTTTTTGTTTTTCAGGACAGGGTTTCTCTGTAAACATTGCATATTAAAACATAAAGCATATTACCATAAACCACACAACCCTACAGAACAAACAGTTATAGAAAGATAAAATTTACTTTAAAAGATATACTTAATAAACAGAAAGGGATAATAATGACCCCTAGAGATAGATTACACAGTGCTTTTTAACTTTAAAATTTTAGATTTATTTATTTATTATATAGAAAGGATTCTCCCTGAGTATATTCAGAGGGCACCAGATCTCATTATAGATGATTGTGAGTCACCACATGGTTACTAGGAATTGAACTCTGGACCTCTGGAAGAGCTGCCAGTGCTCTTAGCCTCGCCTTGAGCCATCTCTCCAGCTCAACTTTAAATTTTTAAAATACTAATGAGAAAGGAACTACAGCTGTGAAGAGACATTGGCTAGTAGAAAAAAACTGCTAAAAAGCAAGTCATCTAGTTGCTGCTCAATCTCTCTGAGCTAGCAGGTTTTCACCCCAGCCTTTGACTCCCAAGTCTTATTGATAAATAGAATGATATAGACTTAACTTAAACCTACATATCATGGCCACAGCAGAGCTGGGCTCTGTGGAGCTTGTCTATAATCCCAGTGCCAATACTGATAATCTGAGTTGAAGTCCAGGGGCACGCTTGGTAGGAGAAAATGAACTTCATCAAGTTGTTCTCTGCCCCTCACACATGTTCTGTAGCATGTGTGCATCCCTTTCCAAACACAAACATTAAAAAAATAAAAATAAATACTTCAGGGGACAATTTTGAAAGCTATCCAATGATTCCCTCTAGTCTGTACATGCCCACACTCCTGTGCTCACACTTATATACATGCATACACATGAGCATGCACACATACACACACACACACTAAATTAATAAAGAGGAAAGAAAGGAAGAAGGAAAAAAGGAAGGGAGGGAGGAAGGAAGGAAAAGACACTGAGGGTTGACTGCCTGGCACAGATCCCCTCATTGCTCCTAACCTGAGCTGCTCTGACTCCCCTGTTGTCCCCTCTCCCTTTGTAGGCCACCAGCCTTCTGCTGTCATAACCCAAATCACAGACTTCATATCCTTGTTGTCTCTCCCCCAGGACCTCCTATGACAAGCCTCTTGCTCCTGAGAATGTATCAGCTATGTGTGGCTACTTCTTCCAAGCTCAAGTTCTTGGTTTTAGCCTTATCCTGGCCCAGTACAGATGCCTCCCCCCCGCCCCGTGAGCCCTGTCCTGCTGTGACTGACTCAAGGTGCCCATAGCTGCAATACCCTCCACAACACACGTCTTCTTTTTCTTTCTTGTTATGGTATCAAAGTTAAAGTCCTATGTCCTCCAAATCTGTTCAACCAACCTGTCTAGTGTGATGACTCTTGTTATCCACTCCCCCCTCTTCACATTAGTGTCTTTAAGACAGACACCTGTCTTCTTTCCTCCAATTGGAACATACTAGAGCCCCCAGGGTAGGTCTTACAAAGTCTTCTCTGTCTGGGATTTTCGGTATTTTCAGTGTAGGGGTGTTCTTTATGTTACTAAGAGTTAGGAACACATTTGTAGTTGATTGATTTTTCCCTTAAAAAAATAATATTTGGGAACAGGGTCCCATATATCTCAGGCTGGCCCCAACTCAATATGTGCCTTCAGATGACATTGAAGTATGGATCCTCCTGCCTCTACCTCCCCAGTGCTACACTTGGTAAGCATCATCACATTGACTTTTATGCAGTTAAGGATGGAATCCAGGACCTGGTGCATGCTAGGCTAGCAGTCTACCAACCATTTTGACCTCTAGCCCCAGGAGTACTCTAAGGTTCTTAGGAGCAACTGCCTTTTCTTGTAGGCAGCTACTATGGGTCAGGTTATAGCTTGGTATAGAGCACTTTCTTAATATGCACAAAGTTCTGGGCTTAGTTCCTATGATGCTAGTTTTATGTCAATCTGACACAAGCTAGAGTCATGGGAGAGGAGGAAGCCTCAACTGAGAAAATGCCTCCATAAGACTGGGCTAAAGGCAAGCCAGTAGGGTATCTTCTTAATTAGTGATTGATAGGTGAGGGCCCAGCCCATTGTGGCTCTGGACACAGTGTCACTGGTGGAGGCCCAAAGAGGCCACAAGGTCAGAGAGTTTGGGACTTGTTTTTAGTTCATTCAAGGTTATTGTGCTTCTAACTCAAAGGTTCCCACCTAGTTGTGAAACAGAGTTCTGCTCTTGCAAGGCTATTGTCCACAGGTGTGGCTGGTTGTCAGCCCTTGTGCTCCTGGAATAGGGAAGTAATTGGTTCCTACCTAAAACAAAAGTCTAAGGCTTCAACTAAGTTCTAGTTCCCTTTCTGGAAATAACTTGGGATTCCACCCAGGGAGTGGTTTGCCTACAGAGTGTTTGGTCTAGGGCATGAACAATGAATGTAGCCATGACTTTCAATTTGTATGTTAATTCAGTCTTTTGTTTTACTCTTACGTTTTAGGGTCGGGGGTATATTAACCAGTTGGAAATTAAACACTGGTGAATTTTCAGTACTCACTGAAAAATTCCCTCCCAAAACTATCCTATATGTTTTTGCGTTTTATTATTTTTGTTCGCGTCTTTGTAGTCTTTACTGTATTTCTAAATTCCCACACCTCCACTCTGGAAGAGGGTATTTTTGTCCAGGCTGGCCCCCGACAGTCACCTCTGGGCTGGTGGTCCTGGATTCTATAACAAAGCAATCTGGTGAAGCTATGAAGAACAAGTCAGTAAGCAATACTCCTCCATGGCCTCTACATCAGCTCCTGCCTCAAGGTCTCTGCTGTCTGAGTCTCTGTGAAGAGCGGTTATGTGGAAATATAAGCCTGATTAAACCCTCTCCTCCCTAACTTGGTTTTGGTCATGGTGTTTCATCACAGCAATAAAAACCCTAACTAAGACAGTTGCAAACACTGCAGATAATAATAGTAATAAATAATAATAATAAAATAATTGGTTGGTGAGATGGTTCAGAGGGCAAAGGTGCTTGCTGCCAAGCCTGACAACCTGAACTCAGTCTTAGGGACTCTCATAGCAGAAGGAGAAAATAAACTTCTAGAATATGTTCTCTGACTGTCACATGTGTGCTGAGTCACGTGACTGCACCCCGAACACATAACAAAATTAAAAATAAACCAAGTCTATATAAAAAGTGGAAAATTAAAAAAAAACACAACTGATATTTTAAAAGTTATAAAACCATCACATAAATGACCAATGATTCAACAGTTAAGAGCACTTGCTACAGCCAGGCGGTGGTGGGGCACGCCTTTAATCCCAGCACTCTGTGAGTTGGAGGCCAGCCTGGTCTACAGAGTGAGTTCCAGTACGGGCTCCAAAGCTATGCAGAGAAACCCTGTCTCGATGGCCAATCTTGGTTGTCAATTTGATTACACCTGGAATCAATGAAACCCTAAGAGCTATAATGGGAAGATCCACCCTAGCTCTGACCACACCTTGGGGCAGCCCATATAAAAGGACATGGAAGAAGGAAGCTGTTGCTTTTTTCCTGTTTTCAGTGGGATCTCAGAGCCACCCAATAAAGGGATTTGTTTTTTCTTGATAAAGGTTACCTACAAATCCACAGCTAACATCTTACTTAACAAAAAGTGTTCTTTTTAAAAATAATTTATTTATTCTTGTTTTATGTACACTGGTGTTTTGCCCGCATGTGTGTCTGTGTGAGGATGTCAGATCTTGGAGTTACAGTTGCTAACTGTCATGTGGTTGCTGGGAATTGAACCTGGGTCCTCTGGAATAGCAGTCAGTGCTCTTAACCACTGAGCTATCCCTCCAGCCCTGAAACTATGATTTTAAGAAGTGGAACCAGATGGGGTGTCTGCTCTCCCTATCATGTCCTGTAGCTCTAGAGAAAGGAGAGGCCACATGAGGAGACAGAAGTGAAAACAAATACGACGTAGGAAGGGGCAAAGGCCATCACTACTCACAAGTGCATGAGCATTTACATGGGAGTCTCAAGATAACTGTCAGGAAAACTGTCCGAATGAACGAGAGTCCAGAAAGGTAGAAAGGTGTGAGACCAAACAAAACAATTGATGGCCTTTATTCACACCATAAGCCAGCAGCTAAGTAAGAGGAAATGCACAGTAAACAATTGCTGCTAGATCCCTTCCCTTGGGGAGCATAACCAAAGTTTAACTCTCCTCTCAAGGTCCCAATGACAACCTCTGTACTATTCTGCCACAGTTCTTTCTGGGGAACCATGAACTTACTGGGCTTTCAGAGCAAAGATGAAGGGAGTTACTTGCTGGAGTTTGGGTGTTCTCTTCCCCACACAAAAGGCCAGAACAGAAAGCATGCATTAGGGATGAGGGCTTCCCATAGCCACATAGCTAGAGCGTCCCTCTTCCCCTAGTCTCCCTGGTCTATACACTCCAGTCTCTCTCTGAAACCATGTGCTATTAGGGATGAGTTGCATCCAACAAGAGGCAGGGAGTAGGTGGATACTCAGGTGACCCTCCCTGGTCTTCTGTGAGGGGAAACAAACCGCTAACCCCAGATAGGATAATCTTTTGTAGCGAAGCAAAGTTGGTGTTTGATTTGGAGTGCAGTCCTGTACAACAATAATGTGACAAAATAAGCTATCATTAGCCACAGTAATATCTCAGAGTCAAAGAATTCTCTCAGTAAAGAGTGAGTCAGAGTCCTGAAGAGGAAAATTTAAAATTCGGCGGAAAGACACGAATGGGGGCAACAATATGGCTTGGTGATAAAGGTGTTAGCCACCAAACATTAAGAACTGAGTTCAATTCCTAGAAATATACTGTTGTAATAAATCTGCTGGCCTGCCCTGTCACCTGGGTACCCTGTCCCTTTAAGAGACAAGCCCTGCCCTCTCCCAATCCCGCCCCCCCATCAAGTGGATCTCTCCCCCTCCTCTCCAGTCCAGACAGTGTGGTGAGGTGCTCTCTCTCTCTTTCCCCTCTCTGTCTCTGTCTCTCTGTCTCTGTCTCTGTCTCTTTCTCAGTTTCTCTCTCTCTCCTCCCTCATCTCTCTCACTCTTCCTCCCTCTCTCCCACCTCTCTGTCTCTCTGTCTACCACTGCCACCAGAAGGAGAGAACAGTCTCTTAGAGGTTGTCCTTTGGCACACGTTCCCGCCTACACACACAATAAATGAATACATGTAAAACAATAAACTCATTACCCCAAAAGATAGCCTGATAAAACAAAGGGAAACCATGGATACTTAACATTGAAAGGTTTTACTTCATCCCAGAATCACCTAGGGAAGAGGTTCTAAATCTGTGGGTCAAGACCCCTTGGGGGTCACATATCGGATATATTGCATCTTAGTGCCAGACTGCTCTGTCCAGGAAAGCAGCTGAGCCGAGGATCCCATTCCCTATGGGTTCATGGCACAGCAGAGTAAAGCAATTAAACAATTAAAGTCAATGAGATTGTAAAAGAAGACCTATGTTCACGGGAGTACTTGTCTACTGTGCTAGGTGTTTGGTTTCATGCAGGTCCGTGAAAGAAAAAGGGTCCCTCTAGGGTGACTTTTAGCCTTCGCTGCTCCTGGTGAACTGACTGTAGCTTTGCAAGAGGTCTATTTATTGTTATACAATTCACATCTTAGCAGGGCAGTTTCAACATACCAAAATCTCTTATCTGAGCTCTCCAAAGGGACACATGCCAAAGCAGTTCCCAGTCATAGGACATCTCAGTTTTTTGGGTTCTACCACAACCAAATTTTGCATAGGCTTTGAACCTTTTAGGAAGCACTCGGGTAAGATGAAATACTTCAAACAGAAGGTAGTAGTCACAGGAGGCATATCAAAGCCCAGGTGCCAATACCCCAGAATCAGGCAGCTGCAGTGCTCTGCGGGACTCCTGACACACTTGTGTGTGAATGTCATAGTTGTATTCATAACAGGCAGAAAGCAGAGACAACCTGGATAGCCACTGCCTAACAATGGATGAGTAAAATGCAGTGTACAAGATGAGGTGATACTAGAGAATAGAAAAAAAACTACTGTATTAGTCAGGGTTCTCTAGAACAACAGAATTTACAAAATAAATCTTTTATATATAGAAAGGGGATTTGTTATAATGACTTACATGCTATGTATGGTCCAGCTAATCCAACAATGGCTGCCAATCAACAGAAGGTCCAAGAATCTAGTAATTATTCAGTCCATGAGACTAGATGTCTCAGCTGGTCTTTGGTGTATACCAGAATCCTAAAGGAGTAGTGCTCTAACACCAGTGTAGGAATGGACTTGCTAGAGAGAGTGAGAGCAAGCAGAAGAAGAAAGAGAGCTTCCTCTTCCATTTCCTTCATTGTCAGAGACCACGAGAGTTACAGCAGGTGACAGCTCGTGTCCAGATCTCAACCCACCAGAGGCATGGGTTTCTGAGGGAGGATAATTCTGTGTGGGCAAAGGCCACAGGCCCATTGGCTCTGGAAACTTTTGCTCTGGTGAGCAGCTATGGTGTCTCCCCAATAGCCACACTGTAGTGTGTGAGCTCATGTGATGTGTATATGCAATCTCATGATCGCATCTCAATCTCATGGGCACTTAGACACTAAGAAGCCTGTTCTCTGTCCTTGGCTTACTGACAGAGCAGTTTGGCCAGACATGTGTCCTTTTGGACAGATCACAGACGGAACTCTCACAGACTTTACTTATAAAATTGCAGGTGTCCGGCCTTGTTATATCACAGTCCTTCAAGAGAGCTGTAGCACCCATGTTTCCCCAAGCATCCTTCACCTGCACCTCCTTGCTCCGACTCAAAATAGCAATGAACACTTTGTACCGGTTTTGATGGAGTAGACTTTTTGTTTAGGTCCTGATATTCAGGTGATACGAAAGACTGTTAATTGACTAACCCTGTCCAGATATTATTAATCACACTTAAGAAATGTAAAATAATGCTTGTATTCCTTGCCTTTTCTTTAGATCTCTCAATGGTTTAGTTTTCTTCCTTTGTAAACTGTAGCAGCTCCTTTAAGAGATGGCTGGAGCCTCCCCACTGCTGCAGCTGCCGTTGGCTACAAACCAGCTGATAAGTTTTGCTATGTATCTTCAAATAGGTGTGTCCCTGAGAATTTGCCAAGTAGTTATATATATAGTTTTATATATATAGTTATATATATAGTTATATATATATAGTTATATATATATAGTTATATATATTAGTTATATACACACACACACACATATACACACACACACACACATACATTCAGAGTCAGTAGCTGGACTCTGATGACTCCCAAAACTTCATATAGGCTGCTAGCAGAAGATGTGGTCCAGATTAAACTTGGATCTTCATGCCTTAAAGATCCAGATTACAAGTGGATCTTTTCACTCCAAATGATCTAATTAAGGGAAAAAATCCCTCATAAGTGTGCCCAGTCACTTGGGTTTTAGTTAGTTCCAGATACAGTCAAGTTGACAACCAAGACTAGCCATCACAGCTACTGACCTGTGTCACATGCAAATAAACCTCAAAGCGATGTGACTGAATGACAGAAGCCAGTCACAATGGGCTCTATATCATATAATCACATTTATATGCAAATGCAAGAGATATGTAAAACTATAGAGACAGAAAGTAAAGGTGCAGTAGGTCACACTTGAAATAATTACTTGGGAGGTAGAAAGGCAGAAAAATCAGGAATCATGAGCTTCAAACAGCCTGGGCTACATAAGACCCTGACACAATCAAGGTCCAAACACCCAAGGTCCAATCTAACCAATGGAGGGTGGTACCTGTCATTCTGGAGACACCTATCTCTCCTGCCCTCCTTCACAGGAATGGAGGCAGTGTCTGTGGTTCTGGAGACACCTCTCTCTCCTGCCCTGCTTCACAGGAATGGAGGCAGTGTCTGTCGTTCTGGAGACACCTCTCTTTCCCACCCTCAGTCAGAGGGAAGGGAAGGAAGCTGCCACAGTTGCTGATTCATTTTTGCTTGGACAAACAAAGGTGTCCTGGAGAAAAGGCATATCTTGAGAAAACAAGCCACAAAATGAGGGCTGACAACCCAATTACTGTGACTTACTAAATGGAATGCGCTAAAGCAATGCCCACCAGGATGAAGCACAGGGAGACCTCATTTTTTTAAAAAAAAAAATTTATTTATTTATTTATTTATTTATTATGTATACAATATTCTGTCTGCGTGTATGCCTGCAGGCCAGAAGAGGGTACCAGACCCCATTACAGATGGTTGTAAGCCACCATGTGGTTGCTGGGAATTGAACTCAGGACCTTTGGAAGAGCAGGCAATGCTCTTAACCTCTGAGCCATCTCTCCAGCCCCTGAGATCTCATGTTTTCTTAAATTAGGACATCTGGTCACCTTTCTCAAATACAGACCCCCCTTTTTTTCCTTTTCTTTCTCTTTCTCTTTCTTTCCTTTTTCTTTCCTTTGTGTTTTTTTTTTTTTGAGACAGGGTTTCTCTGTGTAGCTTTCGAGCCTGTCTTGGAACTTGCTCTATAGATCAGGTTGGCCTCAAACTCACAGAGACCCACCTGCCTCTGCTTCCTGAGTGCAGGGGTTAAAGGCGTGCACCACTGCCTGGCTCCCCATAGACCTGGAACTTGGTGCCTGCTCCACAAGGAGCAGGGGATGCACTTACCTTGCTTGCAGTGTCTCCATGATGACAGGACAGTTCGGAGTCTAGACTTTGTCACTGCACACAGGGCACTGAGGATGCACTGCAGTCTTTGGGGAAGGCTTCTAACACCAAGTCTCACAATTTGCTGAGGTTAGTCCACTGAAACAAGTTTTTGCCAAGGCTGAAACTGTAAAGTTTGCCCAAATGTTTTAAGCTCAGTTCAGTATGTGACAACTTCAAGTATTTTTAACACTTGCTGTTGGGGAAGACGGGACATATACAGTTAGTTATATCTTTGTTCTTCTCTCCGTGTATGTGTGTGTATGTAGGGGGGCAAATACAGAGAAAATTTTTACAGAGCCCAGAGAGCAGTCCAAACTGGAATGAAAACCCAAATGAACTGCATAACTACGAGTCGCTTGCTTTGCATTTCTGTACCTTGCACACGCCCTGCAGGATGGAGGCCTTGGTCTATACACAGGAGGTTTCTGTGTCTCCTGCAGGAGCAGAGGGAAAGGGAGACAGACCAAATGACGGCATTAGGAAAACAGCAGCTCACAGCTCTTCGTCAGAAGGTGTTTTTTGTCTGCAGCATGAAGAAAATGGAAAACATTAGAAATCCAAGGCAAGCCTTGCAGCAAGGCTCTTGCTTGTTATAGGGCAGTTCTGACTCATGGGAGCAGAGTGGAACTCTGGCTGTTTTTGCATAAACAAAGGCTTGCAAGGTTTTAGACAGGGTGCTGCTTAACTTTTCTCAACTAAAGAGAAACTAGATCCACCTGGGAAGAGGAACCCTCAATTGAAGAACTGCCACCATCAGATTGACCTGCAGACTCTCGGGGACCATTTTCTTGACTGATGATTGATACAAGAGGGACCAGCTCACTGTGGGAGGTGACAGCCCTGACCAAGTGGTCCTGGGCTGTATAAAAAAGCAAGCTGAGCAGCTGTGGGGTAGCAAGCCAGTAAGCTTCCTGACTCCAGGCTCCTGCCTTGAGTTCCTCCCGAATCCCTCAGTGATGGACTATAAGCTGTAAGATGAACTCTTTCCTCCCTAGTTGATTTTGATCAGGGTTTTATTACAGCAACAGACTCTAGACTAGAACAGCCATGAAGAGAGGAAGGAATCCCCACAGGAAAAGCCAAATCCTGGTTTCATGTAGGGGTGTGCCTTTGAGTGTGTGGGGGCCTGAGGTCATCGTCAAATGTCTTCCTTAATCACTTTGTACCTTATTTTTCTGAGACAGGAGCTCTCCATGAACCTGTAGCTTATAGATGCAGCTAGGCTGGCAGGCCAGCAAGCCCCGAGATCCTCCTGTCTCTGCCTCCCCAGGGTTGGCTTTTTCATGGGTTCTGGGCATGGAATTCAGGTTCTCAAGCTTATGGAGCATCAGGGGCATCAGCTGTCAGGGGCATCTCTCCAAGCCCATGATGTCTTAGTCAGTGTCCTATTGCTGTGAAGATATACCATGACCACATAACTCTTATAAAAGAAAACATTTAATTTGGGATGGCTTATAGATTCAGAGGTGTATTTCATCATGGCAGAACGCATGGTAGAACATGTGCAGACATGTGTTGGAGAAATAACTGAGAGTTCTATACCTGGATTGGCAGGCAGCAGGAAGTTGGTGACACTGGGTCTGGTTGGGCTTCTGAAACCACAAAGCTCACCCTGCTGTGACATACTTCTTCCAACAAGGTCACACCTACTCCAAGAAGGACACACCTCCAATAAAGTCACTCCCTGAGTCTATGGGATGGCTATTTTCATTCAAACCACCACACATGGTTCCATATTATAGACAGCACAGTTGTCAAGAGTGCTAGGAAGCCAAAGCTGCCTAGAGTCTTGGTGATTTCTGTGGGTCTATATTTGGTCCTAGGCTTTTGGGGACCCAAAAGTTCACTGATTTTCAACATTCTAGCATTGATTAGTGCTGTTATACAAATGAGAATGCCGAGTTTACATCTTTCATATACCATTCAATCAGTGGTAGGTAGCAGGCTAATGGGATGGTTCAGCAGTTCAATCTTTGGGACCCATCTCTTGGAAGGAGAGGACATCCTCTGACCTCCACATGTGGAGGATGTGTCAGTTCAAAACCATAGCAAGGCTGGTGATATATTGCCCCAGAATTTTTATCAGCTCAAAGACCATTAGGAAAAGCATTTATAGACAGAAGTCTAAGTGAGGCAGAGTGGCATATGCCCATAAACCCTGCACATTGGAGGCTGATGTGGGAGGATCACTTGAGCCCATGATTTTGAGACCAGCCTAGATAACATATTGGAGACCTTTTCTCTAAACATAAATAAATGAAAAAAAAAAAAACTAATTCAAAAGCATGCTTTTTAAAAACTTCTTATTACCCAGAAGAGAAGAGGGTTCTCTACCCATCTTGTACAGTATCACTTAGAGAAGTGTTGAGTAGAATAATTCTTTGTCAAATAACAGCTGTTTAGCAATTCATGAGAACACAGGAAAGAAAAGAAGCTAGCTGCTAGGAATAGGAAGATAATAATGAGGGGGCAAACCTAGTGCGGGAGAATTGTCTGTATTCTGTCAATCATGTTTTAAATAAATGCTGATTGGCCAGGCAGGAAGTATAGGCAGGTCAACTAGATAGGAAGTAGAGGTGGGGCTTGAGAACAGGAGTATTCTGGGAAGAAGGAAGCTCTTCCCGCAGCCCAGCCCAGACCACTGAAGAAGCAACATGTGACATGCTCCACTGAAAAAGGTACTGAGCCACATGGTTAACATATATAAGAATAATGGGTTAATATAAGTTACAAGAGATAATAAGAAGATTGAGCTAATGGGCTAATCAGTTTTTTGACATATGGAGATCTCTGTGTGATTTTCTCTGGGACTTGCCGGTTGTGGGGTACTGAGCTTGACAGAAACCTCAACAAGCTGTCCCTCCATGTTACACATACGCTTACCTTTTCTTAGAAACCAGGGTATCAATGTAGCCCAGGCAGACCTTTAAACGATGATCCTGTCTCAGCATCCTAAATTCTGGGTCAGTGGATGTGTACTATCATACTGGGATCCTTGCCTTCACCTTGGACTGTGGAGAGATTCTGTTTTTTTGTTTTTTAGATTTTTTGTTCTTCATCTTTTCTCATTCCTGGTGTCTATGTGTATGCCAGCTCCAATGACCACAGGCATTCAGGGTTTCATTGCTCACATACCTCTATCCTGAAGATGGTCCTTCTGAAGACATCGCTCCAATGGAAACAGGCTATATAAGTACAGCAGGCTTGTGCAGACGGTGAGGGTTTTCGGGAGAAGGGCTTTGGGCTGTTGCTGCTGCCCACAGAGAGAGCTCAGGGCATTCAGGCAGCTCAGTGTTTGCTTCAGGAGGCCCTGAATGTCTGGAACCAGACACCAAGAATAAAAGCCAATGTAGGAGCTGTTCACTCATAGCAGGATATGCTGGGGAGAACTGCAGTTATAATCTGGGGTTCCTGAGAAGGCATGCCATCGGAAAGCCAGCTCAGGACCTGGTTTGAGGGGAGGAAAGTGAATCTTCCAGATATGCTGCTCTGTATTACTCCTGAACCAGAAGCCCCTGCTTGTCATGTGACATGGCCTTCGGTTGTCTAAGCAACAGCTGAGCTTTGGACTTAGGTCCCATCGTATTTTCCAGCACAGGTCACCCTGCAAACACTGGTCATCAACATGTGTGTCTTGTACACCACTCCAGCCCAGTGCTCTCTGCTCTACCCCTTATTCAGGAGCTTCAAGGCCAGTTCAAGCAGGCTTTGGGCAGCTTTGATGAGGTGCAGCCTGAAGGGCTTCATTTGGGTCAGCAGTGTTTAGCTTCATGCA
The DNA here is from genome assembly GCF_903992535.2 of Arvicola amphibius. Classification (NCBI taxonomy): domain Eukaryota; kingdom Metazoa; phylum Chordata; class Mammalia; order Rodentia; family Cricetidae; genus Arvicola; species Arvicola amphibius. The sequence goes on along the minus strand of NC_052050.1, from coordinate 67,020,522 downwards.
TTTCATCCGAGGACAGGATCTTTGTGTGTACAGGAAACAGAGACCCCAGTGTTGTCTTTTAAATGGGTGATGAGGCAAATGCTCCCCACTTTTCTCTATGCTGCAAGATGGTTTTGAGATGCATCTCCCAGGCTTCCTCAGAGACTCAGGACCCTGCAGTTTCTTAGGTGCTGCCCAACTCAGTAAGCATCCTAGGACTGGGCCTCCCTCCTTCCCTGTTCTGCACTCCTGCTCCTCAGAGTCTTATTCCAGGTAGAGTACAGAACTGTACAGAAGCTCTGAGCTCAGGCTGTTTCCATGGAGACCCAGGCTGAGTGTACCAGGCTGGTGCAAATCACGGTCAATATTGGGTAGATGCCTATTATATAGCATAGTACTAGATAAATCTTAACCCTGAACACTAATAGTTAGTCTACAGAAGAGTTGCATGCTGGTGTTTCTAGGTAGATTAGTCAGGGTTCTCTGAAGGAACAAAAATGACAGAATGAAGCAAGATATTAAAAAAGGAATTATTAGAGTGGCTTGCGGAGGTAGTCTGGGTAGTTCAACAGTGGCTATACCTGATGGAAAGGCTACTGATCTGGAGTTGTTCATTCTACATGACTGAATGTCTTAGCAATCATATCCAGTACTGGAGGACCAAGGAGGTCCTAGAGAACTGTCAGTTTTCAGTCCATGCGGGCATTTAGAAGTGGATTCTAACACCAGTGAAGGAATGGTTTAGGAACAGGATTGATGAACTAGCCAGTGAAAGAGAGGGCAAGTAGGCAGTAAAAACCTTTCTTCCTCCATGTTCTTTTTTGTGAGCTGTCACCAGGAGGTACAGCCCAGGTTTAGAGCGAAGTTTCTGACATTAAATGACCATGATTTAGGGAGGTCTTCCACATCAAATAATCCAACTAAGAGAATGCCCTCACATGTATGCCTAGCTGCTTGGGTTTTAGTTAATTCCAAATGTAGTCAAGTGGACAACCAAGATTAGCCATATCACAATCCTAACCAATTCTAGAAATAAAGATTATAGGCAGTTGTTATTTTAAAATATCATTGTTTATTAAGACTGTCTCATTGCCCAAGAATCTTCAGTAGTTTCCACCAAATATTGTTTCTTTTTTTAAAGAAGGTGAAGTGTGTGCGATATTAGAAGGGACAATCACACTGAACACAAACACCCGCCGATGTTACACGGCTGCAGCCAGCAACTCTGAGAGACTGTCAACACAACTTACATTTCTTTCTTGAATTTCCCCATGATTATACATCGTAAAAGGAACAAGCGTAGTGTTATTGTTTGGGCACTCAGAGCAGTGACAGTGGCTAAGGCTGGGAGGTGCAACTGCACTTCCGTGGTGGCAACTGTACACCAGCCCGGGTAATGCAGAGCTGAGAAATAGTGCTCCCAAGTCTCTGTTGAAGGGTGAATAACTTGAGACACAACAACAGATGACAAACAAAACAATCCCCATGACAGTGCTGAGAGAAGGAAGGGGCACTCTGTCACCCATACATGCCCTTCAAGGCACAGTAAGTGTCTGGTAGCCAGGGATTCTGATTTACACAGCAGTGGAAGCCAAGCCGTGGCCTCAACAGTGGATTTCTCACGGCCCGGACAAGCCCAAGACTCTGACCAGACATACACAGCACAGCTGGCTGTGGGACTGAGCAGTCACCGCCCACACACTGTTGACGTGATGTACCTGCTCCCACCTTCATTCCCTCTAGGGTGCCCTAGGTCTTGTGTTCTCCTGTTGTGAGTTAAAGCAATCACAGTAAAAAGTTTTGTAACTTAGGAAAGATGAGAAATCAAACTCCTCATGGAATCATTTATTTTCTGAAGAAGTTTTGTTTCCTTCTGGTTCTTCATATGGAACTCAGAGCCCTGTGCATCCTAGGCAAGCACACTGTCACCGAGCAACACCTATTCCTTTTCCTGTGAGTCTGTCAGTTAGGGAGAGGAGGGAAAAATGGACCTGCATCTCTATCTGTGCAACCTTACCCGTCTTACAAAGTTTCGCATAGTCTTCCAAGTCTCACTGATTCAAGAGACTCATTGACTTCTTTGGAAAGGCTAAGTCCATCACTGGAATGGGATGGGCAAGCTGTCTGCAGTTAGCCTTGGTGTCCCTGGAGGAAGGTGGCTCTCTGGACAGATACACCCATCCATGAGCACATTAGACACAAGATCAACAGAACAGAAAAGTCCTTGGTAATTGACAGCATTTCTGACAACACGCAGATTTTCTACCTTCTGGAGGGGTGTTAGAAGGCTGTGCTTTTTAGGATTCTGGAGCGGCTTCTACATTTTTGATGACTTGTTTCTGGTGTGGGGATGGCCCATGCTTTATTCTATTAAAACAAGAAACACAAATGTTACTTACAAATCTTTTTTTTTTTTTTTTTTTTTTTTTTTGGTTTTTCGAGACAGGGTTTCTCTGTAGCTTTGGAACCTGTCCTGGAACTAGCTCTTGTAGACCAGGCTGGTCTCGAACTCACAGAGATCCACCTGCCTCTGCCTCCCGAGTGCTGGGATTAAAGGACAAATCTTACAAAAATACCTATTAGTCACAAAAGAAACAAGCCAGATCTGGAGAAAAACCAAAGCCATGGCAGAATCTGAAGTTTCCTGTGGTCTTTGCACTGGAGTGGCTGCTTTTATGGTCATGCACATGGACACCTGTTCACACAGGATGAGACCCTTGCCCTTACAGCACATGGTTAAAGTAGTCCAGTTATTTGTGAGACAGTGTACAGGGAGAACTATTTCAAGGGGTTGGGGCCTAAGGATATGGCCAGAACCTGACCAAATGCATCTAAACTGTGAGAAGGTGTCTTACCTTTTGACCTTTTGCATTTGGTTAATGGTGTCTGGGAGAGAGACACCAGAGCTCTCTGGGAAGAACAAGGTGATGGTAGCTGTCGTGATGGTCAGACTTCCCATAAGGATGTAAGGGAGGTGGCGGTTATAAGCACCTGTGGTCAAGCAGAGGAGCCAGGTTACAGTGACACTGGTTTCATTCTGACCTTATATTTCCTCGGGGCTTTATGTAGGACTCACCTTACTGTTGATCTCAGTGTTTCCCAAAGCCTAGACTGCTAGAGTGAAGGCTGGCATCTAGAGAGTCTCAGAACTCAGTCCTGGCACATATGTGCCGAAAGGTCCAGCAGTGTCCACAATGGACAAGGGAGAGGTACAGGGAAGCACAGTCACCACGCTGCAGGGTTCCCAAGGAACACAAGGTTCTTGTCTAGGACAGGAGCAACTTTCCACCTGTGCAGATGTGTCCCAGTTTGATTTGCATGCAGGTTAGACAAGGGGCTACAGCCCTTCAGAGCCATGGACCAAGCCTTCAGAGGACCTGCTATTCTCGGGACACTGGCAGGTCCTCCCCAGAGTTAGGGATGTGCAGAGGAGCAGCAGCATCCAGGAAGGAGTCCTGCTATATAATGTCAGAATGCAGATCTTCTTTACCCTGTCATGTATGACAATGAAGGCCTGTGTGCCACCTACTGGGAGCCCGAGGCAAGAGGAGCTAAAGTTCAAGGGCTTCTGGGGCCACACACCAAGTTCAAGTCCAGCTCACACAACTTAGTCCTCTGATCTCAACATACACACTAAGGAAATGAAGTGTTCTAAGCTACGGCAACTGTCAGTCCATCACTCAGACCTCTTGGATGGACAGGTTTCTCTCCATGTTCCTAACTCCAAGAAGAAATTCCTCTAGTGAAGTAAACTGGCTCCCTAAAGAATTTCTTAGGATAAAGAAATCTAGTTGGTGATGGAGGGTCTGGGAATATCGAAATAGAAACACCAACACTCTCTCAATCCCATCTAGCTGGTCTATGAGCTATCTTCCATTTGAAATGGGTGCCTTCTCCCCACTACACTTGGAAAGCACCTTCTCCCTCCAGGGTCCCAGTACGGATGCATCCTGCTAACTATAGGTGCTTGTGTCCAGCTCACACATAAGGTACTTAGAGCTTTTGCCCCATCCATCGCTCCAGTGCTCCATGGTACTTACCAAGGTAAACAAAGTAGGGAGACAGGATGCTGCCAAGGCGGGATGCTGTGGAGCTGACCCCCACACCCATGTTTCTGACCACAGTGGGGTACAGCTCAGCTGTGTACACGTAGACCATGGAATAGGCAGAGGTGATTCCAAACTTGCCCACCATCACCAGGGCAGTAGACAAATAAATTAAGTCTGGAGAGAAAGGAATGATAGCAAAGGCAAGAGGGACCAGTATAAGGGTTGCCCTGGAGGAGTTCTCTTCCCTTTCAGCCTAAAATGAACTTACTTTCTCCCTGACTCAGGGTGGAGACAGTTGGGTAATTTCTATACCTTCCTATTGGGAGGAAACACTATGGCTTAGATTTCTTTCTAAGGGGATTCCTACATAGAGACTGGGCACTTTAGCTATGTGAGGGTAAATGTGTTCCTCAACCTAGAGGCCCAGACAGTATGTGCCCCTCATCCCAATCTGCCTGCCTTCCAGAAGTCTTCCTGTTAGGGATGAGCTGCTTCCGCGGAAGCTCCCACTGAGGGCACTGTGGAATTAACCAGGACTTGGATATGCATGGGGGAGTCCAGCTCTAGCTCAGTTCATGCTGGCAGTCTACTCAACAAGTTCACAGATCTGGGCTTTGAGGTGACTCAGTGGGTAAGGGCATTTTCAGCCAAGCCCGAGAACTTGTGATTCTCAGGACCCACACAGTGCAAGGGAAGAACTGACTCTTCCCACTTCCTGTAAGCTCTCCTCTGACCTCTATATGTGTGCTGGGAAGCATGTCTCCCTGCTCCCAATAAATAAGTATAATAAAGTCATTGAAAATATCTATAAGCCATCTGAACTTAGGGATGATCTTCCAATAGACTTTACTGTGACCCACAGGTCACTCTGAGCTCAGGTGAGGGCATTGCAGTCACTCCCAGGTTCCTTCTGCCACACACCGGGTTGTCCCTGTACAGTCTCACAGTTACCACCAGAGGTCCCAAAATTCATAAGGGCATGAATGATTCTGCCAAGTGATGGACAAATAAGGCTTGTCATCTGTTCCCCAGGTTGTCAGAAAGGGCTCCTCCTGTCTATTAGTAGGATATCAAGGCAGTTTTACCAGCACAGTCCTGCCCATAGCCTCAGCTCTCTCTTACCTCTCCCTCTTCTTCACTTATTAGTTCCTTTTATACCCTGAAGTATACTGGGCTCATTCCCTCTCAGAGCTCTAACACAGGCCAGGCTGACATCTGACTCCCAATATAACCAAAAAAGACCTTGAACTTCTCATTCTCTTTCATCCTCCTTCCAAGTGCTTTGATTACAGGTGTGACTAGTTTTCCTTTTTCTATCAAGTTTTCTGAAATGCTCTTCCTGGCTTTCTTTCTTTCTTTTTCTTTTTTGTTGGAAATAGGTCTTTTCTGTGTAGCTGTTCTGGAACTCTCTTTGTAGACTAGGCTGCCCTCAAACTCACTGAGATCCGCTTGCCCCTGCCTCCCAAGTACTGGAATTAAAGGTGTGCACCACCATCACCTGGGTAACCTCTTGATTTTTAAGTGAGTATTGGACACTGTAACACAGATCTAATGGTCTTGACTGTATTTACTTTCTGGTTCAAGGAAAGTGGAACACAGAAGACTCAGTCCTGCAAACAAACACCATCCATACCTGAGGGTACCAGATGCAATAAGAGAAGGACACTGCCACCAAGGAAAAGGGAACCAGCCATGGAATATCTCCGGCTCACATGCTGCAGCAACAGCCAGGCCAACACATAGGCTGGGACTTCAACAGCCGCCAAAAGGAAGCCATTCAGGTAGATGTTCCCATTCAAGTTAGGAGTGTCAAGAGAAAGTCCAAAATAGCCCACAGATATGGTCAGCCTGCAACAGGGAACAAAAGAGACCCGGAGAAACAGCACCCATCACCCCAGAACCATAGACCTTTAAAGACATTCATCTTCAGCAAGTTCTGAACTGCGCTTGATACAGGGAATGGAAGGGTAGTCACCCTGTTACTTACTTCCTAGCACAAAAGTTAACTCTCCTTGGGTAAGTCATTTGCCAATGCACCTTCACAACATTTCATAAAGAAAGTGTCTCAGCAAAATGAGTTATTAATTGACATTGGCTTAATCATTAGGGGAGGAGTCGCAACCTGCATTTCACCATTAAAATCTTACAAGAAAACATTTATAAAAATCCAATGTCCCAACTCTTTTTTCAAACCTCTATCTCCAGAAATTTTTACATTATGATTCATAACAGTAGCAAAATTACAGTAACAAGGTGACCAGGACAATAATCTTATGGTTGGGAGTCCCCACACTATGAGGAACTTTATTAAAGGGTTGCAGCATTAGGAAGGTTGAGAACCACTGCTCTATGAACATCTCAGAAGGGCCATATCCTGCATCCATGTTTCCAGAAAGCTCTTAGCAGCCCCTGGAGCCCAAAGGATAAAGTGTCTTCACTGAGACCCTTCTTCAAATCCCCAACTGTCCCAGCCAGAGTGTAGGTCATCAACAGAGAACACTTTTAAGAGGAAACAGCCAGGTATGGGGATGTGCAGGGTGTGTGTGTAAATGACAGACACCGTGGCCCCACTGTAGGGGAGCTCCCTCTGTCTCCATGAACATAGCAGAGTTGCTGACAGTCTCTTCCTGCCTATTTACCACACAGAATCTACTGAGGGAGGGGACAAGGGACAGAAAGGACCTGTGGGATCCCTAGATCCTAACATTTTCTCCTGATCACTTTCTCCTTTCCTGGGCTTCCACTACAAAAGAACTGTTATGTCCCTGTGGCTGCCATCCATCACAAGAACAACCCCGCATCATGTGAGGACAGAGGTTTTCAGCTTTGTCTGCAGACAAAGAGTCCTGAGAGTGGGGAAGGCTCAGGCAGGTAGGTCTCACTTACGCACCACAGGATTATGGACATGATGGTGAGGATCCTGATATTCCGGGTTCGGATCAGATCATAAATGTGGTGTGAGTGAGGCTTCTTGGAACCTACGTCTTGTAACTGCAGGAAGAATACAGTTAATGGTATAGAAGGAGAAAATGTTTGTAGACCTGCAACCCATCATTTTCACCATCTACTTCTCAAGATTTAGGGAGCATCCTAAGGTTCTTCTTTGAAAAGACAGAAGTATAGTGACCTCTGATGACCAAGACCCCCTGTAGACCTAGTCAATGACAAAAGGAAACGAAGGACAATGAGGGATAAACGAGGTATCCAGCAATTGAAAACCAAGGTTTTTGCAAGGAGGGCTGCTTGTTCGTCCCAGCCACCTGACTAGCTTAGACCAGAAATAATTACACAGAAACTGTATTAATTAAATCACTGCTTGGCCCATTAACTCTAGCTTCTTATTGGCTAACATCTTAATTTAATCCATTTTTATTAATCTGTTTATCACCACGAGGTCTTGGCCTACCAGCAAAGTCTCAACACGGCTACCTCCAGCCATAGATCCATGGCATTCCCTGACTCCGCCCTTCTTTTTCCCAGCATTCAGTTCTGTCTTCCCCGCCTACATAAGTTCTGCCCTATCAACAGGCCAAGCCAGTTTCTTTATTCATTAACCAAGAAAAGGATCACACTGACAAAAGGACCTCCCACACCACAAGGTGACAGCCACCTTACTGGATTACCCTGCTCATGCTCACGGCCACCTGTCAGGGAGGACTTTGAGGTTTCCCATGCAAGGATGACTCCCTGCTATCTCAGAGAAAAATAAGGCTGTGTATTTTACTGAACTGAAATATAAATAATGAATATTTTGAGTTCTTGTACTATGTAGTTACTGGTCTTCTTCCAGAAAAAAAAAATCAAATTGAAAATAGAAAAACTGACCCATACTTCACCCAGAGTAACTCCTTATGAGATTCAGCAGAGCCAACGCCATCACTAAATTACATGTCTAAACACATGGATGCTCTTTCTTAGCCAACACACTTTGGGAACTTGTTTTTTACCCACTCAGTTGTTCAGTGAAAAATCATCCTGGACTCAAAAAAATTCTGAAACAGCTCCATTTCCTCAGTGGTGCTAATGAGGCTAGAGCGCTCACCCAGACTGACTCGACATAAATGCAACCAAAGCCACCTCACTTAAAATGACCTCAGTCACATTCCAGTCCTGACTTCTGCGCCTCAGAGACCTTCTAGAGCATGATGAGTGACTGTGGCTGCTCGGCCACCACTTAAGGACTCTTGGTGGCTATCAGCATCTTCGCTGCCTGTGACAACTGCTTCCTCTCTCACCAGCCCCCAGTCCTCATCAGCCCAGAACATCTCAAACATGCCTGCGGCTTGTACTACAAGAAATTACTCCTGGATTATGAGAACAGGGAAGAGATGGCCATCAGAAAAAATAGCTGTCAGAGTGCAAATCTACCAGTGTATCAGATTATCTTTTGATGACAATCCCTGATGTTGTGTGGTATCTGTACATCGTATGAAGATGTAAAGCTGTGATTGGTGTAATAAACATCTGAATGGCCAGCCCAGAGGAAGCAGGATGGGAAGTACAAAGAGATGCGGTATTAAGCCACGCAGCAGAATGTAGATAAAAAATTATGGGTTAATTTAAGTTATAAGAACTAGTTAGGACAAACCCGTGTTAAGGTTGAGCTTTTGTAATTAATAAGAAGTCTCCGTGTTATTATTTGTGAGCTGGTGGTCCAAAGAAAATCCATCTATACCCTGAGGCATAAGAAACAGTGACTTTCCAGAAAGCTAAAGTTGATGGAAGCCTCTTGCTAATGAAAGACATTTTATTATCAAAAGTAATCCAGACATGATAGCATATCTTTTCAGTTCCAGTTCTTTGGAGGCATAGGCAGTGAAATCTTTGTGAGTGTGAAACCAACCTGGTCTATACAGATTTCTGAACCAGTCAGGGTTACATAGTGAGAGCATATGTTAAAAAGAAAGAAAGAGAGAGAAATGGTTAAAATATATTGTTACTTGGGCTGGAGAGATGGCTCAGTGGTTAAGAGCATTGCCTGCTCTTCCAAAGGTCCTGAGTTAAATTCCCAGCAACCACATGGTGGCTCACAACCATCTGTAATGGGGTATAGTGCCCTCTTCTGGCCTGCAGGCATACAAGCAAACAGAATAATGCATACATAAAAAACAAACAAACAAACAAACAAACAAATATATTGTTACTTTATGTTACTTGGATAGAAAGTAAAGTAAGCATGGAAAAAAAAAATCCATGGAAGATAATAGGTATCTAGAACCATTACTTATCCTCTGAGGTCCGAGTGTATATATGTTCATGGGTGTTCATGTGTATGGACCACAGGAATGTGTGTGTGTGTGTGTGTGTGTGTGTGTGTGTGTGTGTAGGCTAGAGGTTGACTTAGGGTGTCATCCTCAATCACTTTTCTACCTTACACTAGAGACAGGATCTCTCCTCGACTGGTTAGCTGGCTGGACCTGCCAGTCCTGACTAAATCCCTGGGATCCTTCTGTCCCCGCTTCCCCAGTGCTGGGATTACAGGTACACTCTGCCATGCCTGGCTTTTTGGTTGGTTGCTGGGATCTGAACCGAGGTCCTCATACTTATGTGGCAGATACTTTACAGACTGAATCATCTCTCTATGCCTTTAACTTCTGCATTTCAACAGACCTTGCTCTACGGATGGCTGGGGTTTGGGTAGAGTTAAGGGCTGAGCTCCCGTGAGCTGTGCTGTATGGTGCTGATCTAAAATGACCAATGTGAGTCTCCCCACCACCTTCCACACAAATTTACCTCATCTGGATCAAAGATAGGGGAAGGTGCAACAATTCCATTGATTTTGGCAGCTTTGCGGATGATCACCTCTGCCTCTTTAATTCGGCCTTGAGAGACGAGCCATCGGGGGGACTCAGGAATACACCTGAAAGTACAAGTGCATTCTACTGAGGCCTCCTGTTCACTTGCTTTCCCAGAGGCTGGGCATGCTTAACTAGAGACGGGAAATGAGGTTTCAGGTGCAGAGGGAGTGTGTGGAGTATCAGGAGTTTTCATAAGCCAGAAACAGAGATGGCCCAGTCTTCCCTAAGCTATGAGTTCTGCTGAACACTGACTATAGTGAGGAAAACTCAAGCATCCTGCACATCCCAAGGGGATCTCCACTCGGGCTGGCACCTGCCCGTCTGCAGCAGTGCTGCCCCCTTGTGGGCTTTAAGGAGGCAAGCACAGGATGGAGTCCTGGTGCCTGGCTTCTGCTGAGAGTTAGGCACAGCCAGATCCTGCTATCTTCTACTCTGTCCCCGACATCCACAGAAACTTCTGCAGCGATCACTTGACATCATTTCTTCCTCTCTCCACCTCTGATTTTGGACTCGACAGCCTCTTTCCACAAAGCAGCATGGGTATCAAGGCTGGAGTCTTACTGGATATTTTCCTTGTCCTCAGGCAGCCTCTCTCTTCTATCATAATCAGGAGCCATAATGCACTATTTCTTCTTCTCCCACTATTCTCCAGGGCGCTCACCACTGTACATGGATGAGGATCTCACCTTAGTCAGGTCTAGTGTAAGGAGTGATTCCTGCCTGGTTCCTCTGTCAAGTTCCATGGCTTATTTCTGAGGCCTATGCTCTGCCTGATCAATGCCCCTCTGTTGGAAGTGTAGCTGGAGCCTGCATTCCTCTGCAGAGCCACTCAAGGAAGCTCACTTCTGAAGCCCTCCCTTTCTTTACCTCCAGACACCCATGCCTGGAGCCTCAGCATCAAGCATCTACAGCCCAGGTCTTGCTGTCTTGTACCGGATCTGAGAATTCCCAGAGGTTAAGTTGGCCCCTATCTGCATGCAGCAAATTCTTAGTTCAGCCTAGAACAAGGCACAGGACAAGCAGGCTTTTCTGAGTATGGAGAGACTTTCTGACCTGATTTATAAATAATATTCATTACCTTTTTCTGGGATCTAGAATTGGGGTTTGGGAACTACTGCTGCCCTCTACTGGACATGAGACATAAGCCTCCCCAAAGGTAGGCAGCCCAAGGGGCAGGCCCACACTTACCACCAGAGAAGCCCACACAACACCCCTGGCAAAGTGATTGCCAGCAGCAGCTTCCGCCAGTCTCTGATGAAGTATGCAAAAAGAGGCAGCACCATGAAGCCAAATGCAAAAAATATGCACACTCCTAAGGTGGCGAATATAATTCGAATTGACTTGGAGAGAATTTCTGTTCCTGTTCAAAACAAGGGAGGAGTCAAGTTAATCATTAATTGGGGCTATTTCCTTATGACTCTTCTGTGGTATCATTTTCAGTGCAGAGACAAGAAGGGAGCCAGAGTTAGCTGTGTTCTGAGGCCCTGGGAAGGGTTGCTTTGATTTGCTCCTGGGTGTTTCTCTGAGGTCCCTGGGCAACAGTGCTCTCATGAAAACATCAGCAGCAGCATCCCCAGCCACACATGCTAACTATTATCCTTCGAGGAAAACAGGATGCTCTAGGAAATGTGCAAAGAAAGTAATAATCCTTTCCACAATACAAACCAAGGAACCCAGTGATCTGATTGGTTCAGCAAGGCTCTTCTAAACAGGGAGACCAGAAGCTTTCCAGTGGGAACAAGGTGGCTTGCCTGAGTCAGAGCCTTGAAGGGTGGACTCTGACAGAACCTCAGCTGGACCTCTCAGCTCACTGTCCTTGGCAGACACTGACAGCCACCAATGCTCTTTGGCATCTCCCTTTCCTAGGGAGCCCGCCCATCATGGCCCACCCCTGCTGGTGTGCCTCCTTCTTTCTTTAGCTATCTAGGCCCCTGCCCTTGCAAGTCTTTAAGAATGGATGCCCTGTGGTGAATCCTAGTTAATGGCTTAAGTACTAATAAGGCCAAGGGGCCATAAGTCAGAGGCCAGAAGAGAACTGGACATCAGAAGTCAGAAACCATTGTCAGGCTCAATTTCCCAGCAGGTAAGCTACGTTTATTTACTGGGGAATTCTAGCCAGTTTTCCCTGAGGGACATCACAACTTGTCTCCAGAAAAGTGAAACACAGTATTTAGAACTGAACTCCAACTGATATCCATACCCAGGACAAATGCTGCCACATAGTTGGATATATGACCCATTCCAACAAGGGTATACAGCGCAGTAAACATCTCGAAGTTTACAGAGAAAACTTGCAGGAGGCTGAACCCCGTGTGCATGGCCATGGTCCAAAACAGTACAGTCTTCCGACCAAACCTGGGGAGGAGAGGAGGATCACAGAAAAACAGCTGGGAGAGGCAGCAGCAACTGGTTCCACTGAGAGGGGCTTACTCCTGTTATAAGGACTGGCACCAGGGTAGTCCTACTCTCTGTCCCCATGCTGTCACTGAATTCCATACTTTCCAGGATGAATTTGTAGCCTGGACATTCAGGCTGCTTCAAAGGCAGTGCCGCGCTGATGCTAGTGACTAGAGGGGGTAGAAAGGCATTTGTTATGTTTAAATACATATATTCATAATAACTTTAAAGACAAAATACATTTAAAAAACTCAAATATATAGTTGCATTACGATTTGACTTTTGTAACATTGAGTATATTCTCTCCGAAGTTAATTTTTTTTGGAAGGGGGGTTTCGAGACAGGGTTTCTCTGTAGCTTTGGAACCTGTCCTGGAACTAGCTCTTGTAGACTAGGCTGACCTCGAACTCACAAAGATCTGCCTGTCTCTGCCTCCTGAGTGCTGGGATTAAAGGTGTGTGCCACCACCGCCCGGCTCAAATTAAAAAAAAATTTAACCGCATTTATTTACATTTTAAAGAAGGGTTTGGGAAATAAATGCAAGACAGAAATTTCATATACTTTACACAATTAAATAGACATTCACACATATTTTGATAAACATAAAATAGTCACTTGTATATAACATTCAGGAGCAAAATACTTATAAATACAAACAAATGGCTCAAAGCCTGCAATGTGGTAACAGACATGCCTGGCAATTGTGTGCACTCAGATTTAATAACTGTAGGTGGCTGAAGCAACCATGTAACCTGAGTCTTTCTTCTGTGACACCAGGGACAGAAACCTCGTTCTAGGTCAGTGTTTTACTATTGAGGTATACCCCAGTTCACAATTCTAACCTTTTCATTTTAAACCTTTCTTTTATTTTTATTTATTGGGGTGCATCCAAGTGGAGATCAGAGGGCAACTTATGAAGTTGATATCTCCATCCATCATATGAATACTGGAGGTTGAACTCAGGTCATTATGTTTGCCAGCAAGAAATTTATGTTGAGAATGTAAAAGGTCACCAGGCAAGCAATCTGATTTTTTTCTGCTTGAGTTAAAAAAATTTTAATTTTGTGTTTATAGGTGTTTGGTCTGCATATATGCCTGAGCATAATATTTATGCTTGGTACCCTCAGCAGTCAGAAGAGAGCATTAGATCCCCTAGAACCAGAGTTACAGATGGTTGTGAGCCTTTATATAGGTGCTGGAAATTAAACCTAAACCCTGCAAAAGCAGCTAGTGCTCTAAATGTCTGAACTGTCTCTCCAGCCCCCAATCTTTGGGAAAACAAACAAACAACCCTAAAAAACAATAACAAAACCCTCCATGGGTCACCCAAGGGGCTGAGATCTAGAGAAATTTTTTATCTTTCTCAAGTGCAGATGTACAAAAAAAAATCCATCTATTCATTTGTTGTGGAAGTTTCAACAGATCAGCACAATAGTATCTATTGGGAATGATGCAAATATGAAATATGTAGCATAATGAATTATAGATAATGATACTTGTAATTCAAAATAATGGGAGGAGACGAGCATAGTTTACTGGCAGAGAGCATGCCTAGCAAGCATCAGGACCTGGATTCAACTTCCAGCACAAATGAAAACAAAACAACTACAAAAACAACCCAACATACAAAATCGTTTATTACAGGGACAGATTACGGGCAACTACATGAAGGCAGCCAGAGGGGCAGGAGACTTGCATCATTATCTACAGTGCAGACTGCTGTCTTTCTTAGATTAGCATGCTTCTGTTTTCTTTTGGTCATGGTTCTTTTTGGAGAATACATTCACCCACACTGTCTGCATGGAGGACCTTCTCCTTAGTCCATGTAGACTCACTCACTATGGGAAACACCCTCGGATACACTGGAAACAATGCTTTCTCAGGTTTGTAGGTGTCCATCTGCTTACTATGTTACAGTTTTCCTGAGTACCATCAAAAAACGCATCAATCCCTTCCCTGGACATAAGCTGTCTTCTCTCTTTACGTATCTTCTTTACAACAAGAATCTCAGTTTGGAGGTTTTCTTTGGTGTGTGTGGTGTGTGGTGTGTGTGTGTGTGTGTGTGTGTGTGTGTTCTCCTGTGCATGTGTATTTATGCATGTAGAGACCAGAGGTCAATCTCAGTGTCATTATTCAGAAGCTGCCCACATCATTTCTTTAAACCCATTTCTTTATTGATTCTCTGGGAATTTCACATCACGCACCCCAAACCCACCCATCTCCCAGTCCCTCCACATCCCTCCCTCACCCCTGCAGCATGCCCCCCAAATTACTTAAAACAAAAACAAACAAAACTCACCTCACTCCTCCATCTTTCTAATACCTCTTCATTCATTCTACTGGTATCAGGAATTGTGGCGTGTCATGCAGTATGTCCAATCAGCCCCACTCACAAAATATTCATTGCAATGAGCCACTGGTTTGGTTCAAGGCCTCTGGTACAGCATCATCACTGCACTGTTGCTGAAACTCCTCTCAGATAGCCTGCTGTTGCCCTGCAGTTATCGCTGCAGTACCAGTCCCTTCCCGCACTCCAGCATGTCAGAGATGGGGTAGATGTTAGTGTGGGCCAACCCAAGGCTCAGGATGTGGGTCTGGGTGGTAGCTGAGCTGACCGGTCAGGCGAGGGACAGAGCCAGCTCTCTTAGGCTCCTACCATTGGGGCCATCTCTCCCCAGTGCGGGTGGATGGGAGCTCTTCCATAGGGGTACAGGGCTAGCTCTTCTGCTGCAGTGCCCAGCAAGGGGCAGAGCCAGCTATCCCAGGGCTAGTGAAGGACAGGCTTGGCTCAGTATGGCCCTTGGATTTCAACATACATGGTTCCTATGATCCTCTATGGTAACATGGGCCATGGACATCATCACAGATCCCTGCTGCAGCAGGAACATGCCCCCAATTGCAGCTTAGGCCTTTATGTCACCATGGCCCTGATGGCAGCATGGCCCCAGTAGCAATAAGGCCCTTGGACACCAATATGGACTTGGGTGGCTGTCCAGATCCTGGAATCTGCACAGCTCCCAGTGGTATCAGGAGTCATAGAACGTCAACACAGACCCTGGCTGTAGCAGGGCCATGGACTCAGACATGGTCACTGGCAGCAGCTAAGGCTCACCATGGCTCTATGTAGCAGCTCAGGCCGCTCAGATTGACATGCCTCCTGAGCACTATGGCCCTTGGACACCAACATGGCCCTAGGTGGTGGCCCAGACCCTTAGCATCTGTATGTCCTTTCATCATATCAGAAGCCACAAACATCAACACAGAGCCTGGATGCAGTAGGGCCATGGACCCAGACAAGACGCTCAGTTGCAGCCTGGGCCTAGACATTACCCTGGTCCCCAGTGTCAGGCAGGTCAACAACATCAGTCGATTTGTCACCACCCTCACTTCTTCAGAACTGCCTCTTACCATAGCACAAGAACAATTCTGCTTCTCTTTCTCTTCCATTTCTCCACCATAGACTTTCTCATCATAATGGCAACTACCCACCTGGTGCTCAAGGCATTTGGTGGGCCTGTGGATGCCTTCAGGTACACCAGACTATGAGGACCCAGGCAGCCCCATGGGTGACTTTTGTTTGCCTGAGCCACATGGCATCAGGTGACCCTTGGATCTGTCTGCCTCATTTTAAGATAGGGTTTCTCACTGGAATGTAGAACTCACCCATTAGCTTAGGGTGGCTGGAAAATAAGCTCCAGGGAGCTTCCTGATTTTCCATCCCTGGGATTATAAAGCAAAGCCACCCAGCTGTTTACATGGAAGTGGTTCTTCTATAATCCAATGAAAGCTTTTTTGCAGATTTTTGTTTTGAACAATGTGTACATATATGTTTGTGGGGTAGGGATACATACATGTGTTAGTACAGGTGCTCATAGAGACCAGAAAATGAGATCCCCCACAGCTGGAGCTGGAGCTGGAGCCAGCTGGGAGCTGCCTAATGTGGGAACTGGGAATGGAACTCAGGGCCTCTGCAAGAGCAGTGAGCACTCACTGCTGAGTGCGTCTCTGGCCTGGAAATGGTTACTCATGGGTGCTAACTTGGGTGGGGCAGACACTGGATGGGCTTCTGAGGCACAAAGTTCTACCGCTTGACTTGCTGGTAGTTGTCAGGCCACTCCATGTAGTTGAATTGTGACAATGACAGAATCTAAAGTAATTTGGCTTCCAGAACTAAAGTAAACTTGTTTTTCTAGGTTCTCACCCTCCCCATCCTTAAAGATGCTCCCAGTCATGACTCTTCAACGGAGATGTTTATTCATCACCTGCATTCTTAAACTTGTCACTCCCTGATAACTCCTAGCAACAGCCAACCATGGGCTAAAAGGGAAACTTTTCAATCTCCGCCCCCCGACCCCTTGCTATGAAAAGTGTAGAAGAGACCGCCACTATGCACGCGGGCCTGAACTCTTCCCCATATTCCTGTCATGCTGCTGTCCACCTATCTATGATGTTAAGAACTACTTTAATAAATCTCCTACTCCAAAAGAACAATTCACCTCAATCCCTCCCCACCTTTGAACTACAGGTGCAAAACCTTTTGGTTTACTTCCTGGAATAATTCATCAAACCACACAATTATTCTATGATACTTTCTGTATCTGTATTTACTTTAGAAAACAAACGTGTTTGTTGGTTTGTTGTTGCTAAAATGGGTGCCAAAAAAGGAAGGAACAAGTCAATCTGGGGAAAGCAGCAGATTCTGCTTGAGTCTGGTCTGAGTTGGCTCATACCATGTACATCAATGAATGCTTACTTTCTTATATTAGGACTGGGGATATTTCTGCTTTAAAAGAATGCCACCTCTGCCCTCAAGAAGCTACTGTCTGATTGGTGAGACAATATCGCTCACACTTTAATCAACCATGCTACCAGACACACCATTACACACTGAGACAAGGGCATAAAAGGAATGGCCCCCAGGTCCACGGAGACACAACAGACTCTAAGGGCAGGGACTGGGCATCCTGGGATGATCTCCCTGACAATAGGGCACTGGCGAGGTCCAAAGGAAAAGAAACTTCTGGTAGAGGGGGAGCATTCAGCCTAGAATGAGAGACCATCATTAATCCTATGACACACTTTCCACTTACTAACTTTCTTCGGTGCTGTGAAGGAAGTCCAGGAATTGAATTAATGGAAACTGGCACCATGAGCCATTTGTGTGGCCAAGAAAAAGCACTAAGAGGAGAGAGGAGCCAGATTATGAGCATATACACTATGGCTGGGGAGCGTGTGTATGTGTGTGTGTGTGAGAGAGAGATGAACACAGGGCTTGAATGGCAAGCATTAGCTGCCCAACAGAAGCCTTTGGAGGAAGAAGGGAGCTCAAACTACAAAAGGCATTCTGGCTATTAGACAGTGAAGAAGGAGACTCCCATTTGTGCACTGTTTTGTAAGGAGGGCATGCCATAGGTACAAGACAGACTAGTACAAAGTCTACCCCTTTCCTTCCAATGGCTGCTCAGGATAAGAGAGACCTAGGGAACCTAGATCTCTCATACCACTACTCTTTGGCAGCTGGAGGTTGTGAAGAAAAGAAACTTGCTTTTTTTTGGCTTTTTGAGACAGGGTTTCTCTGTGGCTTTGGAGCCTGTCCTGGAACTAGCTCTTTTAGACCAGGCTGTCCTCGAACTCACAGAGATTTGCCTGCCTCTGCTTCCCAAAGGTTGGTTTTTTTTTTAAAACCAAGTCTTATCATATAGCTCAGGTTACCCTTAAAGTCTACCTTCCTGCTTAGCCTCTAGGGCCTGGATTATAGGCATGCACAACCATACTTAGACCAGAAAACCTCATTCTGAACTTTATTTTTAATTTGTTATATTTCTGGATGGGGTGGTGGCGGAGTACATGTGGTAGTCAGAGAACAACTTGCTGGAGTTGGTTCTCTCCTTCTACCACATGGGTCCCTATGACAGAAATCAGGTGGCTGAGCTTGGCCAGTACCATTACCCAGAGTCCTCCCACCCACAGACCTCACTTTTAAAGGCTGTCAACTGTAGAAGGAGCTGCAGGCCTGCTTTTCATCCCGCCCAGCTCCTGGTCGCCAGCTAGCTTTACCCAAAATAATTATATGGAAACTGTATTCTTTTAAACACTGCTTGGCCCATTAGTTTCAGCCTCTTATTGGCTAACTCTCACATCTTGACTAACCCATGTTTAGTAATCTGTGTAGCACGCTTACCAGGAGAGATCTTAACCTGCATCTGTCTCGGAGAGGAGAGTCATGGCGACTGACTCACTGCCTTCTTCCTCCCAGAATTCAGTTCTGTTTACTCTGCCTAATTTTCTGTCCTATCAAAGGGCCAATTTTCTTTATTAACCAATGAAAGTAACACATAGACAGATGACCCTCCTCCATCAGTCAACAAAATGGCAAACATACATATTTACAAGACCAGGAACTATTAATCTACTTCTTCCCAGTGTTGAAACCTCTCATAATACAAAATGATAGCCTAATATTGTCACATAAAAGGCATGACAATGGGCCAGGCAGTGATGGTGCATGCCTTCAATTTCAGGCAGTCATATTTCTGTGTTTGAGGCTAGCCTAGTCTATGGAATGAATTTCAAGACAGCTAAGGCTACACAGAGAAACTCTATCTCAGGGAGGGGGGAAGGCATGACAATATAAAATTATCTTAATTTCATTTTAATTTCGACTTAATAATATGCCAGGAAGAAAGCTTAACATTTCTCCCATATTAAAAAGTTACTGCTGCTCCTCTGAACACCAACTGAGGCCATAATCTGGTTTGGTTGTCAAACTCAGAAGTAGTGAGGCACAGAGCCGACCTCACAAGCCCGAGCACATCTCTGGCTGTGCAACAGGCTATGGCAGTGCTGGGCGCTGCAGGCAAGGACTGCAGGCAGGACACAGCACTCAGTGCTTTCATTTCCAGGCTAAGTAAGCTTGCTTAAAAGAGATTTCAGGTGCAAAAGCTAAAACACACAAAGACGGGTGTCATGTAAGTCACTATGTAACTGAGCATGACCTTAAACTCATAATCCTCCTGCCTCTGTCTTCTAAGTGCTGGGGTTACAGGGGTGCACCATCACACCTGGTTTATTCGGTGTGTACATCAAACCTAGGGTTTTATGCATGCTAACCAAACACTTCACCAACTGGGAAGTGGAGCTACATTCCTAGCTCTCTGCCTCAAAAATTTCAGAGAAGGTCTCCAATATACTCCATCCCCCTTCTGTAGGGAAGGTGATGCCTAGCATGCTCATGAATTTTGTTTCCATTGTTTCTTTGGGAGCAAACTTTTTAGTGTGGGAATTCCTCTTTCCTCAGGTGATCATAGTGTTCCATGCATGGTTCTTAAGATGGCTCATAAAGATCTATTTAACCTAGCACACAACTGGCGTGGTTCCTACACTCAGCTTGAGCACTTCCTCCTTGATTTTGACATCAAATCAATTCCTTTGAGATTCAGTGGTCATTCTATCCTTAAATTCCTCACTTCTGCTGAAGAACCTCTCAGCCTGCTCCTGCCCCTCCTCTGCCATTACACCTACAGGAACCTCTCACGGATTAGCTATACATCCAACAACACACTGAATCTCTCCAATCAGAGGTCTTGTAATCACCCCAAATTCAATACCTTCCTATTGTATCCAATGTCTCCCCTGCAAATGTGGTTCTTTGTCTTAGCTATGAAGGCCAGAGGCCTTTTCTGTCCGCACTCCCCACATGTGACCAGTCAGCAAGTCTTCCTGATTTCACTCTCATCTCTCCAGCCTTGGTCCTATGCTCAGCCCCTATCATCTTCTGCAAGAACCACTGAAAATATTTTAATTGATCCCTTTAAGTTCTCTCTTGTAAACTGGGTGTGGCAGTGTGCGCCTTTAATCCCAGGACACAGGAGGCAGAGGCAGATAGATCTCTGTGAGTTCAAGGCTAGCCTGATCTACAAAGGGAGTTCCAGATAACCAGTGCTGTCCTGCAGAGAAACCTTGTATTGAAAAAACAAAACACCAAAAACAAAAAGGAGAAAGAGAGAGTGTGTGTGCATAAGAAAAAAGGTTTCTCTTATTTTCCTTCCATCAATACTAGACTGTCAAATACTTTTTTAAAATGCACGTCTGATAGTCATACTTAAGTTTTAAAAAGAGTAACAAAAAACTCTCAAGGCTTCTCACTGAACCCAAATGCCTTGTTGTGATCTAAGCTAAACCCAGTTTGCCCATCTGCTCAGGCCTCTGCCTGCCTCTGGCCCTTTCTCTCCACCCTACTCTCCAGACTGATGGAGGAGGGTCATCTGTATATCTGTTGTTTCATTGGTTAATTAATAAAGAAAACTGCTTGGCCTGATAGGACAGAAAATTAGGTAGGCGGAGCAGACAAAACAGAATTGTGGGAGAGAGGAAGCAGAGTCAGGCAGATGCTTTAGGCAGTCGCCATGCCTCTCCTCTCCAAGATGGATGCAGGTTAAGATCTCTCCTGGTAAGCCACCCCTCGTGGTGCTATATAGATTACTAAATATGGGTTAAAGCAAGATGCGAGAAGTTAGCCAATAAGAGGCTGAAACTAATGGGCCAGGCAGTGTTTAAATGAGTATAGTTTCCATGTAATTATTTTGAGTATAAAGCTAGCTGGGTGGCAGGACACAGCCCCGCAGCTCCTTCTACACCAGACCTGAGCCACAGTGGACTTCTATTCCCCAGCCTCAGTTGAGACTAATGCATGACTGTTCCTCCTGCCTGGAATCTCTGCATCTCTCCACCACTTTTGACACAGATTTCTACTCATCTTTCCACCTCAGCTCATGCTTTGCTTCTCAGTAAAGCCTCCTCTGGCCCCATCAGACACTCTCACAGTACCCTGGCCTCTGGGATTTCTATTTCCCACTGCCAAGGAAAACAATCACTTCCTCAGTATATTGAATCCATCTATCTGCCTTGCCAATAGGCAAGTTCCAGGTGAGCAGAAGTCTTTAACAGTAGTCTAGAAAACCAAAGGATCAAGTATTTCTGGGCCTCAGTATGTAACCAGCTACTTGCCCCTATGTAACCTAACCACCGTGTTTAACTTTCCCCTCTTATAGAATGGGAATAACAGTTCCTGCTTCAGAGGGTTTTAAGGATATGGTTACCTCCTTGGCATTTAGGGTTTGCTGTATGTAGAACAGTGTTTGACACTCATCACATACTACATATTTGCTAAACCAATGAAAGCCATCAGGAGATGCTTGTTACTAGATTAAGAGAAACATCATTTTCCAGCAGGGAAATCCAGAGTTGGCAATCTATGGTCACAGCTTACTGACCTCTTTAGTTTTTAATTTTTCCTGTCTCTGTGAAATAGTGTTCCTCAGTGTAACAGCTGTCCTAGAACACACTGCTGGTCTCAAACTCAGAGAACCACCTGTCTTTGCCTCCTCAAGTACTGAAGAAGTGTGCCACCACAACTGGCAGCCTACTGACCTCTTTAATGCACCCTAGTAGCTTTGAGTATTTTTGTTTTTAATCACTTGGTGACTCCTGAAAATAAATCTAATGAAATATACACTTACGTAAATTTTCATTAGCTGAGTGTGGTGGTACATTCTTTTATTTCTAGAACTAGGAAGATGATGCAGGAGGACAGCTCCAAGTTTAATGTCATCCTGGCCTACATAACAAATACCAGGTCACGTAAGGCAAGAAAGACCTTATCTAAAGAAAAAAAAAAAAAAGGACCTACAAAAAGCAAGTGTAAGCCTCATGAATTCGGTTGGATCTCTGGAAGTAAAAGTGAGATTCTACAGTTTTCTCCTGACCTCCAAATGCATGTTTTGGCATGCTGGCATACATACATCTCCTCCAAAATATATACACAAATAATAAATAGAAACATACAAAACAACACACAAAGCCCCCAAATTTTGAGTAATGATGTGACGATGATCCATAGATAAAATGTGTAATCATATCACCTTGAGTGTATGTGACAGAGCAATGCAGCTTTACTTCCCAGACAGAATAACATTCTGTCTCAGCCTGGACTTTTCTCTGAGCCAGATGCTGCAGCACCCTCTACTGGGTATAGAAGAATTCTATTGGAGCCGGGCGGTGGTGGCGCACGCCTTTAATCCCAGCACTCAGGAGGCAGAGGCAGGCGGATCTCTGAGTTCGAGGCCAGCCTGGTCTACAAGAGCTAGTTCCAGGACAGGCTCTAGAAACTATAGGGAAACCCTGTCTCGAAAAACCAAAAAAAAAAAAAAAAAAAAAAAAAAAAAAGAATTCTATTGGAGTCACTATGGCCAAAGCTCTGGAGCAAGCCTCACTTCTGACCTCAGGAGTCTGTGATAGATCACAAAGCTCCAAGAATGGGATATAGCATAATAGACCCTTCTGAGAACTTCACAAAAGCTACTGACCTTTATCAAACAATAACAACAACTCCGCATATATAATCCCTAACTATTTGCATATAATTTTATGAGTTGTTACTTTTGGCTTCTGAGACAGGTTCTCATTGAGTAGCCCAAGATGGCCTTGAACTCTTGCTCCTGTGGTCTCAGCCACCTGAATACTGGGATTATGGGTGTGCACTACCACCCACTGCTTTAATTTCAAGTTTTTAAAAATTCCCTGAACCATTGATGTAACTTAGATAAAAGCTTTAAATCTGTATAAATACCATGCTTGTAACAAATAACATTCATTATCCTGGTCATACAGTAAGTGCTATAACCACAAGCCACTTACCTAAGGGTCACCAGAGTTCTGTTCCTCACACCACTAACTGACCAGTGAGATCTCAATCTTCTGTTACCTTGCTCAGGGAAAGAACCTTATCTTTAGAATACAGAGGTGGGCACCATGGTATTGTCTAGTGCTCTACAATACAGCACATCCACACATGTATAACGTCAACCCCTCTTTCCTTTTTTCCTACACCAGAGTGCTATAATCTTCCAGGGAAAGGAGGCCACACATATATAGAAGTGAATCATGGCAAGGCAACTGGTCATTGGACCATGGGTACGCATGGCTTGGCTAGCTCAAGTTTTTCTGCTCAGCAAGAACTGGAAAATTACATGAGAGGTTGTTGGCCCATTTGGAAGTTGTTGGAAGTCTATGCTAGACATAGATGCTGCTGCTTCTGAAACGAATGGCCATGGTCTAAGAGAACCATCAGCTGAAGCTAAGGAAAGGTACATACTCCTTGATCTTACCTGTCTGAGAGCTGTCCTGAAATGAAGGAGCCTAAGAGCACACCCACGTAAAAGAAGGAGGTGGTGAGAGGGCCTTTCCAGTCATCGTTACACACCAGGTCCCACTGTAGGAAAAGCAAAGGGATACATCACTCACTTCTTTTCTGAGATGTAAGGCTTCTTGTTAAATGAACTGGCATTTATGAATGTTCTGAGTACATGCGCTCACTAACACAAGCAATGGCTCATCTGGGCAGCAATGCAGAGAAAGCAGGTGCCTCCCCCCCAATCTTGTCTGCCATAGACTATTGTCTGCCTTCCACAGAGCCTGCTGCCTCCCCAGTACCCAGCAGAGGCTGGGAGAGTGCTGCTCTCACAAAGAATGTCTTCTAGGCTGGTGGCAGAGGAATAAACAGCCGGGCCTCTCTGCTGTCCTGGGTTCATGCAGTCACCTATGCCTGGGTGTGGAGGACACCCAACTG